>NW_020799134.1:1148739-1159697 GCF_003259725.1 Athene cunicularia | reverse complement strand
GGATTCGTCCCGACGAGGTCAGATTTCTGCTTGGGTTGAGCTTTTGAGTTTCGATGTTGTTTTTATGGGTCAAGGAGAAGGGTTTGGAGGTATTTGCTTCCTGCTCGCTCGGCCCTTTGGCGTTTCTCTGCGTTTAACCCTTTGCCAAGCATCTCCCTGTGGATGGGAAAAGCCCTGGGAGGTTGCGAACTGGTTTCGGGATGCGCTCGAAAAGTTTTTTCAGTTGGGTCCTCTCTTAGTTGAAATAAAAAAAAAAAACAACAAACAAAACAACCCACCCCTGAGGAATCCTTGGCTTCAAATTGTTGAGTTATCCTGGGCTTAAAATCAAGAGGAATCCTTGGCTTAACGGCACAGGGATGCGAGCGCTGGCTGCGGCCGCTCTGGCCGGCTGGTTGCCCCGTGGATGCCCACGCCCATCCCATGGCAGCCGGTGGTTTTCCATCCCCGCCTGCACCCCGTGGGGCCCCCCCCCATCTCCTCTTAGTCTCGGCTCAGCACAGCTGTTTGTCATTAAACTCCCTCGTCCCGCTGAAAAATTCGCTTCCGTTTTCTCATCTGCGAGAGGAAACTCTGGAACCCACATCCCGTGGGGGTAGCACCCACTGAGGGAGAGGAGGGGGGGGGCAGACGCAACCCCCGGGTCCGTGGAGGGGGAGCATCGTCCTCTGGGGGTTTTGATGGAGGAAAATGAAATATAGGGGCTGGGAGAAAGATTTTTTTTAAGATGGGGAGGACGTGCCTCGAGGGATGGCGGATAAAAGCCAAGGCGGGAGCAGAGCCTGCGCCTCGTCCCAAGGTCGTCCCACGTTCAACCCCCCGAAATTTCTTCTCGTCGTGGTATCTCAAAATCCATCCCCTCTCGCAGTTTCTAAGTGGTTTTCCTCATTTTGCTGACTTTGCTCCCGCACCGCACCCAAGAACCCCCAAACCACGCCACCACCTCTCACGCTGGGAGAGGAAACCGCGTTGGGCAAGTCAAGTCTTATTTCCCCACCCCCCCCTCAAAAATCTCATTTTTATTTCTGCGTAAGCAACGCACAGCGATGGCATCAAACCCACAGTGGCGAGCAGCCCCCACCACGCGCTACTCTGGGACCAATTTTACCCCAATTTTCTTACACTTAATTGACCTCCTGCTCTTTCTGGTCCCCTTTGGCTTCACAACCAGCCCCATCCCATCACCTCCGCGCGGGCCCCCGGCACCACTACCGGCTTTTCCCCGCAAAGCTTTCTTTTCCCCTCCCCATTCCTCTTCCAAGAAATGTTTGGTTTTTTTTTCTATTTTGTTTTTATTTTTAGTTGAGGAAGAAAAAGTAAACAGCTGGTACCAAGAGGTACCAAGGCACCACACCCCGCTGACGCGGCGACGGGAGCGATAATAAACGCCCAAAGTGGCTCCTAAAACGCCCCAACTGGGGTATTTCTACCTGCTAGAAAATAAAATAAGCTCGCGACCATTCGTGTTTCTTCCTCCCGATGGAGAAACTGAGGCATGGGAAGGTGAAGTGAAGCCAAGAAAAAAAATAAAATAATCCCCCAAGATTTTAAGGGAAGTCGGGAACTGAATCTGGCTCCCAGCGGTCGTTTCTGCCTTTGCCTCAATCGCCGCCCTCTCTGCGAGGATTTGCTATTAATAGCTCCTGTTATCCTCGGCTGTAGCATAATCAAAACCACCCTCTATTTGTGAGCTCATCCAGCCGACTCTCCCTGAGGAATAACTTCCCAAGATTTGCAACTCAAGCCGTTGGAAAAGTCTTTGCAGAAAGAAAAAAAAAAAATAAATAAAAATTAATTTCTTCTCTCGCCGGAGCGGCGTCACGGGCGTCGCGCATCTCCCGGCCGGGCATCGCACCGCTCGGCAAATCGCAGGAAAACTTGTCTCTTCTCTGAGGGCAGGGGCTGCTCGGTCCAGCCCTCAGAAAAGTCATTTCCTGCGTCCGCTGGGACGTCTCAGACAAATTTCTGAGCAGAAGCGCCGAGCGGCACCGGCAGACGACGCCAAAGCGCGGGATGATGAACTTTCTAATCGCGGCACTCTTGGTTCTTCATTTCTTGCTGGGTAAATGCGTTTCTCTGCTTTTCGATTTCATTTTATCTTGGTGCTTAAGTGCTCGAGTTATTTCTACGCTTCTGGGATGCTGCACGGCACCCGGGGTGGGGTCTTGGAAGCTGAAAGGTCTTGGGGTGTTTACTTGGAGATGGGGGGTCGGTGGCAAAAGGAAAAAAAAACTAAAATACAAGGGAAAACATGATGCAGTTAGTAAGTTATAGTGAAGTGTGTGCTCGGAAGAGATAGTCTGTGCTCGGAGGATATAGTCTGTGCTCGGAGGATATAGTCTGTGCTTGCAGGACACAGCGTGTGCTTGGAGAAAAAATACTAATAATTAATGTTTTCCACACTGCATTGAAAATAATTCACAACATACAGCTGGGAGCTATTAAGAGAGACAGATATAGGCAAGGAGGGGAAAAAAAAACTAAAATACAAGGGAAAACATGATGCAGTTAAAAAAAAAAAAAAAAAAAAAAAAAAAAGTCAAACCCAACAGGATTTCCTGAAGTATTAGGTGGGCACTTTGGAGATGCAGGGAAACCGAAGTCAGGGCGATTGAGGGAGGAAAAACCACAGCACCAGCTGCGCCCGGGAGCGACGAGCAGCAGCTCGAGGTGGGAACCTGAAGGTAAACGGGGACGAGCACGGGTGCAAGCAAGGGAAGGTGAGACGGCTGCTGGCTGCAGAGCCCTCCTCCTCCTCCTCCTCCTCCTCCTCGCTGCGGGAACGAAATCCAGTGCAAAACCATGACGCGAGGGGTTAACCGTGCCTGCGGAGGGGGGATTTCCAGATGGAAGCTCTCTGCGGCCCTACCAGCACGGCTCCAGTGTAAATACAACTTGGAAGAACTTTCTCAGAAAGCTCCGTGCGTGGGACAAGGCGCCCCGGAGTTCACTCTGCCAGGGCCAAAAGGGCGGAGTGTGTTCGGAGGGCGAGCGTGGGAAGGTGCAGGGATGGGGGGGGAACACGGGTCTACGTCCCACCCCGCAGCTCCCCGCCTGGCTCTGAATTTCCCCAAAAGCTCGGGGTGGGGACAAGGAGGGGTCCAGGGGTTTTCCACAGCGAGGCTCAGCGATGGTCGAGGCCGTGCCAAGCTCAGGCTCCTTCCCCAGGGCTTTGATGCTGGAGCAGAAATTTTTAGGCTGGGTCAGTGTTTTCAGATCATTTCCTAACGAGGCGAGGTTTTTGGATCGGGGTTTCTCTCTCAGCCCGCTGCTGGCACCCAGAAACGTTAGGAAAAGGTGGGAAGGTTTCGAGGGGGGTACCCGGAACTACAGCTGGCCCCGGGCAGAAGATATTAATAGTACAACTCCTTAATTATGAGTATTAAAATATTAATGTCTTATTGTTATTATTGTAAGAGCATCTTATCGTATTATTACACGAGGATGCAAATATTAAAATATTAAACCTTCCCCATCAGTCTGCTTTCTATGGCCCCTGCCCAAACCCCCGAAAACTGAACCTTGAATTTGGAAAAGGGAAACGAGAGGCTTGGTACGACTTTGCCCACATTGTACGATTCAGAAATCTATTTATAGTGACTCAGCCCTAAGGAAACGTGCCTCTCGTTTCTGAGCCTTCGATTTGACAGCAAAAGGCACACGAGGAACAAAGCGGGCGGGTCGGTGGCGGAGGAGCGGCTCCAAACGCACAGCACAGAGCTGAGATTCACCCCAAAATAAACGTGGGGGGGGTGTGGGGGGATGCAGCGACCTCACCACCGCGCCTCCCCCTCCTGGCACGCCTGCACCCAAAATAAAGGGACGGAACCCACCTGGGACGAGCTCCGGTCCGGTTGCAGGGCGATACGTTGGGTTGCAAAGTCTCCGATTGAATCACGGGCCGGATTACGAAGCCGTTGCTCCCACCAGGGAGCAGCTTTTGCACCAAGCGCCGATAAATCGGTGAAACCACCCGCGCGGAACCGAATCCAACCAGCTCGACGCGAGTCTCCGCTTACGGCGCCCCCGATGACGAACTGTCCGTTTTCTCTTTCTTTTTAGGGAATGCCGAGATAGAAGAGGAGGAAGAGGAGATAACGGAGTTTTTATATGACTACGCATCTCGTTTCAGTGAGAAACTCTTTTTTTTTTTTTTTTTTTTTCTGATCATTTTATGAGAGCTGTGGGAGTAAGCTGGAATAACTGGGATGCTGGGAGGTCTCCATCCAGCCTCCTCCAGGCAGGGAGACGAGGCTTTGCCCACATAAACCAATGCAAAGGCACCGAGGAGCCACCGAACCGAGTCCCCTCCAATTACAAACAACCCCCACGGGACACTGAGCCCACCCCACCACCCTCTGCTGCCGCCGGCGCAGACCTTGGCGCCCTCGACCTTTTAATTTCAGCCAAAAGCTCGAGGCTGCCACGTGCAGCAGAAGGAAACTAAAGGGCTGTCGTGGCCCCAGGTCCTCGCGGCGCCGGAGCTTCCCAAAAATACCCGCAGGAAAACAGATCCGAGGTCTGGGGAGAGGCTGCTGCGGTGAAATAAGATGAAATATTGCTAAAATTCGAGGGGCTGGTTAGAGCTCAGGCAGGACACGCAGGGAAAGCAGCAGCAGTTTATTTATCCAAGTTACTCGGATGAATTTTGAATTATCTCGGTTATTCAGAGGGGAGGAGACGTGCAAGGACAACAACGACATGAGAGAAGGGTGGGACCCATCTCACCTAACGCTGGGTGGGGTGCACAGAGCACCCCCCCCGACCCCTGTTAGCGCCAGTGGAGAGAAGCTGGTACCCAGTAACTCCGCCAGCTTTAAAATGAGTCTCTGGAGATGCCCTCAGATCAAAACATTTGATATCCGAACCGCCTCGGGCACCTCCAGTGACACAAATGTGAATAACCCCCAGGAAATACATCCCCTGGCCACCACAGAGTAAGTGATGCTCGGACAAGGGTGGTCTCAACCATAAAACACGGAAAGTAGAATTTTTCCAATCCGAAACCACCTCTCCCTCAGCTAAGATGCCCCAAGAGCAGAGATAACCCCAGCAGCTGCTCCAGGGCAGAGATCCGCTACAATCCCTGCAGCAGTAACAGACCCCTGCACCCGCCAGCGCGCTGCCACCGCCGCTCACAAGCAAACTCAGCCCCCCAAAATCCAGTTTTCAACCCGCAGAATTGATGCTCGGTGGTGTTGTAAGGCCTTGAGGGGGTAAGATGCTTCCCTGGTTACACTTAAATATTAACACGGGCTCATCAGGACAATCCTTTCGTTCCAGGCGACTACTTATACGCAACAGTAGAGTATTACTCCGAGAACACCACGTTAATCCCGACCGTGTATTACTATGAGGTGAGTTGGGCTTTCCCTTCGTGATTCTGAAAAATTCCTTTGCCGAAAGCACCATCCCAGGAAGAAACAGAGGGATCTGAAATGTTGGTTTTAAAGAACTGAACAAATCACAAGGAGTTTGGGCATCCGATAGCCGTGGTTAGTTTGCCACGGATTTATTTTTGGCCGGTTTGCACAGGAGAAGCTCAGAGAAGGGGAAATTCTCAGTTTTCCTCATTAAATAATATCAAACTGTTGGGAAGTGTTAAAGTTGGGTTGATGGTTGGGCTGGATGATCTTCAAGGTCTTTTCCAACCTGGCCAAGTCAGTGGTTCTGTGAAACCTGTCCCAGTGAGGGATCCCTCGGGACAGAAATTCACCTGGTGCTGTGGTATCACAGGTTATTCCTTTTCCGTACGCTCACCCGAGCACTGTCGGAGCTCTGGGGAAGGGATTTGTAGAAGAGGAAGCCCCTGGCCCCCGGTTCCAGTGATGGACACAGGCAGGGATGGCGTTTCTCCCCCAAGGAGCAATCCCCAGGGAGAGTTGGGAAGGGCAGGGGAACTTGTCAGGGCACAAACTCTGCCTCTGGGTTTTAGCACAATCATAAAAATAAAAAAAAAGTGATTTTTGACTGATTTCTTTCCATCGACTTGCCAGGAGTTTCAGGAGTCGGTGGGATCGTCCCTCCAGTGCCACCTCCCCCTCGTCATCCTCCTCAGCCTCCTGGGTTTCCTGCTATGACCCCCCCTCCCCGGGCTCCTCCTCAGAAGGTACAAAAGCCCTGAAGGATTTAAGCACTCACTAAAAGCCTCTCTGTAAGCCACCAAAACTCAATTCTTTTTCACTTCGGCGCTTTGCAGCAACTTTACAAAAGAATTAAAAAAAAAAAAAAAAAAAAAAAAAGAAACCTTTCAGGCATCCAGCTGCGACAACCAAAGAAGCTTTAATTGTTACTAACGACCTGGAAAAGGCACTTTAGGGTATTTTGCCAGAGCTTCAACAGTGTGAACACCCCTTTGGTACCCCCTGGGCCAAAGCAGGTCTCAGCTCCAGGCACCTTCAACCACGCAAATCCCTTTTTTATTTTTTTATTTTTTTTTTCCTCCGGAGCCCGAAGCTCACTGACATCCCAGGTGCACACAAAATCCCCGTCCCGCAGCAAGCACCCTTGAAACACAATAGTAGGACGTGGCAACCGCTTCCTCACCTTTTCCCCTCGTTTCAGGCACGACGGCTTTGACAAGAAAAGAACATCGTCACCGCGTTGGAAACGACATCCTCCGAGCGAAAGCGGCCGCCTCCGTTTTTAGTACAGTTGTGACTTTGTGTACAAAGTTTTCAATAGATGGATCTTGCCATCCCGAGCCGTAAAAGCTGTGCAAACACTGAAGAGCTTTGTAATGGCTAGATTCTTTCCTATTTCCTATTATTCTGTTGTAAATATGAACTCCTGCCAATAAAATGACTTAACAATCAGCCTTCGGTCTCTAGCGTGAAGCCACCAACACCCTTCAGGAAAGCACGAGGAACACCCCGGCCCCATCCACCCCTGAGCTGGGCTCCTCCTGCCCTTAATTCCCACCCCATTTCTTCAGGAAAACCTCGGGGGGGCCACCACGTCCCATCTTCCCAAGCCACCACGTTAAATTTGGGGACGAACCTTCCACGCCGGCCACTAGCGGAACGGGAATAACAAATGCAAGGAACTTGTATTGATGCTTGTCCCGTCAAAGGGATCTTTCTAAGCAGCTAAACCCATAAAATACAAGCTAAGAGCTACCTAGAAAAAATCCCCTGATTAGGTTTTTCCAGAATTTCTCTTAATACTATTTATTTTCTAGAAACACCAGCAGTATCTGCAGTGCAGCAAGTTGGACAACAACAAAAAAAAGCCCCTCCAACCCCTCCTCACCAGCTCCCCACAAACCGTGCCAGAAATGAGGTTTTTTGGTTGAGAAATCAGTTTTTAAGGATGCTCTTGGGCCATCTGGGGGGGAAAAAAAGGCAAGCACCACACTCTGTGTGTCTACGCTGGGAAGAGTTTATGGGGAAGGATGGGCAGCGAACCCGATCCAGCCGCACCCAACGTGGTCTTGGAGCTCCCGCAAGTCAACGGGGGTTGAGTCAACCCACGGGGCAGAGCTCCCGGTGGTCACATCCTCGGGTCTGCAGAACTCCAAACTCGCCCGAGCACACCTTCAAAAACCCCGGCGAGAAACTCCTCAGTCTGTTGGGGCAAGGTACAGCCCAAACCCATCCACCTCCTCCACATCCACGGAGCCGCGGGGCCACGGCCAGTCCTGCCGCCTCCCACCCCGGCTTGTGGGGTCAACAACCTTGAAAAGTAGAAGTATTTTATTTTCTAGGGCAGCCAAGAGGCTCTGAAACAGGGCCAGGAACTGCTGAAGGGAGCGAGACCCGAATGTGCTGCCAGCCAGTGCCACCTCCTGGCTCCTCACCGCTATAAAAGTTGATGAAAACTGCTGAGCTTTGCCTAGGAAAGCTCCGGAAAAATGATGTCTGAACACACAGCGTTGGGATTTTCAACCCTGCAACGAAGAAAAAAAAAAAGAAAAATAAGAAAAAAAAAGAAAAATAAAACACGTGCATGAAGCTACTGACACCGAGAGAAAACCACAAACCAAAAGCACGAGGCAAATCCAACCACGCGGAGAAGTTATTAAATATATGAAGGCATAGAGAATAAACCCAGTTTACTGTAAAAACCCAGCTTAGTTTTATAGCTCACTTCAAGATCAGAAGGGCCAAAAACTACACTCAGTGTTTAGGATGAGGTATGTCCTGACCTAATTACAATGAACGATGTGCGGCTGGAAACGACCTCACTGCTTTCCCAAAGCTGGTATTATTCACCAAAATCTCTTTAATTTATAATTATTTTTTTTTTTCTTGCAACACTAAACGCACCTTGCCCCAAACATCAGGCCCTGCTGCCGGGCTCTGCTTTTCAGGTCCCACGGAGCTCTGACCGGGGGGAAAAAATTAGATTTTTTTATTACAGGATTTGCAGTCTTGCATCTGATACTGAGAGTGAGCAAACGCACTTGTATCCACGCAAATAACAAGAATTTTAAGGTCTTATTTTCATTTTTTTTCTGTAGAAAGGCACGCCTGTGTTTCTAATAGGAAAAGCAAGATCTCACCCGGGGTCATTTCCAGCCGTAAACCCGGGAGCTTTTCCTCCGTCGGCCGGGGCTGAAGCCATCCTCCCGCACTGCATCCGGATAATTTCCCAAATTGCTTTCCCAGATTTACCCCTTTTCCCACCGCCCGTGCGACGCTCCTCGGCTCTGCCAACGGCCGCCCAAGCTCTCCCAGCAAACCTCCACGGGATAAGCTGCTTTAACACAAAGCTGATTTTTCCCTCCGGTTTGGAAAACCTCTCCCAGTTGTCTTCGGGGGAGAAGCAAGCGGAAGGTCCCTCGAGGTCTCTGGTGTTTTCTAGCAGCACCTTCACAAACGTTTCGAGAAAGAAATCGGGCTGCGCCTTGTCTCAGCACGACGCCCGGGATCCGGATGCAAATCCCGGGGGAGCTGCAGCCCACGGGGGCTTGGTGAGAGCCCAGGGGAGTCCTGGAGCAGGCGCTGAGGCAGCTCTGCTCGCCCTCCGCTCGGGGAACTGCACTTTTCGGGATGCATTTAACATGGTGCAGCCTCAGAAGGGGCGTCCAGCCCCCGTGACCTCACAGATGCCACAAAATAAAAAAGGGGCTGAGGTGGCTTTAGGGTTTCAGGTGTCGGTGGTTCTGCAAAGCGCTCGCAGAGGAGCAGCCACAGGGTGTGGGGGGGTCACAGTGACCTGGTTTCACCCCCAAACCCACCAGTGGCCCACAGGAAAACGCCGACGACCACGGCGGAGCAGCTCGAAGCCGCCCTCCACGGGGCCAGCCCGGAGGTAACCGGCTCTGGGGTTTGCAACCGGGGTTTCAGAGCCACGTTAAGATGAGTTTGTGCAGATTTATACAATCGCTGACAAGGGCTGGGACTGGTCTCCTGCGTTTATTACCCCAAAGTTATTGTCCTCACTCAGCGTCCCGGTATTGAGACCAACCTGACGTCAGATCTCAAAGCCCCGACACGAGCGGCGGCACCGAGAGCACGAACCATTTCCACCAGTGTCACACAAGAGCACCTGGATCTGAAACAAACAACAAAAAAGGACATAATTCTCCTTTTATTCCTTAACTCTGCCATTTTCCTTCCATTTACTTCACGGCCTCTCGCATCAGCGGCTCCTGCAGCAAACGGGCACTGGATGAGGCGTAAGCTCAGCATCCTCAGACCAAACACACTAATTTTTTTTTCTGGCTAATCAGCAATGTTACAGATACTTTGGAGGTTCAGCTTTTACCCTGAAATGCTTTTTTTTTTTTTTTTTCCTGCTGCTGTCCAAAAGCAGACGCTAAATTCAAAATTAAATCCACCCCGACGCGGGCAACGGCAACACCAGGGGAACGCAGATTTGGTTTAAATCCCACAATATAGGTGAATCCTGCCTCAACTCCCCCAACAAACTTTTATTTCCAAATGGTTGTTTTTTTTCCAAGTGTCTGGTTTTAAGCACTTCGGTATCAGGAATCACCAATAAATTCCAGTTTTGGACAAAGCAATGCTCTGCCCTTTGTACCACCAGCAGCTTGCCCCCTTCCACAAACTCACGCCCAGGTTTCCTACATCAGCGGGTGAATTTATTCAAGACTCCCGAAAATAAAATCCCTTCCAGCCCAAATACAGCACCCGATTGGCAAGATTCAGCCTTTCTGACCCCATTTTTAACCCCTTCTCAAATAACCAGAGGAACAGACTGGCTGAACTCTCACTATTTGAGCCTGAAACAGGAAATATTTTCTCCGCTCAGTTTACACAAAGCAGAACAGACCAGCGGATTCCCATGTTGGGTTTTTGTTTGTTTGTTTGTTTTTTCTGCCACCGAGTTGCCAAAATGTCTCCAGCTACATGTGTCTCCAAGTTAAAAGAATCCACATATAAATATTTGGAATTAACTTGTCTAGGAGGGACTAACACTTCCAGTCTGGCAAAACCCTCCTGTCTGTACTCAGCACTAAGGATGTGAGAGGTTTATGGGCACGATTCAGCAGCTGCTGAATTCTGTATTTCCTGTATTTTAAAATACAGAAGTATTTTTTTAAGTAGCAAAAAAAAAATGTTTTCCGTGCTTCCAGATGTAAATAAACCATCTGTCTCCACCCGGAGGTGCCTGGAAATTGAAGAATCGTGGTCCCGCGTAGCCGTTTGCTGCCACATCTACCTTCCCCCAGACATCCTGCGCTGGCAAAGCCGCCTTCATCCGTATTAACAAAAATTAACGCAAATTAACAGCAACAACGGCAATTTCTCAGTCACGGGGGGCTGTGGGAAGCCCAGACCGAAATTTGGCCGGACCTAGCGGGTTTCGCTTTGGCGTCGCATCGTCCCCTGCTCGTTTCCCTGGTCGAGGTGTTTCCACATCCTTTATTTGTGGCTTTTTAAAAAAAAAAAAATTAAATTTTAACCACAAGGGCCTCTGCAGCCATCGCTACCGGGGCGGCTGACAAGTTTTACCGGGATCATCCCGCAAGGGTAGATGTGTATAAGAGA
>NW_020799134.1:1134797-1148689 GCF_003259725.1 Athene cunicularia | reverse complement strand
TTCCCCCCCCCCCCCGCCGTGTCGCCCCACGCGTGGTTCTGGCCGATGGTTTTGCATCGAGGTCGGTCAGAGAAAAAAAAAAAGAAAAAAACAGAAACCCGCGGCCGGTGCCTCTGGAGTAAAGTCCAGCGCGGTGGGTATCGGCGCGAGGCTGCCCCGACTCAGGGGGAGATTTGGGGGAAAAGTGCCGAAAACTGTTGTTTTAACCAAACTGCCCTTGTTTCAGTGAGTTTGTCAGCGGTAGGTACCTGGAAAGGCCTCGGCGTGCTTCTAGCGTGCAGGCCGCCCTCTCCCCTGGCAGCTTGACTTTAAAACTTTGTGCTGGTTTGAAATAATGTTTTTTTGATGGGGGGAAAAAAAAAAACAAACCAAACACCAACCCCCAAAAAAACAATAGTTAGACTTGAGCATGCCAGAAACTCGGAGCTTTCTGCACCGGTCTTAAAATGTTGTAATTTAAAAGCGTTCAGGGCAAAAGGAAGAGTCACCTTGTTAATGTCCTTTCTAATGAGCGGCGTGTTCCGCTGTAGATAAAATAATTTAAAATTAATTGGCTGCTCCTTGTTACCGCTTCTCAAAGTACGCGAGCTGTATTGATTATCGAGTTGTTTTAGTGGCTTTGGCACGAGGAAAATTATTTAATTGGGCTTAATTAACCTGCAGAACTCGCTGGTAAAATAATCTGGAGCCAGAAGGTTTAGGGTTCAGCGAGAAGTTGGATGCTTTTATAGGTTTGAATTATGAGACTTTAGGAAGAAGTTAGGGGTTTGTGTGCCAGGGCAAGCGCGTAGCCCAGGCCGCGGTGCCGCTCTAGGAAGCTGTAAAAGTGTCTTAATTGATAAAGTTTGGGGTTAGATGGGAGTTTTTGCGGAATTTGAAGCATGCTCGGAGGATGGGAAACTTGCGTTGCTTTTATTGTTGTTGTTTAAATAGGCGGGTGTCAGTGATTTCAGACCGCGAGCCTAGTCTAAATTTAAACCGGCCCCCAAACCGGCGGATGTTTAACGGTCCCCAAGTCGCGTTTTAGACGCAGCGGTGGGTTTTTTTGGTGCCCGTTAACCTGACGGGCGACTTGCTCTCCTCTTCGAAGGTGACGGAGTTGGTGCTCGATAACTGCCGATCCAGCAACGGTGAAATCGAAGGTCTCAATGACTCATTTAAAGAACTGGAGTTCCTCAGCATGGCCAACGTCGAGCTGACATCGCTGGCCAAGCTCCCCACGTTGAGTAAGCTCCGAAAGGTACGTGGGGCTTGGAGGGGTCCGAGCTGTGGGTGACAAACCCCTGGTCCTACTTGAACCTGCGTGGGGCCGACGGTGGCAGCTCTGTGAAATGATGCTGCCTCCAGGCTACCGGGTTGGGGCTTTGTTGTGTTGTTTTTTTTGTTTTTTTTTTAAGATCCGAAATTATTTTGAGTGTCAACAGTTAATTGTGGCTGAATTGGGCTTGGGCAACGCCTCTTAGGACTGTAAATGTTGGTTTGTTAAAAACGTGAAGGTTGGCTGTGGTTTGCTGAGCTGTTGGATTGCCCAGCCCAGGAAGTACCGTTGCACGCTGCTGACAGAATAAATTATTTTTTTTATGTTTGCAGTGAATCCCGGTATTATCTGTTCTACTAACTTAAAATTTAAATCAGGAGTTTTCAAGTTTATAATTCTCAAACTTCAAGGAACTTTTTGACAGCCCAAGCTTGTAAACTTATGCAACTCTTCAAAAGCGTTCAGCTTTGATTAAACTGTTAAAGGAAGAAGGATTCAAACTGATGCGGTCTGAACCCAAGGGTAAGAAACCAGCTGTTTTAAGTAATTAATATTTTTTTCTGTATAATAGTTGGAGCTGAGCGACAACATCATTTCAGGAGGCCTGGAGGTCCTTGCAGAAAGATGTCCGAATCTCACATATCTAAATCTAAGTGGCAACAAAATCAAAGATCTTGGCACTGTGGAAGCTCTTGTAAGTACGACGTGAGAGGGGCTAATTGAAAATTTCAATCTCGTAAGCAGTATTTTTTATAGAGACTAAATTGCTTTTTGGTTTTTTTTGCAGTGGAATGGTACAAACATGGCTGTAAGGGCTGTGTAGGAGCCGTTTTTTTTTCTTGAGCATGGTGTAGAAACAGCAGAGAGGGGCTTTACACTGGTGGGGTGTGAGCACAGAGGTACCGCCTGGTGTGTTCTGGCTCCTCATCTCCCTTTTCAGCCGAAAGCCGTGTGAAATGGAATTTCTTTTCGTACCTGTCATATGTTCTATATATTTTATTTTTTTTCCTTGTGAGCTCGGGTGAGATGGATGCTGCCGTGTCTGGGGTTTGTCAGTGTTCCACTTGCTCCTGACTTGATTAACTCGGTGTTGTGGCTGTTAGAGACGGGACTTGTAACTGTGCCCCTGTGGTCGTAGTGGGATGTACTGAACGAGAGGGTTTTGAGCTTCTCTTTTTGTCTTTGAAAGAAGAGTAGCCAAGTTAGCGTCTTGCTAATCCTCTCGTGTTCATTTGGTTCGGTGTAGGTTGTCTAACAAGCCCCTGCCTTCAGCTTTCATTAAACTGAAGCGTGGAGGGGTAGGAGATGGTCAGTTAGGAGCGAACCTGGAAAGCACCACTGGTAGGACGCTTAACTGCAGGAGGAAGCTGCCAGCGCCTGTCCCTACCTGATCTGTTCACCTGTTTTTCTGGATGATGATTTTTTTTTTTTTTTGTAGGCCTTTATAAGCTGCATATTTTTAAAACTGTGTGTAAAGATTCTTCACCTGCTTTAACGGCGCTTTAACCCAATGGTCAGCAGAGCAAGTGAAGTAGTTAGTGCTCTTTAGAAACGCTTTTATTTCGACCTCAGATAACTTGCCAAGCCATGGGGGTGGCTCGTTCCGCACGCGCGTAAAGTCCGAACGGTGAGAAAAGCCACCGTCGGTCGTCTAGTTAGTGCAGTTATAAATCCTACCAAGTGCCTCTTGCTTGCTCCTCGCAAGAGCCCTGTAATTAAATCAGTCAGACTGTTTACTGAAAGGCTGCTGGAGTTGTTAAGTTTTTGCCCACGATTCCCTGAACAAAAATAGGCCACGCAAACAAAACCCAGACCCCAATCCTGCGCACGGTGCTCTGGTGCTTGGGGGATGTGTGGGGCCGGTCTGCAAACGCTGAGGCTTGTGTGAACGGGGAGCAAAACAGGGATAGGAAAGGAGGGATGGGGACAAAACAAACTGTAGCTGGCACCTGTGTTTCGGCTGTGACCACGCTGTAACTTGGAAGTACCATGTCAAGAAATAAGGGGGGGGGGGAAGGAAAAAAAACCACCACCCTTTTCATTTCTTTTCAGCAAAATCTCAAAAACTTGAAGAGCCTTGACCTGTTCAACTGTGAGATTACAAACCTCGAGGATTACAGAGACAGCATTTTTGAGCTGCTTCAGCAAATCACGTACCTAGATGGATTCGATCAGGAAGATAACGAGGCACCGGACTCAGAAGATGATGATGATGAGGGTAACTTCCTGAAATAAACTGGGGCTAGAAATAGCGTGCTGTAATAAAGATGTAAATGTGGTGGGGGGTACGGTGATTTCTTGAACGCACTGGCAGACTCGTAGAGCTCGTTTGATTTTAAGGTGCTGTGATAGAGAAGGAAAACTCCTGTCGAAGGTTTTGAGTGTTCCTGCAGAAGCCTTCTGAGCTTAAGGAAATTTGACTGAAGATGCTGTTACAAAGATAGAAATATTTTCAAAATAAATTGTTGACGGTAGTAAAGCACTTTGGCACTGCTGAATGGTAAAAAGCGAGGGACCAACACATGATTTTGTGTGAAAAAGTATAATTTTACCATTTTTTGTAATGGCTTCAGTCTGATGCACAAATATAACACCATTTTTTGTTCAAAAAAGCACATTAAGTTCCATTTGATCTGACCTCGGTTGTGGTTGTTAATGAGGCTTGTTCCTACATCTCTTTCCATGGTTGTTACCTGATGGAAAATGAAACCCGTAGGTACGAGTCTGTCAGCACGTGGCTCTTCTTTAAACATCCTTGCCTTAACGGATGACTGACGCAGTCAAAGCTGTTAAGAAAACCCATCCAAAACATGTTTTGAGCACTGGTAGAAATACGACAGGTTGTTGTTGTGATGCGGCGTCTTACACGTGTCTGTGCTCTGAATATCCCCGCAGATACCCAGCGAGGTTCGGGCTGTGTCGGGTTGATGGAGGTTTTTTGATGTTTTTTTTTTTTATGCCCTCAGTTATTAGGTGGGAGCTGATGCTGCTGTGAGCGGGGTTGGGGCTGCTGGTGGATGCTGGGGCACAGCAGAGTTTGGAATCCTGTGTTGGAAAAACTCAGTGAAAGCCAAGCAGTTGGCACTTGGAATGTGAAAATAAACCCAATAACCTATTAATCTATTTGAAGTATTAACTTGGAAATTATTTTAAGTGTTAAATCACCTTGTCATTTCTTGTAATTTGCTTAACTGAAACTGTGAAAGTGATTATATGCTCCAGACGTAGAAATGAAATGAGAGATCATCTCTTTGGAACTGTGGGTGTTTCGCTAGTAAGTGATTAAATAACAGATACATGTAATCTGTTAAGCTGGTTTTGTCTTTAAATATTTTAGGGTTTGATTCTATAGAGAAGCCTCTCTTCCCCTTCCACTGACTAAATTTTCAGCTCCCTTGCAGGAGTTTGCATACGGAGCTGCTTCAGGCGTTGAGAATTTTGCCTGAAGCTTGTGATGTAAAATCATCGGTAGCCTTTCTTCGGGGAGAAAAAAAAATAAAAAATTATAAAGATTAACTTCATTAAAATCATGCTTGTTTCCCACATGTTGCCCGCATTAAAAAAATTTAAAAAAAACCTGCTGGAAAAAACTGTTAGAACTAGCTTGATCTGGTGTATACAAACTTGCATAAAGAGGAGTTAATGAGACTTGAAGTTTAGCATATTTTTCTAAGTGTATCCTTCATTTCAGAAGGAGATGAAGATGATGACGATGAAGAGGAGGATGAAGCCGGTCCTCCGGGAGAATATGAAGAGGAAGACGACGAAGATGATGGAGGGTCAGATTTGGGGGAAGGTGAAGAGGAGGAGGAAGTTGGGCTTTCGTACCTGATGAAAGAAGAGATTCAGGTAAAGGTTATAAATTCTGCCAAATCCAAGAAATGAAGAGAAACTGCCTCCAGGCTTCTCTGTGAACGTAAACGTGTAGAGGCGGAGCGGGGGGGTGCAGGGAGGTGTTTGGAGAAGGCTCCTGTCCCTGAGCTACGCTCCGGGCTGGGAGGAGGGGTCTGGCTGGCTCCCAGGACCTGCCTCCCTCTTTCCCCACCCCTCGGTGCCGCAGGATGGCAGAGCCTCTCGCTTCTCCCTGAGCTAAGGATGCCTCCTCCCCAGCCTGCTGAAACCCTGCGCCGCTGCCAGCGAAAAGAGCACAGCAGAAATACAGATTGAGTCGATTCATTTCTTTTTTGGAAAACCCAAGAAAATAACCTTGGTCTTGTGAAAGAAGTGAACGAAGTAGCAACAAGTTACCAGTACTTCAAGTAAAACGAAACGAAAAGTCTAGGGGCTTTGCTGTAGTAGATGCTGGGTTTTTTACTGTGCACTCGCTTGAAAATGATCTTGGTAGTGGTGTGAAGGGCTGTGGAAAAGAGCCCCCAGGATCTCTCGAGTAGCACTGCGCAAACGGAGGAGTATTACGGAGCTGGGATATGAAAACACACATTTTTTACAAGGTTATGAGTAGATCCCTGTAGATAAAAACTGGGTTTTACCTCAGTAATCATTTGGGCGTGACCAGGAGTCCTGATTTCGTGCTCTCCTTTGGCAGCTGGGGGGGGTGTTGAGGGAGTGTGTGTCTGGATTTTGTGTGCAAGTCCATGCAAGCAGCACACACAGAGGAAAAAAAAAAAAGGTGGACATCACTTCTCTTCCTGCTTTGATAAGAGTTTACTTCCCATCAGCTGCATTTCACAGGGATGTGCAGAAAATCGTGAGCAAAACTCTTCAGTATTCTTTATTTTGTTCTTGGAACTAGCGCTGATATGATTTGCTTACGAGTGTAACTTCGTTCCTGTCGTAATGCTCTGAAGAGGTAATGGCTGTAACACAATTAATGAAGCTAAAACTAAATAGCGGTTTGCTTTGAAGCCAAGGCCTTAGAGGTGGCTCTTTAGAAAATGAGCAATATGTGACTAGGAAGAATATCAGGCATTAATCGTGTGTGGTCGTTAGGTGGGTAGGAATTACCACGCGCAGCCGTGGAAACGTGAGAGGAGTTTGGAGCCTTGGGATGACGGTGTAACGAAAGCAGATACTGAGTTTATATTTTGCATTAATTTAGCCAAGGGGACAAGTGGTGGTTGGGGGAAGCGTGTAAAGTTCTGAGAGTTCTAATTTGGTGGCTTTTCCCTGTGTTTTCAAAAAAATGAAACAGTGCACCACTCCTAACAGCACTGAACTAAATCCAGAGTGGTTTCTAATTCCCACGTTCTAAGGGCAAATGTCAGATGGGGGTCTCTGATGTTTTCACGTTTTCACTTGTTACGTTGTCCTGTGTATAGAAATGGATGTGGCAGAGGGATATAAAAAAAAAGACTTCAGCTTGTCTTGGAGTCTTGACTTGGTGTCAGTAGGGCAGAGATCTTGCACCAATGTTTAATTATCTGGGGCTGCTGATGGTTCATTGGTTTACATTTTTCAGCTATCAGCTTTAAAAAAAAAAAAGAAAAAAAGAAAACCCAACAGCTTAATTCATTTGAAATAGAAATGGTAATTTTGTAAAGATATTAGCTGTTCTGCTTTCTCCTCTCCCTTGTCCTTTAATGACAACGGGTTGAAAGGAAAACGAAAGCTGTCATCTGTGTTGGCCGTTGGGGCCTCTTCAGTTAATTTTTCAATAACTTAAGCTGGCGTAAGGTAGTGATAAGTGGGAAAAACAAAGAAATGAGAGTACCGGGCTAGATAACGTGCTGGCTTGGGTGATTAAACTTTCTGTAGTCAGTTTGGCTGCCTAGCCTTGTGCAGATGGCCAGTAACAAAAAAGTAAATGTGGAATGTGACCTCTGAACAGAGTAAGTGGGATTTTCTGAATTTCTGCTCAGGATCAGCATGTAAGCAAAACTTACACAGCAATTGTAAAAATATTGCACAATTTTTGTAAAGGATGAAGATGATGATGATGACTACGTTGAAGAAGGCGGTGATGAGGAGGAAGAAGGTAAGTTCTCAAGTTATTAAAGTGGCTAAAACGGTTGATTCTTTGTAATTCTCTAACTTTGCAAGTTTGGGATGTGCACTTTCACGCTGTAAATCGCTGTTTGGCTGCTCAGTTTCTCAAGGTATGTGAAGTATTTTAGGATCGGTTTAAGCAAGAGCTCTAGCTGGCAGTAAAGTAGCTGGGCAGTGTTTGATAGTTTTTGGTGGCTCACTCGTAAAATAAAAATAAGAAATGACAAGTTTTCAAAGTCTCTCGTTGGAGCAGTTTTCTAAAATGGAAGATACTGCATCTTCTACACAGTTTCGAGTTTTACTTTTGCAGTGTGGAGAGGAGAGGGACTCTCCTGTCTATTCTTGCAAATGTTTACATACATTTAAAATACCTTGTTGAATGCACCATTGGCAAAGCCCTGGAAGCAGCAGTTCTATATTTTTTTTAGCTTTATCAAGCTGAAAGCAGCTTCTCCCATAAACCTTTCCACTTCAGAGGCAAGCCCGACCTGCTGTCCTGTCTAGTGGTTTAGCTAGTGAGCCTAATCCTATTTTTTTTTTTCTATCTAGTCTTTTTATCAATGGTTGTAACTTCTTAATTTCATAATCAACTGTTTTGATGTCAGACATGTGCATAATAGTCAAAAGCTTACAAAAAAAACCCAAAACCCCAAGCCAGTGCATGTGGTTCCTCCTGCTTTGAGAAGATTCAGTGTATGGGGTGTGTAACTGCTTGGGGACGTGGCGTTCTCGCAGGCTGATCCTGTTCCTGTGGCATTTTGCAGGTCATGTTCTGTTTGCAAGAAGTGGTTTATTCGAGTTCTTTTTTTTGTAAAGTAACTTTACTTTAGCTTTTGATACTTTAAAAAAGGACCTGCGAGAAGTTAAAACAGTACAGAATGTGTGTCTCGTTCCTTTTCTGCACTTTCGGTGAGGTGCCTGAGCCGTCGGGGTAGGGACGGACGGTGTGTTTGGTGCTGCTGCTCCGTCCCAGATGTTGGAGCAGAAGCTGCTGCGCGGGCAGACGGCTGGTTCTTGTCTCCTCTGCAGATACTGGGTGCTCTGGTCCGTGCTGGTGCAGGCACCCATATCTCCCTGCTCCAGGGGGTACGACTCAGGCACTGCCTGGGAGGCCCCTGTGGCAGCGACAGCCCCTTTAACAAAAATTGCCTTTAAAAAAAAAAAAAATCATCTTGCAGCGAGCTGGCTTGTCCTCTGCACTTGTCTTGCTACAAGATTCTCCCAGAACTTTTCTAATGATTCAGAACTCTGTTCTGATCTTTAAACTATCCCTAGCAGCAAAGTTTTGTATTAATCCTGAGGCCCAGTTCCATGTCTGTGCAAACTATAGACAAGATTTGAGAATTTCTCACCAGACTCATCTTTTGGCTTAATGGAGCAGTTTTTGGAGATGTTACCGTGCACTTGAAAAAATGGAAATTCTGGAGTAGTAATGCTAATTCTTTGCTGCTTACAAACGCAGCCTTCTAATCTATTAAGACAACAAAGCGGGCGGTCAGGATGGGTAATTAGCCAGGAAATGACTGCTGGAAAATAAATCTATTAGATTTGACAAAATTGCATTTCATGATTTCACCACAAGAGCGCATAGTCCACTGACTGAATTAAGCATATTTCTAATAATAAGCTCGAAGATGTTTATGCAAGATGCCTGTATCAGTTTTGTCTTTGGAGAGAGGACGGAGCATGTTTCACTTGGTATCTGCAGAAACTGCTGGGTTGGGGCAGGGTGTGTGCCAGCGAAAATGAAATAGAAAAATGTCATTTCCATTTTAGTTCTCACATAGATGTTAGCAGAAACGGTTTTACAAATCTGCTTCATATCAATAATTCCTGTATGAGGCATCGCGAGCTTAGCTTGAACTTAGTTTAATATGGCCTGCATGAATTATTGAGAGTCGTGTAAACTGATCTTTTATTTTTTTTTGAGCCATAAGCGGCGGGGAGATGTGAGGGTGGTGAAGGTGTTAACAAACAGTAACTCTTTCAATTACCTTGTCTGAAAGTGTGACTTTGTTCCGCGCACACACCGCGAATGCATAACGAGATGTGTCCAACTTCTTTTCCTTAGCAGAGGGCGTTCGAGGGGAGAAGAGGAAACGAGACCCTGAAGATGAAGGCGAGGAAGAGGATGATTAATTTGTGATAGAACACAAGTAGGACCAGACTCTTAAGTTACAGAATACGCAATAGTGATTATGCAGATCTGTATGTCTCCATGTACCATAGATGTCCCTACAGAAGATATGTTAACTTTTTATAGGAGAAGTGTGGTTTTACTATTCTTGCCCTTTTTATCATTCCAAATAAGATATAATAGCCTGTTAGTGAACCTATATGTAGAAAACAATTTTCAGCCCTATAATCACTGAAGCCATTGTCGAGTTTTTCCCCCTAGACTTTTATTTGGAGCTCTTTAATTTTATACAAGCTTGCTGTGTTGGTCATCATTAGCCCAGAGTTAAAACACCCATTTCACGTGGGTTTGATAGTGTGAATTTTCCATCAAGATTTTAAAGTTTTTATACTTAAAAAGCTGAACTCAAAAATGCTATATGGCAAATTCCAGTCTCTTAAATGAGAGGTCGACTACGAGTTTACCGGGGTTCTGTTTCAAACCGGCAACTAGATCACACCTTTATTTCAGCGTTTTAAAAGGTGACTCCTGTAATATTTTTTTTTTGAAGTCTTCTATCCCATTTTGTGTTACGCTGTAAAGCCTGAGTGGGTTTCAGTCCTGCTTGTTCTGGTGTTCAGTGTTCGCTGGAGTATTGATAGATACCTTCAAGAATGTATCTTGGCAAACGGGAAGGGTTGTGTAATCCCGAAGTTCTCTCCAAAATACATAATCGTTGCAGGTATTGCAAAAGCGAATAATCTGTAGTTTTAAACCATTCCGCTAGAAGTCTTTGTGAAACTTTCGCTCACTTCACTCTCACGTTGTCATTTGGGGAATTCTGCAACAATCACGGTGTTTGGCTGTAAAATATGTGCATTTCTGATGCAGAAGTTAACCCTTAACTCCTTCAAGCACATTTTTTTTTTTTTTCAGACACCATCCCTCCCCTTTTATAGAATCACGGAAGAGGGAAAGACAAACCCGAGTTAAGTCTTTCTTCACAAGTCACCTTTTAAACTTTTTAAATCTGGTGGTAGACAAAACCATTCAAGTTCATGTATAATACTAGTTACTAGTTTAGGGTTTTTTATATTGAATGGCTGCAGAAACTTGTTCCATTGCATACAGCTGGTGGCAAGTACAGGAGACATGCAGATGAGCTTTTTTTTCTAGCAGCCCGATTGTGACCAACAGGTCTCACTAATTTTGCCCCGACAGATCCGTGTTTTCTATTTGAGCCACTGCGATGCAAGTTCAAACATACAGCATTCCTCTTTCAGTCAGGATTTGGATTTAAAACAGTAGTCTTGAGATAAAACTAATTTACATTGTTTCACGTAGGTACTGAACCAAATATCACACACAGCTTTATTCAAGAGACTTATTTTTATATCTGTCTTGGCTGACAATAGCTGCCATTAAACTGGGGGAGACACCAAGGGTGGGGAAGAGGGAGATTTCCTGGACCTAAGTAAGAGTCAGTCACCTGTAGATCGGTTACCTGTGAATATTTAATAGGTATTTCACACACTAGCAGACTTTCAATGTGACTTCCAACTCTTAAACCAAGTTTAGATACTGCAGGGTTGAAGTTCTGCAAAGCCCAATTTCTTGTGTGTGTGGTTTTTTTTTTCCCCCGAATAGAGCCTTAAATCATAGTTCCTCATGTAGCTGTAAAGCGTAGCCAGCCATTACAGGCATCTGAGTGAAAGGAGTCAGGCAGATGGCAACAGACTTGGAAATGAACTGACTTAAATGGGTTTTGCATTATTTTTTTTTTTTAATGAATATCTGTAAAGACACTAGAAAAGTAGTGGTAAAACTACATTTGCAACCACAATCTGAGTTCCTGTGTTTGTGTATGAATACTGAATGACTAGAAACCTTAGGTAAGTGCACATCCTATCTTGTCATGGAGGCTCTGTGTTCAAGGCCGTTGCTTCGTGCTCAGCTTTGAGATAGCAAAGTGTGTTTTCCCATCTTTTTGCTTTTTTTTTTTTTTTTTTTTTTTTTTTAGTCTCGGCGAATGATTGAAACCTATTATTTATAAGCGTGTACTTTGAAGTACCTCATTGTCAGGGTTTTCCTTAACTGTCTTTTACTGATGCATATAAAATCAGTTTTAAATGGAAACAAACTTTCTGTTTTGATGGATTAAAATTATTCGAGTACTGGTCGTCTTTCAGTAAGCGACTCCAGCTTGGCCATTGGATGAGCTCATCGGGCAAAACAGAATATAAACTCGGAAGGGGTTTGCAGACCTTCCCTCCGATAGGCTTAACACTTCCTAAAAGCAACTTGCAGGGTCGTGCATCAGCCGCTACATCTAAAAATCTGAGCCTCACGCAGACCTTAACTTCCTAAGTAACTTTGTCTTTTCCTCGGTGTTACCATCTAAGTATAGTTTCATATTTGTCAGCTTGGCATGCGATTAAACAGCATAGCATTTTTTAAAATGAGTAATACAGAGCCTCCAGATAACTTTTGAAACTTTTTTGCTTGGTGGGTGGTCTTTTCATGCAAATATGTAAGGGTGGGTTTTATATTTTGTAGAGGTTTTGTCCTATTTTAATGCTCTTTGTATGGCAGTATGTATATAGTGTGTTTCGGTTCCTTATCAAACTCTTTCCTTAAACTTTGGAGTAACTGATTTTGTGCAACTGTGTTTTGAATAAAGCCATGACAGTGTTAAATTAAAGAAAACAACCCTGCAGCACTCTTCTGATAATTTTTAGTTGTAACAAAACATGTTTCCTCCCCACGTGTGCTGTAAATTTTAAATTAAAAAAGTTTTCAAACCGAATTATTTCAAATAAATTGAGACTATTGTATTGGATTACTTCTTTTAGTATGTACAGCTGTGGAGAACGTGGTACTTCTTAAGGAATGGAGCACGAGGTAATTATTTTTCCTGTTATCTTTTTGTTTGGGGGGAAACCTGCAGAATTTTGTGTCTTTCTGGGGCAAGAACTTGGACTTTATGATGCTCCTGGTAATGTTGTCACTGTCGAGGATGCTTTGGAAAACCCAAAGTGATGATGTCTGGATAGTTGCCTTAGCATTTCCAGATGAGTTTTGTGTAGAAAGAGTGTGGAGATGACAGGGCTTTTGCGTGCTGTAGAAATCAGTGCGATTCGGCTGTAGCTGAGCTAGGCAAGTCTGGCTGAGTCTTAAAAATGAAAATCAAGAGCCTGTTTATATTTTGCTTTTCATAAACACTGACTTGCTGTGCCCAACAGCCCGAGCTGCAAGTCTAATGCTGTCCTTTCAAAGTAGCTGCCTCGGTCTGTGGGAATTGCTCCTCATTCAAGAACAATGTTTAAAAAAAGTCGCTTCTCCTATCCAGCTAGACATAGCATTGTGTTTTTATTTTGGGATTAGTCCAGCATTCTTGGCAAAAATCCCCTGGATGCACTTGAGAAAGCTAGTAACTAAACAGGCTTTTCTACTAGATGAGCAATTAGCCAAGAAATGGGTGGTGGTTTTTTTTTTTTTTTTTTTTTTGAGTGTGAGGAGGAATTGCCTTTCCCTCTAAAGCCCTGCATTGGGCCTCTCAATCCCCACAGACACATTTGCCCATGGGAGTGAGACCGAACAGTGAACCTGAGCTTTAGGATTTGTTTTTATCAGAAGTTTAGTCTACCTTTTGTGGGGATAGTGGTGCTTTTAAGTGAAACCAGGCTGTTCAGTTCTGGTACACGCACTGCAAAGGAGATGGGAGGAAATTCGGTGCTGTGTAGGCATGTCTTCGAAATCAGAACGAACTCGAGGCGTGGGCTGAAAGGGCTCCTGAGCTCACTGTTGGAGGCGAGCAGCTTGTCGTGGCCTGTCATAAACCACCCTTCTCCCTGCCCCAGCCTGGCAGTTTTTTCTCTGGTTTAAACACACCTCTGGTGCTGCAGGAGTCATCTGTCCAGCTCCCGGAGGCGAGATGCTCCACAAAGGCTGCAAGACGTGCTCGCTCCCCGCCTCGGCGGCTGCCGGGCGGGGACAGAAGGAAACCTGCCGCTCTCCAAAGGCTACAAGCGCCCAGACTGCTGTCTCCAGCGGAATCCCTGGGGCTCTACTGTCCTCCATTTTGTCGCAGTGAGGGGAAGCTCTGCTGGCGGGCGGCCGGGCTGCTTCCTCCCTCCTGCTCCGTCCTCCTTCTCCTCCTCCTCTCGGAGCTTTTTGTAAGCCCCTTCTTTTACTTTTCCCGTCCCTCTCGGCCCTTATCTTCCCCCTTCCACTTGCGCAGCTTCCCCTCCGCTTCCTTCCTCACGAGGTGACTGAGAGCCGGGGAGGGGGCGCGCGCGGGGCCCCTGAGAGCGGGAAACCGTTACCCACGGGGTTCCCCGACTCCGGGCAGCAGGGGCCGAGCCGCCATCCCGTCGCTGATTGGCTGAGATTTGCCGCAGTTCCGCCCCTTCCTGCTTCACTCTCGCGCTTCCCCCCCCGCCGCCATCGGCTTCGCCCCTTCAGAGCGGGCAGAGGGGGGTGAGGGCAGGAAAAGTCCCGCTGATCGCCTCAATCCCACCCTAAAACTGCCTCTGCTGCCCCCCGCAAACCCACCCCCCCCGGGAGAGGCTT
>NW_020799134.1:1108809-1134747 GCF_003259725.1 Athene cunicularia | reverse complement strand
CCCCCCCCGGGAGAGGCTTTTTTCTGTCGGGTGGTGTGAGCTCGGAGCGGGGCTCTCCTGATTCCCGGCGGGCGTGGAGCGTAAACCCTACATCGCAAAGCGTGTTATCGACGTCGCGCGTGATGAAAGAGAAGTTTTAGCTGGACTTTGGTACGGATTCCCTGTGTGAAAACGTGAAGAAATTCCCTCCCTAGTTACGGCCCGGTAGCTGGAGAACTCGTTGAAAGCGCGTTAAACGAGAAATTAAATTAAAACTCGGGCGGCTGCTGCTGCGGTTCGTGTGTCCTCCAAATCTGGCCTGTTTTCCCAAGGAGACGTTGCAAATTTACCGGATAAATTTCCCCCTTTTCTCACCTTCATCCCCACCGTAGCTATTGCCTCATTGCGGGTAAATCTGATCCGGTCCCAGAAGGTTTTGGGGGGGGCCTTTATGCCACAGCGGGTGCCTGTGTCACGGGGGAGCCGTATGGGTGCTCCCCCAGAGGGGAAGGGGCAATCCGCTTGCTCCCGGGCATGCAAAGATTCTGGAAAGCTGGTTTTGTGAGGCGTGCTTCTCAGGAAACTCCTGCGCTGTTGCCTCTGCAGGTCCCGGCGAAGACATCGCTGCTGCTTTACGCCTGTGTGGTAGCAGGTGTCACGACCTTCCCCGTCACGCTTGTGTGCTGTCTTTAAACCTGCCTAGAACGGGCGTCCTCTTCTTTTAGCAACTTTTTTTAACCCTAGTGCAGGTGAGACTGATACCAAAGGATTTTCTTTCATCTGTCAGGTAACCAAGAACTATCAGAACCATCCCTTGGCATTCCCGCACATTCCAAGATGATGAGTTAGCCTTTTTTTTTTTTTTCCCCCCCCTCGCTCCCCAAATTAAATTAAAAAAAAAATAAAAATCATACTGTTAAGGGTATGAAACCACCAGGGTCTCTCAATGTCTAGCCTTCAGGGAGGATCCTTTCAAGTTCCTTCTGTGTTTTTATGTGATAAAGGGGAAGCTGATATTGTCATGTAATCATATGAATTCAGGAATCTGGGCTTGGAGAAAAGTGTAAAATACTGTGAGCTTTATGGTGAAGTAATGAGAATTGTCAAAATGAAAACTGCCACGTTCAGCAGTAAACAGAGTGCTGCGTGCTGATTTTGGCAGCTAGAGTTGTTGCTTTAAACTAAAAAAATACCAGTTTCACTGATCGTAAATGTTACAAATGTCTGAACCAGAGAATGAGATCGTTTCAGAAGTTACAAGATAAAGATATTACATTATTTTTTCCCGCTCATTTCTGAGTCTCTTGGTTGTGTTTGGGGTTTGCAGCCTGAATAAGACGACACCACGTTGTAGGTACACACTCTGTGCTCTCCATTTGTTGTTCATCGATCAGCAGGACTGGCACAAACGGACAGGCAGGGCCAGCAGCTGCCCTGAGGTGGCGAAAGGCATCGGATGGGAACAGAAAAAAGTCAGTGACAGCAGCTGCTTTGGGCAGGATGGCAGAAAATTTATTTCTGCAGAGCACAGCCTGGGGCAGTGAAATTTCTGATGCTACTCCTGTTGGGAGATTTTTTCACTTGAGCTACAGCTTTATCTTCTGGGGAACGCTCTTCTGGTTTTTAAACTTAAAAATTACGGTTCGTAGTACGCCTTGAGTGTGTCTCATTTAAAAAAAAAAAAAAAAAAAGCAGCCCCAAAAATAATTGAGGAAACCCTTTCGTCATGCTTCTAACTTAACTGCCACAAGTGAGGGAGAATCCAAAAATATATATGTATGGCTACAAGAACAAACTGAAACAAAAACCACAGGGCTTGGGAACTCTTGGCAGGGGGAAAAGGGATTCTGTTTGAGCAAAAAAAATGACCGCAGACTTCATATTTGGTTTTGTGTTTGGGGAAAAAGAGATGTATTTTTCCTATACTAATATAATATGTTTAAATGGCCTGTTTGATGTGCGTTTCCTTCTACAGTAAAGTTAATTGAAATAAAATAATCGTATTGAAGACTGATGGAGGAGCAAATGAGAGTTGGGTGAAGCGTTAGTAGTTTCTGCCCGCTAAAGCCAAGTGCTATGTCACAGCCATCCCCGAGGGACCCGCAGGAGGGGAGGGGATGTGGGTGCTCCAGCAGGCACCTAACGGGTGTCACGCAGCTGGGGTCTGGTGAGATAAGGGGAAAAAAGAAAAAAAGAAAGAAAGAAAAAAAAAAAAGGTCCTGGTTTGATCAAAAATGATACCTCTGTATAGGCAGCTCGGGCGCTTCCACGAGGAGCCTCCCCTTCGGCTGCTCCTCCGAAGCGGCTGCTTTGTGTATTAAGATATTTTTATTGCTGATTTTCACCAAAAGAGTAAAAAAATTCTGTTGGACTTTTATTTCTGTGTTTGCTCGATATTGTGGGTTTTTGTTAGTTAAAGCATAATAAGGAACACAGACTGCAGGAAAAGTTAAAATACCCGGACGCTTTCTATGCAACTCATACCAAATAATTGCCAAAAAAGAATTGATCTCAAAATGTTATTTGCGGGGTTTGAGTTTGGGTTTTTGGTTGTTTGGGTGTTTTGCGGTGGTGTTTGTTTGTTTGGGTGGGTTTTTTACATTTTAAGTATAGCCTCATGACTGTGTTTTAATAGTAACTTATTCTGGTGGTGTTGTTTGGTTGTTGTTTTTTTTTCTTCTTTTTTTATTATTAAAACTACTTTAATAATAACTTATTTTGGCATCCAGACCACTGGAGAAGTCAGCGTGATGCTGCCTGAGACCCTGACAGAGCCCAAACCTTACCCAAGGTCAGGCCGTGCACAGTTAGATGCAGTGACCAAACGCAAAGCGTAGGGCGGTCGTTCTGCAGCGTGAAACAAGCCCGAGGGATGAAATCCTGGCCTACGCTCCAGTGCAAACGTGAGCTGGGAGAACGAGGGTGGGCTCAGACGGAAATTTAGGTGGTAAATCTGTGAAATGGAGAGAAGGCTCGGCGGCGTGCGGGGGCTTCGGGAGGTGACTTGTGCCTGGCAGCCTTCCCGCCCAGGAGGGTCAGACCGCCTGGTGCCTTCTGGTAGGGGAGTGTCAGAAATGTGTTTGAGCTCGTGGTTTTTTTTTGGAACTTATTTAAGATAAACTGAAAAATCTCAGTTTGTTTGTTTTTTGTTTTGGTTTGTTTTTTTTTTTTTTCTAGGGCTGAAAGAGTGTGGTAGTTATATCAGTATCAGTTGACAAGTTTAATTACATTTGTAGATTTGTTCGAAGCTGCGTGGTAACATGACAAACTTGTGTGATGGGTGTTTGATACACTCGTGTAAGGGTGTTAGAGCAAATCTTGAAGGAACGAGTACTTAAAGACGTGGGGGATACAAAGAAAATGGGACGACATCGTCACATCCTTCTCCCCCCTTGGGAATATCTTGCATGGGAATAGAGGGGACATGCAGAAATAATGTTTAATTAGGAACCTAAGATTGGAAGGGAGCTCCTGGCTAAGATCATACTGATATTAAACGTCTTTGCAGCAAGAGCCTTTCCTAATACATTGCAGAATCACAGTTTTTTCTCTCAGCTTTGTCACAGCGATGACTCATAATTGTTTTTCCACTTAAAAGTACGCTGTGGTATTTCTTCTTTGCAGCTGTTTGCTACTAATGAGCTGCCATATCACAGCACAAACTATTATTAGTACTGAAATGAATGACTTTGATAATTTGTGTTTCTGAAAACTAACATGAATATTTTCTTCAATCTATTCTTTCATCAGCATCAGCGAGATGATCTACACAGACAGCAGTAGGATCAGACTTGACAGTCCCAGTAATTCGTGCCCTGTTTTGCGCAAGAAGTTGTAAGGACAAGGCGGTATTTAAAAATGCCACGAAACCAGGTCCACTTTTTGCTGCTAAAAAGAAAAAAAAATCCCCTCCTGGTTAATAAAAATGCATGTATACACATACGCACGCACTCACAGGTAGGATATTCGTTATCTATCTGCTCACTGGCAGCAGACCTACCAGCTATCCACTCATTACAAAGTGTCGATGAGGGTAAGAACATGAGGATTGAGCAAGTTAAAAAGTGCCCTGGATGTATCTTAAAATTTAAGAAATCACGTATTTTGTTCCACGTTAAGTTACAATACTCTAAAAACATTAAGTTGAAAGAAATTCTCATTCTTCAGACTTACAGGGAAAGAAGTTAAGCTTTACAAAAACACCTTCATCTCCACTTCAGCCTCTAGCAGAGAAGAAAAGAAAACTTACTGTTTAATTTCCAGGAAACTAAATCATTAGTTTGTTTGTTAAGAATCATTAGTTTGTTTATTAAGAATCATTAGTTTGTTTATTAAGATTCAGTATTCAGCCAGCTAATGTTGTTCATCCAAGCAACATCCAAGTTACACGCCATTAAAGTCAAATATTTAAACTTGCTTACTTTATGTACTTTAGGTATTACTGAAATAGTTTTGTTTACTGACTTTTACAGTTAATATTCATACGTGTATATATATTTGCATCCCTCTCTGCGTTCATCCTTACGGATTTACTAACAATAAATTTTACGATAGTTGAAATTATTTGCCTAAACTGAACAGAAACGTTTTAAAACGTTGTAAGTCCAAGTTCTTAAGAGGGTCCTAAGTCCTGCGGCTGTTTCATTCTTTAACAGACATACCTTTGATCTCCTTTATAGCTCTGTAACTTTGATACAGCTTTCTGACATGGATTTTGTCACTGGAAAACAAACACGGAGCGATAATGAGAATAAGAGGGTGACATTTCCGTTGTAATTATGAAGTAATCACCGTACGGGCCTCCCGTGCCAGGAGCTGAGCTCATGGCAATCCCTCAGCCGGCGTATAGGATAGGTGTGCACGTGCCACCTGAGCTCACCTCACTGTCTCCGTGCAGCACGTGCACGTTGTTAGTAAAAGTAGACTGGATAAAGCAAGAGTATTTAATATCAGTTAGCAGTGGTTAGTGTCAGCCAGAACCCAGTGGTACCTCAGTGCCAAAATTCAAAGGAAAAAAAACTCAAAACATTACTAATACCAACATGGGTAAAGCTTAATTAAGTCAGGATATAAAATCACACACGCACGTAATAATTCTTCAAAAGAAGAATTCATTGTTCCTCAGTGGACCGACCAATTAAAAAAATTAGAGATGACGTGCTACCTGCTGGATTTTTCTTGCCTGGCATTTGATTTTCATCAGCCACCTTATGGACATCATAAAGCCGAGCACCACACGCCCAAGTGAGACCTTGTATCCGAGAAGCAAGTCACAGTTCTTTTTTTCAGCAAAGCCCACCGCTGACCTCGGCAGGAGTCTTGCAAACAGGGAAATTGCTCCGCAGCGCAGTCGCTGAATGAGAAACCTCTGGTGTCTACAGTTCAGAATTCGGAATCTGCGTAGCGTGTAGGTTACTCAGCATTTTCAAGCGTGTTTTCTAGATGAGGAATATCAAGTGGACTTACCTAAATGGATGATGAGAACACAGAAGAATTAATAGTCAGGAAGGAATTGGTAATTGGGAAGTTAAACTGCACTGCATTATCGACTCCCTATTATTAAAGTTCCCAAACCTGATTTTTTTCACTTGAGGAAAAGTCTTACGCAAAAGATAAATTGAAGTTTTCTTCACCCCAGTTTGCTTTATCGTAGCACACGCCACTAAACAGGAATCAAACATCAACAAGATGTATTAATTCCTCTAAATAAGAGTTCACATGCTACGAAATCAACTTCAGTATCAGTGCTTTTGTTTCAAGATAGTGATTTACAGTTTAGTTTTAAGTCTATTTAATCGCATATTGCGGAGGCATTTTCTCCAGAAGGGATTTTGCATAATGGCTACTACCTTTCTCCTTCCTTTTCAAAGGTGGCAATATCTTAGGAAAGTCCTGGTTCGTTCTTGTCAGTGTAGCGAATAAGTGTAGTTTCTTTAAATATATAGATGTTAGAGATGTATTTTTTTAATATGTGTATGTATAAAATCCTTTCACAAGCACTTGAAGCGAGCAGGTACCTGACTTTAATCATCAGAGACTCCTCTGATGGATTCTGTAAACGCTGCGCAGCGTTCACCGGCTCCAAGGGGAGCTCAGCCATGGAACAACCAAAACCAGAGCCGATTTCAAACGATTAAGAAGACTTCCTCAAAGAGACGACAGAGGCGTGGGGAAACCAACAACAAATTGTTTGAAGAGCTGTGGGAAAGGAGCAGTTCCGGGAGCCGGTGGGCAGCCTCCTCGGCCAGTTAGGCAGCACCAGACGGTGGGAAGGGCCGAGATCCGGCAGCGATTTTTGCAAGAGGCTGTTGAGAAAGAGGCGAAGCTCTGAGGGGCCTGTTCCCTCCCACACCCACCAGTCCGGCCTCGCTCCCTCTCTGCTGCACTGAAGCAGAGGCTCGCCCGTGTACGAAAGGTGTTTGTTTTGGGGGCTGGCCCACCCGGGTTGTTCCATGTCTTTTAATTCTTTTCCACGTGTAATCAAGGAATGACTTTTGCATGCTAAATATCGGGTGTAATCACCCCTCGTGGTGTAACATCCATCCAGTCCTCCTGCTGAAGTGAACGTAGCTCTGAAAGTTGAGATTGTACCTCTTAAAATACTCAAAGCTCTTGGTGTTGAAGATGAATGCGTGTGTTTGGGGCTTGCTTTCTTTGAAGCACAGACTTCTTGAGATTAAAATGTTTCATCTTATGATATAATGAAGGGTATTTCCATCTCAATTGATGCATATCGCCAGGGGTAGTGAGGTTGGTTGTTACTGAGATCTCTTACATTAACATGTTACACAAATTAATGAGGGAGGCTTTCCCTGAGAGCTGCTTTTTTTTTTTTTTACACAGACATCTCGAGTTACCTCTCATTCAAATCGCAGGTCTGAACAGACTAGTTGTACCTTTGTGAGAATGAGGAGGGATGGAAGGAGGAAGAATATTAATGTATCTCTGCTCTGAATTTCTGAATAGCTGTAGGCTTAAATTTCTGCATAATTTCTACATTGAGGTTAAGCATTTTCACTACAAAGAAGATTCCAGGAACATCACACTACTGAAAAGGAAAAAAAAAAATAAAATTCTAGAACAAAGTGGAGAATTATGAAGAAGATAGTAATATGAAATGCCCACTGAGACGACCGTTTAAATTTGGAAATTCTTGCCGTGTGTCTTTTACTGCAAGTCTTTTGAAGTGCCTTAGTTGCAACTTTTACAAATTCCCCCAATAGGTTTCTTTTTTTTTTTTTTCCCCCCTTTTTCTAGTACGCCCGAATGTCTGATGGTACAGAAAACGTGCTTTCACTAGGGAGCCAACGTTGGTTCTGTATGTGAGGTTTGTGCAAATATTGTTTGCTGTGTAGACGGGAAAGATGTAGTTTAGACAGAGGGAAGAGTGGATGAGGGAGGACTGGAGAGCAAGACAAATTCTCTTTCCCTGCTGCGAGGGAGAAGCTGCTCTGCCTCTTTGGGAGGGCCAGGGGTGGAGAGGGAACAGAACTGGGAAGTCCAGGTGCTTAAATGATAGTTAATACTTGTCTAAGAGGAATTAGTGCTAAGAACCTGCTTAAGTCGTTTGCTGAATCTACTCCTGAACGCTGGAAATTACTCAGCGGTTGGTAGCATTTAGACCAGTAGTACCCTTCGTTATTTCTCTTTAAGTGTTGGCCACACACTTAAAGTTGAGGCAGTGGAATTACTCGCGGATATTCGGAGTTAATCGCAATAATTAGAAATGGCTAAGCGTAATTAAGGAAAACGACATAATTAAGATTAAGTGAAGGCATGTAAATTTATTAAAACTCGTTTTGCTTTTACAAGCAATTATATTTATCTGGATTTATTATTTAGGAGGTCGTTTAGAACATGTGCAAAACCTGCTGTCTCTCAGATGTTTCCAATATGGCATAATTAAAAAAAAATAAAATTAAAAGACTGCACAAGTTACAGTCACTCAGCTACAGAGTTTTTTGCTTCTTTTTCCCCCACTCTGTGATGTCTTCTAGCAGCTCCACAGATACCAGTGGCAAATCTGGCAGCGCCCAGAGCCAGTCACTTTTTTTCTGGCGGGAGTGAGTAAATGAGAGAAGCTCGCAGGGATGTGCAGAGAGAGACCAGGACGGGCTGGCTTGTGTGGTTCCGGGCACAGAAAGCAGCAACCAGCCTGACACAGAATCCCTGAAAACAACTCCGCGAGTTGGACGCCGATCAGACGCAATTATCCTCCGCGCTGATGGCTCCGAGTTCAGCGCCTCTGCGAACGCTCCGTGTCGCGCCGCGGGAGAGAACGGCTGGGGACAAAAATGCATCGTGGTGTCGCGCTCTGCAAGGGCAGCGCTCAAACTTTGTCTTTGCGCCGAGACGCTTGAAACTATGTCGAGATAGGCCTGGTTTATTCTGGGAAAACGCCCAGGAGGGCATGATGGTTGAATGGTGGTTGAACCTCCCTTCTCGTGGCGTGTTGTGCTTTGGTTGGCCTTATCTGTAGCAGTTTTTCTCTTCGCAGGGGGAAGCGAGGCTCTCGGGCCACTCACAGAGGCACCCAGATGCTACTGCAGGACCGCTGTTATTGTCTCATTGGCCGCTCTGTGAGTAGGGAGGCAGGCGGAAGAAAGAGGAAGGGAAAATTGTTTGAAAAAAAAAAAAAAATTAAAAATCGCGGTTCCTTGAAAATCTGAATTTTTTTTTTAATTTTTTTTTTTTCTCCCGGCATTACTCATTCTGCTTGTAGCCTCGCTGGGGCTCCCGGCACCTTAAACCCGGTTCTGGCCCCTGGTTGAGGAGCAAAGAGCACTAGAGGGCACCATCGGCTCGACAGTCCGACCGGGAACGAGCTTCGTGGCTGGGAGCGGAGAGGAACGCAGAGCACTTACCTCTGAGCTGGCTGCCGAGCAGTCACAGGAACTCCCGAAAATGACATCTTTTGGAAGGTTCTGGACTCATTAGCTGCTTTCATGTCGTTAAACTTGATATTGTAAGGGGGAAAACGCAGCAAAATAAGTAGCGTGTTCTTCTGTCTTTCAAGATGCTTGAAGAACTTGTTGGTGATCTAAAGAATTTTTTTGGTTTCACGCAGCAAAATATATATTGTTTCCATAATGCTTCACCTATAACCCCTGTCTTTACAACATCCAGGAGTTATCGACAGCAGGTAATTATCTTCCCTTTCATTAGGGAACCGTGACAGAAGGCTGCGTTCTAAAAATATTTATTGCTGCCTGATTCACTTCAGGAGGGTTTGTTCAGGACAGGGAGAAGTTACAGACCGATTTCTGAGGGGGTTATGATTTTCAGAGTGCACAAGCTGGGTGTGATGGGCTCCGAGCTGCTTAGAGTGGACTTTCAGCGAGGCTTCTGACAGCTGAGCACATCAAACTCGCGGGTTTTTCATTTTCAAGAATATCGTGTGTCTTCATCTGTAGCGTCAGATGTGATAAAAGTGCGTGGTGGGATCTGCGGAACGGAACAGCTGTAAGGATGAGTCGACTTTATTTATTTATTTATTTTTTTTTTTAAGCTGGCAGACAAATGGCACTTGGTCCAGTGTCCCCTGTCCTTGCCAGCTGAGAGGTTAGCGACCAGAAAGCACTACTTTAGGGAACAAGCAGGGCAGTGTGCAGTGCCTGAAAGACCTTATTCATCTAACAGCCTGGAGGAGCTTGTACTACATTGTCTGGTATGCATTAGCTTTGTGAAATTAGTACTCCAAATTTCTTACCAAAAAAAAAAAAAAAGGTTTGCCTTCTCTTCCACATTCCTTCTTCTAAATGAACTGTCTAAAAGATTTAGTGGCTGGTCTGTCGTGCTGAGGACTCGCACACCACTGAGGCCACCGACGCAATATTTTGGGGAGTATGTTCTTGATAGTCTAGTAAAAATATAATGTGCCCTCAGAATTTATCTCTAAATAATGAAAAATCAGCCTGCCTGAAAGGGAGAAGGAAGCACCTGCTGTAGACAATATTGCTCTTCCTCTTCTCTCATAAAAGACTTAAGGTGACCATATTCTGTATCATTCAACCTCTGTACTGCGTCGCCCAAGAAGGAAAAAAAAAATCCCTACAAAATACTGTAATTATTTCACTGCTTTTTAATTTAATTTGCCCTTGAAAGGACAAAAGCTCTTCCTGGCATCGTGCAGGTCATTACTCATGTGCTAAGTGGTTTGGTGGTTTGGAGATGCTTTATTTGTAGCACAGCCCTTAAAGGGGAGCCCATAAAATTCCCAGGTACACTTGGTGATAAAAATCCCCTCTTGGAGGAGCACGAGGCCGACCCTGCGGGCTGGTCCTGCCTATAAATGCTGAGGTAACCTGAGCGCACACTCTGCTCGCTGCCGTGAGAGGAAATGCAGCAAAATCGGATACTTTTCCCACAGATATCTCTCAAGTCCTTAGCAAGTCTTCTACAGAATTCTCTTTTCCTAGTCCAATAGCTTCAGAGTCTGGAAGCTTTTTTCTTTCCAAGGTGTTCACTTGTTTTCGTTTCCTTTGCCCCCAGCCCCCATTTGGTTTCCTGGTCTTAACATAGATGTAGAAAATCAGACCTGGTCTTGTGGGTATTGATGAGGTTCTTGGGTTTGGGGGGTTGTTTTTCTTTTTCTTTTCCAAGCCAGAATATTCTGGCCTTATCAAAGTTTGTGTAAACTTTGTCGTGATGTATCTTGCCATCATCCATGAAGGACAGTTGTCCTAATTGTGTGTTCTGGCCAACACTCTTCTTACCCTATTACATTTACTAAATACAGAGGATGATTTCCTAAATATACAAGTAATAATAGTAAGTAATTACATCCGTCGGGCCAGAGTAACCTCTGTAGGTTGCAATGGAGGCTCTGGTCCTATAGCTAACTGCTTTATGTTTCTCTAATTGCATAAAGCAGCCACACTCTCCACAGATTCGGTCACTGGTGTATTTCTACCTGCCAGGGAGTCTCCCCAGGAGATGTGCAGCCGCTTTCCCATCATCTTCTTTCGAAGATTTCTGGTGCAGGGGCTAATTATTGGGAAAATGGAGCTGTGGCTGGAGCAACATCGTACCATGGTAATTGTAGCAATTCCTAATCTGCCATTGCTCTAAATTAGGCAGGAGCCAGTCCCCACGGCACAACACAGCTGCAGCAACCAATCTGGGCCATAATGCGCATGCTAAAATAAGATAATCAAATCTTACGCTCGGGGACTGCTGGTTTCTGGGAGGTACATCTCCTCTCCCGCGTCTGTGAACTGCGTTACAAAAAATAATGCATCTAGCGAGCTGTGAGTTGCTTTGGAGCGTTAAGCACTCACTGGTTGTGGGAGCAGGACTAGACTCGATGCTGAACGATAACTGAATGCAATAATGAGATTTTTTTTTTTTCTTTTTATCGAAAGGGATAGCACGTACTGATCTCCGACCCAACTCAAGTGATAAGGTTAATTATTGGCCGCTGTTGAGAAACGCCACATGCCGAGGGATCAATCTGTCTTTCTGGGTACTGGGGTTTCGAGCATCAACATTATTTCCTGTCCTACCTGGGAGTTTCTTGGCAGCTTGTTATTCTCCTCCCAGTCAGGACTTACGATGCTTATTTCAGAAACTCTGATGAAATCCCAGGCTGGGGTGGTGTGGCTAGAGGCCATAGCTAGTTCGTTCTCTTTCCTCCTGTATCCGCACTGTGTTTACTTGCTTTCTTAGTCCTGACCCGAAGACGGTGGCATCTGTACATGCGCAAGAATAACAGAGTGTTTGCGTAACGCAGGAGCAGGCAAACAGAATCTCAACAACTGGGTCAAAAAGGGTTTGGTTCAGCGGATGGGATGGACGTCTTGTAGAGTCCTGTACTACTGCTCCATTCCTCAAAGCGTCTGCCATCCCTCTCCCTCTCTTCCTCCTCCTCCTCCTCCCCTCTTCTCTCATCTCACCCATGTTTGCTGGGGATGCAGAAACCATGGGTGTGTAAACAACCAGAAACGGTCCCGGTTGTAACCAACAGTTGCAAAACTTTTGTGAGTGTACAGTTGAAGCTCACAAATATCCCAAGCCCTTCAAGTTCAAGGCTGTATTTAGCACAAATCCAACAGTGCCAACAGTTCTCTCAGCAGTCAGACCGTAAACAAACACATTTTTCATTCGCTGCATCTTTAAGAGCAGCAAACACACTCTGGAGATATTCAGTGACTTGGGGTGGCCCGTGCATCCCCAGCCCCGCGTCCCTTGCGAACAGGAAGAAACATTTTTCAGGAGGTGTCATTGAATCTGGCTCTTCCTTTCTCCTTTGTCCACTAGCGTCCAGATTTAATTAATTTTCCAGGCATGTCGCAAAGTCCATCTGTTTTCATGGGCTTTTGGGGAAGTGGCATAGCCAAATGAGCGTTGCCAGCTTTCGCAATTGTGTTATGAATATTGTACTGCTGCATCTAAAAATCGCAGCGCTCGGAGTCGTGTGAATGTAGGATGGTATTCACCGTCGTTCAAGAAACATCCGTCAATCCCCTTAAAGCTTTGACGCAAAGCATGATTCTAGGGCGTTCTTAAACGCCCAAGAGGCAAAAAAACGTTGTGACAAAAATCGTAAAAGGGTTTTTATTAAGCCTCGTATTTTCGTTGGGACCTGACTTGTGATTTTTGAAGTTTTAAGGCTGGCTATGCTGCTAGAAATTGGCAATCCTAAAGTCTTAGGATGTTTGAGTTTACTTTCTACAGAGTAGTTTTGATAATTAATGTTATTACACAGTTGTAATAGTTATTTTTAATTACACAAAGGCTTGGAAGTGCACCATTGCGCTGGACAAATGTGAATGAGTGTGTGACCCTGGATGGAGTCAAAGATGGTAGAAGTGTAACTGCAAACTGCCGTAACATCAACATCTCCGCTTTCCGCTTCCCAACGCTGTTGTTTCACTCGGCCGCGTATCTTCATCGTATCTGAGCGTGTTTCCTGTGTGTTCAACAGCAGAAGCACAGCTTGGCACACTGCAACGCTTTGTCACTCCGTAAAACTGGGTCTGGATTTTGAGGCGCTGCCTTTCGTTTCGTTAAGAATGTGAAATTTGCTGACTGCTTCCCAACCGCTTAAGAAAGATTGTTCCTGGCCGGAGGAGCTCCCGGTATTAAGAACATAATCTCTTTTGCAAAAACGCTTCCCTGGTCTCTTTGCTTCTGTGCAGATAGGAAACGCGGTTGGAGGTGGCTGCTGCTCGCTCAAACCTCAGGAAGCAGCTGTGTTTTGACCCCGCACGAGACAAAGTATGTTCACACCTGCCTGTGAGCAGGTGGCTTTCCAACCTGCATTAAAGGGAAACGTTTTAAAGAAGGCGTGTGTAATGAAAAGGAGAAAATTCACAGTACTGGAATATGTTGGTTGGTTTTTATTTATTTTTTTTATTTCTGTTATCATTATTAGGATATTAAAAAAATCAAGGTTATAATCATTAGGCTATTCACAAAATCAAGGTTATAATTTTTAGCATATTCCAAAAATCGAGGTTATAATCATTAGGATATTCACAAAATCAAGGTTATAATTATTAGGATATTCCAAAAATCGAGGTTATAATCATTAGGATATTCCAAAAATCGAGGTTATAATCATTAGGATAGTCACAAAATCAATGCCACCAAGAGAGGCTGCCTGGCACTCAGCGACAGCCCTTAGCTGGACCTAGAAAATACAAAAAACAGAACAAAAAATAGAAAGGGAAGAGGAAAACTCTCCCAGCTCTCCAAGCATGATTGTTTGGTGGTGTGTGCGTTCCTTCACTTTGGGAAGAGCGGATAAATGGTTCAGTGCAGACCAACAACTCTACCACAGGCGTTTGAAATGGACACTGGCACCCCAGCGCCCCCAAAAGTATTTCAGCGTATCCGAAGCCCCAGAAAACCCCGTGGAAATGCTGGAGCTTGGTTCATTTATTGACTGACTGCTGAGTTGAATCAAAACAAGAAAACGATAGGTTAAAACCGGCGAGTGGACAGTTGCAACACAAGTGCTGCCACACGCGTTCCGGTGCGCCCGTCGGTGCCTCATGCGAATAGGCTTTCCGTTTCGGTTCACGTAGTTGGGCATTTTCATCCGAAGATTCCAGGCCTGAAGTCATGCTGCAACCATTTCCTTTGGCCCCCGATGTGTTTTACGCAACGGATGGACTGCTTGTATTCCCGGTTTTGTGTGAGAGGACAATGGAAAACGGACCACCTTGGGACGTTAGCGCTGCGGTATCATCACTGCCTTCTGCAGTCTCTCTGATGAGTACACGAGCTCTAAATAACATCACAGACCACCCTTTTTTTTTTTTTTTTTTTTTTTTTTTTTTTTTTTTTACCAGGAACGTACGTACCGGACATGACATTCAGTTCTGCACATACTGTTTAAAAATGATGAACGAGGCGATGTCAGAAGTCGCAAGGTTTCCCTTTATTATTTTATAACTTTCTAATATTTTTATCCTCCTTTTATTCCGCAGAGGCAAATGTTATTCTAGAGCGTTCTGTTTGTAAGAACAAGACGCACAGTTTGATTTATCGGATTGTTTGCAGATATTTGCCGTCAAACTTTGTGCATGCCCTGCAGGTAGACGGGGTTGATTTAATCCTGGGACAGAATAGGATTAGAACCCCTCGGAGTGAGGGGTTTGGGGGCAGCTGGGCCTGACCTCTGCTGCACTTCACTCTCTGGATTTACCTTACGCATCTGCAATACTTCAGTTTTTACCGTGTAGTCACACTGTTGTAAAACATTCAAATACTTCATTAAAAAGAAAATTTGAAAAAGGAGAAAAAAAAAAAACCCACAAGCGATACAAAAATATCTCAATACTTAAAATCAGTACTGTTGAATATAGTCACTTAGACCTTAGAATCTGTACGGTTAAGTTATTTTATTATATTTTAAGCTAAAAGCCTTCCTTGTAGCTGCAGACAGGACGTACCTCATGAAAACCAGCTGGAAATATGATCCTATCATAAGAGGGCAGAGCAAGACAACTTTTCGTTCACCTTCCAATAAACGTCATGCAGGGAGGGCAAAGAGGGAAGTCAGGCTGGGGGCAACGGAACCTGCCTCTCCTGGGGCGGGCTGGTGGAACCAGAGAGCGGCTGCATCTCACGCCGAACGTCCGGCATGGCAAAGCTTGGAATGTGCTAGTCCTGGTTTGGCTGAGCTGGGCTGCCAGGCCTGGCCCAGAGCGGCTGCAGGCCAACAAGGCGATGGCACGGCGCCCCGGGATGGAAGTGAGCCCTTCGCCTTCAGGTCTCCTTTATCTCACAGAACGTTCCTCAGGTGTCCGGTTCCTGCGTGCGTTACCACACTGGCGGTCTGTGGTGCTGCTTGTAGAAGGGCTCTTCCTACCTTTCTTGGACCCATCTCCCAGCTTTTGTTCATATCTGATCCAGGAGGCACCAATCAGCTTCTTTACGGACCGAGGAAAATAGTTTAGCGGTTTAGGCATGAACCTCTGTACGAGCAGACGCAGTTCCCATGAATTCTCTTCCTCTGTAACAGACTCGAATGTGGGACACACCAGATTATCCCCCCAGGTGAGACGTCTTTCATCCAGGGCTCCCTCTAATACCAACGGAGGGAGACTGACCCTTCTCTCTTGACCGAACCATTATCAGTCCCTACGACAAATTCTGATTTACTTTGAGGCTGCGGTGCTCGGGAGCTGTGGCTGCCACCCAGATCCTCGGCTGGGCAGCATCGCACGGACCCAGAATGAAGAGTCTTGGTAAGAGCATAACAAGGGAGGCAACGTGTAGAGGCAGATGTATCATCATCAGGGAACTGAAGAGAAATGCTGAGATCAGCGCATTAACCAGAAATATCAGTACATGATCAGCTCACCCAGATTTCTTTGGAGGCCTCACAGCAGAAGAAGGTAAATAACTGCAAAACAATCTGATTTTGTTTGAAAGCTGATACCGACTGGACACAAAGGTGGAATGAACGGAGAATGAATCACGTGAATGAAAAAATGAAAATTACTTTTTAATTTTTGAAACCGAGTAAAAAAAGTTCAAGTCAATATTGAGGAAATGGAAACGCTTTGGCTCAGCATTTCGGGCAGAATCCCATAAATGACCGAAAAAAAGAGAAGGTAAACTTGCCAGAAGGCAAGGAACTGTGACAGGAAGGAGAGGAAACAAATCCACACGCCTCCATTGCAACAGCCAAGAACTTACTCAAACTATGCAAGTGCGTTTAAAAATGAGAAATCCTGCACTAAAGGATATAATGACAGGGAGTAGACTTGGAGACTTCAAATGCTCCGCAGAAGTTGTGGCTCGCTAGGAATATTAAGAGCACGTAGGTAGGAAAGTGAAAAGCGATTTTGTTAAGCGTAGGAAGAAATCAAAGGTAGAAAAAGCATAAAAAAAAAAAAAAATCAGCGGTCCGAACGTGGTGGTTTTGCCTCGCGCCAGGTTCTGCGTGAGGGCAGGCGCAGTGAAGCCTTGCTTTGACGTCTCCTTCGAAACATTCGACCGTGACGCTCTCTTGTTTTCTTGCCAAAGCAAAACGCTGTCCTCAGACCTCTTGTTCCCTCTTGGAGTCCTTGAGCGCTATTTAGCTAACGGTCATCTTTTATTTCTGTGCTGGATATTGAATTCGGATTAAATCCTTGTTCCTCCGGTGCCTGTTTACAAATGGCTAAAACCCCAGTCCTGTTCATGCCGGCGAGTTCCTGCAAGGGGCAGAAGCCGAACCCTTGTGCGATTCGATCCCGTGACAATAAAATGCCGCTGACAGGGCAACCGCTGTAGTGGGTTAACGTCACCGACGCTGTGCTCTGGGTAACGTGGGCTTGTCTCCCTCCAGATTATTTAGAGGGCACGGCCTCTGCTTTGCTGTCTGCCCTGGTTACGTGCGCGACGGCAAAGGTCAAATCTTAAATCTAGTGCCTTGCTTTTTACCATGCTGGGACAAATAATTTGTCACTGAAGTCAGTTCCTAAATGACTGAGACTAGGAGACCAGTCAGCCCAGTACAGTTTAGCTCCCGATAGAGGAATAAAACACAGAGCCGGTTTTGACACTTGCCGAGATCACTTTAGTACCCTGAAGCATGAAATTTGATTACCCTTCTCTTAAAAGGCGCGACAGCAGATGTCATTAGTGGTCATAAAATTATTCGGCCTTTAAAAATACCACACCACAGTATCTGACCTGATGATATCTCCCAGATCAGAAAGAAGAGGAAAACACCCCAAGATTTCACAGTAAACGATTTGGTTTTTATCATTCAGTCCCCTCAAGTGAAGGGATGTTCATAGACTGTAATTGCAGCGCAAGAATCATAGTGCTTGCATTTCTGCCGCGCACTGAAATTGAGACTCAACACGTAGGAGGGAAAGGTTAGTATCATTCTAAAGAAGGAGATGAGCAGAAAGCTCTTAACTCATGCCCTCGCAGCTGGACAGTGATGAAACCAAGAAAATGAGTCAAAACTCCCCATTCACAGAAAGCACAACAAAGCAGAGTAATTTAAAGATAACACGACTGTCATTCCGGTAAATTCAGAGATTAAAAAAATCATGAATAGGGCCAATAAAAGCATTATGCTGGTGCTCGGAAACATAAACTTTTCCTTCTTACTCTTTGAGTAAACACCTCTACCTTGTTTTAAAATGTATTCTCTCTCGTTCTACAACCTGGGATTTTTTTTTATTTTTTTTTTTTCTTCCCTAAATAACATGATTCCAGCTGTTGCAGATTTCCCACTGAAAATTGCAAGGCTTCGGATAATACCAACAACATATCAGTGGTGTGGATGAGAAGGAATCCAGCTTTCCCGATTCGTTCCTGCTCCCTGATGCTGCCTCTCAGGAAAAACGGTATCTTTTTCTACCCTTTTCTTTCCTTTGACTCGAGTTTTAGAAACCTGGAAGGAAAACTCCAGAAGGAGTAGCCCTTCCATTTCCTTCTGGTATCATTTCCCTACATCTCCAGTAATATAAATAATCTTGTAAGTGATATAAAACATTTCCAAAAAACATACGTTGAAAGCATGAAGCGCTTGAGATCCTCTGCCCAAACAAACTCCTTCCTTCCCTCACTCTCCACATTTTGGTGAGCACTCAGGCAGCCTCGTCATTTGGATAATTAGAGGGTGCCAGATGGCTGTAAATATGTTCACAATCCTTCTTATCCAGTTCCCTTCTAGCTGGCACCCTCATTGCTCTACCCTGTAGCAAGCACCTGGTCTGTTCCGATTTTTGAAGAGTCTCCCTTCTACTCTCTTGATCTAAGCCGGCGCCTCTAGTTTTAATTTCCCCTTTAAACGAAAGAGGAAAATTCTTTGGGACTCTTCTGTGCCAGGTGATACTTCCTCACAATCCCTTTCACCATCGGTTCATTAATAACATGCCCCCCTCCTGTCCCGTAGCCATTCCCGTGCCTTAAGCATCACCTTCCTTTAGGCGGGACTTAGTGTCACTGAGCATATGAAGATACCGATCGCCCGCGGTGAATCACAAGGGCGTAGCAGCTTCTCTCTATTTTGAGAGCAGAGATCTCATGCCTGCCCTTTGCGGAGGGGTAAGTGGCACACAGGAGGAGGTGATTCATCCCACGTCATGCCCCGAGGAACTGGCACAGTCAGCATTCGAACAACAGTGCTGGCTTGAGCGCACGGGTCCCTCTCACCCCCGCCTCCGCTCCTCGTGGTCGCTGAACTTCACCTTCACGAGGGAAGGGACCTCTGACCCCGTTGCTTCACAGCTCAGGACCGTCCGTTTGTTCTTCCACACAGCCCAGCCTGGATCCTGACACCTTACAGCCCCGTGCTGGTGCTCTTCCCTTCGGTAGGCAGCGAAGGCCAGAGGATATTGGGGTCCCTTACGCAGGGACAAAAGGCACCTGAAAGACCCACGTTATCCCCGCGTGACCACCAGGGCCCCAACGCGCCATCCTGACAGGTCAGCTGGACCTTCTATCACGTTCTGCCGCTGTCACCCCAGGACGTTTCGATGCAACAGTCCAGCCCAGGCAGAACCGACTTTGACGGGGCCCCAGGAGCCCAGCGGCCACCGGACCAGGCGCGAGCCCACCCGTGCGTGTCACAGCAGCCACCCCGACCCCAGCCAGAGCGGGTGCGCTGGGGAGGTCGGAGCTGAGCTGGAAACCTTCAGGGTGGGCTGTTGAGGAAGCAGAACCACTAGGGGGGGGGGGCTGCGGCCTCCCCCACTTGCACGAGGTCCACTCAGACATTTCCTGAGCTGGCCTCGGCGCCGCACGCTTGTTGCGTGAGCACGGACCCGCTCGTTGAACAGAAGCTTTAGGATGCAGATGTTCGTGGAGGTTCAGCTGAAACGACAAGAATTTCTGTGTGACGAGAGTTTCATACGACGAAATATAATCTTTTTTTTTTTTTTTTCCTCCGAACTCGTGAATACCGCTCTTAAAAACAAACATTGTGATTTCAGCTTTTCTTTGTGATGGAAACATTTCTAAATTGCTAAGCAGTGGGGAAGGACGGAAAACTGTATAGAAGGCACCGTGAAAGGGGAAGTTGTTTTTTAAAGCAGCTTTAAAATACAGACAGTGACATTTCTAAAACTAAAGAATAAACAAGGTCAAAAGCTGTCTTGAGAGTCTGAGGGAAGCTACAACAGCAAAAAATGTTGGGGTCACTAGAAGGGTGACCGGATTGTCAGAGGAGAACCATTGAGAGACGATGCGTGTATTTATTTCGGTTTTGAACTGCATCCGCTTGAGCTATCACCCACATTTTGTGTAACGAGGCATTAGCAACCCTGTTCCGTGCAGCAGATGCTCCGCTTTGCTGGAGTGGGGGAGACTCTGGCCCTTGCTCTCCCATCTGTTTGGTTCCACCTCGAGTGTGCTGGGGTTTGTTTGCTTGTTTTACAGAGTTTGAGTCCCGTCCTCTCTGCGGGAGCTGGGGACGTTTATGAACGGGCACGCGTGGCGCTCGCTCTGCCCCACCTTTGCTAATGATTCCCCGGCTCCACGACTCACTTTTTTTTTTTTTTTTTTAATGCATAAGCAAGTCAACGTTTAGTCACATAATTCTTACGAAAATCCTAGATAAATACAACGTCTTTATGTTGAAATCCTCCTAGGAATTCCACTGCTTTATCTACATTTTCCCATCCTTTGCCACTTTTTTTCAGTATTAGTGCACTCTGCTGGTAAGAGTAGTGCTCAGGTGACCTGCTGTGGTGGATTCTTTGGTTCGGTGAAGCAGACTCTAGTTGGCAAACGCAGAATTACCTACACACCCCAGAAGAGAATACTGTCTTTGGTTAAAAAGATGGATTATAAGAAAATAAGAATTTCGTCTGAAGAGTGCGAAGGGTCAGATACAGTCTAACGGAGGCCGCCGAGCCAAGATGGACGGGTCAGTAGATGCAGGTAGGAGTCACTCTAGACATCTGCCCAGGGAGAAATAAGCAGTCAGGAGTCACGGGAAAGGAGAGAGCAGACCAGAAGCTGTTTGTGATCAATCTGGGAGCCCTCAGCAGTCAGCGTGGGGCACGCGGAAGCATCGTGTCGTGGTGCGAGCTGCTGAGTCCCCTTTGCCTCTTTTTCCTGTTCCAGCTGATCGTGTCGTTCTTTTTTGTTCCTTTCCTGGGAAGCAAAGGATTGGTGTTGCTGGCATCCAGTTGATGGGGTTCCCTGAATCCCAGTCCCACAACAGTTTGGTGAAGGGGGCCAGCACCTGCCCTTCACGGGTGGGATGTGCTGGGCGCACGGACGAGCTGCCCAGTTTCATCCCAGACGTGGCTGCAAGCCCTGCAGTGATCAATCCCTGGTGACAGATCTCTGCTCAAGATTAAATTTCTGGAGAAATTAACTTTGCTATTACATAATAGATGAGGAGGCTGCTGCTCCAAAGCATTCTTTTACTGCTAGCATACAGTCAGATTTATCTGTGATTTTCCCTCTTGTTGACTAGCTGGTCCGTTAACTCTTCACTGAAAGTAGGGAGGAAGCAGATGGCAGAAGGCAAATTTGCTTGTCTTCCTTCAACAAGAAGACAGATAAACTGATTTTCCTAATGATATATCTGACACACAGAGGCCAGATGTTATTTTTATAAGCCACACTTCTTGTTTATAGATTATTTTTTTTTTCCGTTTTTCTTCCATGCCAGCAGACATGTCAGCGGCCCTGTGACCTGTAAAGGATCAGAAAGCAAGCAGCCATGAGTAGGCACTCAAACCGTGCTTTTCCAAGAACCTGCACAACGTCGAATGCCGTCTCATGATTTCTGGGAAGCATGACTCCCAGATTGGACTGCTGAAAAGGTAGACAGCGCTGAGATTAAATATAGCAGCAAGTGGGTTGGAAGGAAGAACACTTGGTTCACAGGAAGTGGGAGGCTGTTCTGAAGAAATCGAGTGACTTGCTTATGTTGCCGCATAAGCAGTAATAAAACCAGGCTTGCCTCCCTGTTGCTGGTTTAACCTTTTAGGCAGTGCTACTTCTTCTATACGTTCAGGCTCTCACCACGCAGCATCGTCAGGATTTTCCTCCCTCGTTTGGGCGCTACAACAAGAGGCACTACGGTACTGGTGAGAGCGTGGCAGAGGTGAAGGAAGGCACTGCCCTGCCGGGGTGAGGTTTGGTGTGCTCCGTTTGATTCCTGCCTCTCTGCTCTGCCTTCGTCCCTCCTCACGTACAAATCTCCGTCCCAAGCTAGCTCGCCAAGCGTGCGGGAGCCCAACCTGAGGCACACGGTGCCCAGAGGGCGGGGGCAGCTGCAGGGCTACTCTTAGCATGGAGTAACGTCTGGCCAGGAGTATCCTGTTTTGAACTGGGGATCCCACAGTCCACACTAAAAAGATAGGAGGTTGTGGAACTCATTGTGTGCGAAATTATTCCTGTGGATCAGCAGCTTGATGAGGGAAGGAAGATATTCTTGGTTATAAAACTGCCCTTCCTTTTTATCGTTAGCCGCAGGACTTCAGCTGGTGGTGGAAAGCTTTTGGATTAAAATCGTGATTTCCTCAGCCCGTTTATGAATACTGAGAACACGGAGGGATCTAGCAGAGCCATCTGCTCATGAATTGGAACTCCTGGTTGCGAGAAGGTGAAGCACCACCTTTCCCTGAAGCACCCCTCAGCTGAGAGCTTGTCTAGCTGTCTCTGCTGCTTCTCTCCCCATCCCACTGGATCGAAGACATCTGACGGCCAAGGGGAGGATCTTCAGGGCGATGCCATCTGCTCACATGGCTGTCAGGAACAGGAGGACCGTTACGCAAATCCCCAAGCGCTCGCTCGTGTCTGCCTCCCCACCCAGCTCAGCCGTGTTGCTCCCGGGGCCCCCCGGGCCACCGCGTCTCGCTCGGCTCCCCTCGAGCTGCCTCATGAGGAGCCTCGAGGGAGGTCCCCACCCTCTGCCTTGTACTCACAGCACCCTCCGTCGCCATCGCGGGCAGGCACAGAGCACAGGGTGAGCAGACACTGGAAGAAAAACGTCGAGGGTGCGACTCTTCAGGCTCTCCGTGGATGGAAGGAATCATTCTGCTACCATTCTGGCTTTCTGCATCCTTCAGAATAGTGTTTCCCTTCTAGGGCATTTGCGTTTTTCCTCTTTAGATACTTATGCTATGCATTGGCCATGACTGAGTCCATCTGTCGAGAGTTAGTCCTTTAAATAATTACGTCCACATTTCTGCTGGGTAGTTCCAATTAATGACGGTCCTTTGCATACTCTTCGGTTCTTACAGCTCTGAATAATACCCTCTGTCTGCCTGCCGTGCCTGGATGAACTCTTTATTCCAACCACAGAGCTATGAAATGTCTCCTTTCTGTCAGCCCCAAGGGAAGGGCTTTGGAAGAAGCAATAATCATTGATATGCATAACTCCCAAGCCACCCGTGTCACGAGGGTTTGATCTCCAGCACTTTGAACTCTGGCCTGTCTGACCTCTCTCAAACATGCAGAAAAGTTATAAAGATTTTATTTTATTTTATTTTATTTTATTTTATTTTATTTTATTTTATTTTATTTTATTTTATTTTATTTTATTTTATTTTATTTTATTTTATTTTATTTTATTTTATTTTATTTTTTTTAATAAAGACTGTCGTCCCTCTGAGCAGTTGTTGCAAACCAGAGCAGAAGGGTTGTTTAAAACGCTCAAAATAACGAAGTGGACAGCTCACTATTAGTTTTCAGTCCCTCGGCGACATTTTATAAAGTAAAAAAAAATAGTTAGGGCAGAGGATTTGCCATTCTTGTGCCACGCCGACAGAAAGTGTAACTCGGAGCCTCGATTTTCAGCCTTTTCTATGCCGGGTGTCACGTTAAACAGCACAAGTGTCAAACCACACACACACCCTGCCCCGACCTCGCACGAAGGGAAGGAACGGTGGTGCTAGTGTGGAGGGGATGCTCTGAGACTCGTTAGTGACTCCCATGGACAGCTCGTCCCGTGAAGGGTCTGTGCCTCGGAAACCAGCCCGTCGTGCGTCAACTGATCAACCCCACCGCCTCCTTTTAGAGGTGGATGAGGGATTATTGTCTTCGTACGGACGGGGGAAACTGGGACACGGAGATCAGGTTTCTGAGGCGAAGTTGCCAAGGAATGACTAACCGAGGAGCTGCCGGCTCGGAGCTCTCTTCCTGGAGCTTGCTTTCACCCCGGCGGACCGGAAGCATTTTTGAAATGCCGCCTGCTTTGTGCTGAATGCTTGGCTGCACAATTCACACCACGCTTTCCAGTTCCTGAAAACAAACACTTGATGGCAGGAGCCAGGCTTCCAGGCTTGTCAATACATCGCTGATTACGGTTTCCACTGGCCCTTTCGGTGTCTGCTATTCCTGGATCGCTTGGGGGAGATACATATATATAGAAGTGCACATAGAAAAGGTATGTGTACATATATGTGTATCTATATCTGCTTTTTCATCAGTTTGCTTTCCACAATATCATCTTTCATCCCAGCTGCCATTTCCTGGCAGTCAGAGGAGAACCGCTTTGGCTCGTGCTCCAAAACACATTTGGAAAGGAGGTGCAGAAAACTCAGGATTCTCCCCTCCAGGGAATAAAGGAAGAGAAGGAAACCGAGAAAGGGAAGAAGGGGCAGCGGGGGAGTCTGGACAGGAGCTTCCCGGAGCTTGGAGATGATAGTGGAGGGAGGGACTCGGTGCTCAGTGGTGTTGGCCTCTTTGCCTTTGCCTGGGGGGTCCCCTCCGCCCGCCCGGCACCTTCTGTGACACAGGAGGGAAGTTCAGAACCAACAAAACCTTCACCAGGCCCCAGGCAGCCGGTGGGGACGGGAAGGGGGACAGGGATGGGGACGTGGGCTGGAAGTCTCTGCTGGCTGAGGAGAGAGGAAAGATGAACATCTGCTCAGGAGGGTTTGGGACGAAATCCGGTTACGTGCTTGCTTACCCCTGGTTCGGCAGACAGCGGCCGCGAAGCAGACTGAACGCGGGGAATTCCATCTCACACGGTGGGAGCGCCGCTCGCAGCTTACACCGAGCACGGCCGACCCCAGGGACGGTTACTGGGGGGCGTGGAGACATCCTCGAGGTGCCAGGGGGGTGGCAAGGAGCACCTCTGGCCTGCTGACATTCAGTACAGGCAAAGGCAGGACCATCCCAGCTGGGAACACCCCCCTCCCCGTGATGTGCTGCCGCAGGACTGGTTGCCCAGAGATGAAGGGAACTGTGAGTCAAAACCGACAGCAAAAGATTGCGCATGGAAAGACACAAATTAACGGGGATGAGTCTGTAAAAAGACCGCATTAAGTTGCCAGAGAGCCATAATTCCTCCTTCAAGAGAGTCCATCTGGCACAGACTCAGCTCAAAGACGGCGATTAGAACAAAAAAGCGATATGTAACAAATAGAAATGAGGAGATGGAGGGATTGAGAGCAATTAATATGAATTAGTTTTATGAAGTGCATGAAATACAGAAGGAAAAAAAGGCAATTTAAGGCAAAATTTCCTGGCTGTCAGTTTTAAGGACAAAACAGGGTATCTTTTAAATTGCATTTAGAGAAAAGAAAACCTGGTAACAGTCCAGGACTTTTAATAGATGGAGAGAATAACGCCGTTCAGAATTATACGGGAAAAGGCAGAAATTGTTAATAAATATTTCTCACTGGAATTCGGAGAGAATCAAGAATGATGTGATGGAACCATATAACGATGATGTGCTATTTTCCAGCTCGTTAGTAACAGATAACAGCGAGTAGGGAAAATTGTTTAAAACAGCCAGTCTACAAAGCTTACACAGAGCGTCCTCCAAGAGCTTTCACCAGCTAGTACGAACTGTGCAATATGTGGATTTGTGGAAATTTACGGAATGAAAAATACCTGTTCTGCCCTGGTACTCAAAACAGATCGAGTGGGATAAGCCAGGCTAGGCAAGCAGTCAGGCTTTAAAAGAACTGGGTGCGTGCAAGGTGAGTGATACTCTCGTGTGTAAAGTGCTTGTAAGAAAGTGTGAGGGATGTGGGGTTATTTGGTGACCCCCCCAGGTCCGTGGGGTTATTTGGTGACCCCCAGGTCCGTGGGGTTATTTGGTGACCCCCATGTCCGTGGGGTTATTTGGTGACCCCCAAATCCGTGGGGTTACTTGGTGACCCCCAGATCTGTGGGGTTACTTGGTGACCCCCAGGTCACCAAATTAGGAACTGATTGTAATAAACCATCCGATCCATCTGTCTGGCCTAAAGCAGGATCAGATCTATCATTAATAATATTTTGTATCATAGTCTCGTGTCTTGAGTTGGGATCAGAGTAGAATCTTGGAAGTCAGAAAGGAGCCTTGAAACACCTTCAAACCAGGACATTCCTGCGAACCAGGGACACGAACGGAGATGTTGATGGCAGTGGGAGTTTCTGGTGGGATGTAGGAAAGAGTTCCCAGAGCACTTGCTTTTCCTTGCTGCTTTCTTTTTAACTCCAGTCTCAAGTATTGACACTTGAAGGCCTTTTCCTTCCTTCCTTCCTTCCTTCCTTCCTTCCTTCCTTCCTTCCTTCCTTCCTTCCTTCCTTCCTTCCTTCCTTCCT
>NW_020799134.1:1105750-1108759 GCF_003259725.1 Athene cunicularia | reverse complement strand
CTTTTTTTTTTTTTTTTTTTTTTTAGGGCAGTGGGTCTGTTCTTGCTGAGCTTTAATTTGAAAAAAAAAAAAACAAAACGGTTGGAACTCGTTAAGTCAATAATTATTCTTTTGAATGTAGGTCAAACTATTTTCTATTTTTTTTTCCTCTGCCTCTTGGGACTTGGAAGAGGGTTTCAATCCTCCACTACTCCAGGGACTGAAGCACGGTGCTTTCCATTAGGAAGAGACGGCTCTCAGTTACAAAGCAGGAAGACTTGAGGGATTCAAGATAAATATAGAGCAGCTTCCCTCGAGGCAAGAAATCTGCAGAAATCAAACCCTTCTTCTCAATACACCGTGGTTATCAAAACAGTCTTACGATTTCCACCAAATTTACTGAAAAATGGAGTGAAATGGATGAGTTCAGGGTAAGTACCCTCCGTTCTGCGGAGAGCCTTTCCCCGTGGCTGCCCCTTGGCATGTTCTTCGCAGGCAGAAAACGCCCTGGCACCTCTCTGAGCATCTCAACGCCCGTAACCAAGTTGTCGGCACCCACTGGGTGAGCCACGGCCAGCGGGCATCGCCGGAGGAACATTTATTTCAAAATTTCAGCAATCCACATCAAATTAATTGCCCCGTGACGGGAGGGCATTGATAAGGCCCTCCGCTCCCCGGCACAAGTGACCGGGTGTTCATCTACAGCTGCTGATACAGCGTCCGGAAAAACATCCACCCAGCTCCGACAACGTAACGGAGTGCATTTGGATCCCATTGATTTTTTTTTTTTTTTTTTTTTTTTTTGTTATTCAGCTGGGTTATCGGAGGGCCTGTAGCTTTCCACCTTCTGCAGACCTCCAGAAATAGATCTCGCCTTCTCTTTTTCAGGCGTTTGCTTTATTAGAGGGAAACCAACAAAAACCCACAACAAAAAAAAAACCCAAAAAACCAACTTCTGCAGTTTCCTCCGTCAGGAACGCCGGGAAATACTTCTGCACAGGAGGACCTATGGGCTATATCAGAAAACTGTATTTATCCACCCACCTCACCAGACTGAGAACCCTCTGGCATGAGTCACAATTGTTTATGCTCTGTTCTGGCCCTCGGGGTGGGATTTTTCTTTTTTCCCCTTAATGCAGTGAAAGGCTCCAAGACTGGAAACTGCTGGAGAAATATGACTTTGTCCACCCTCATTTTATTACTGTGAACTCCTTTTGTAGGATATCATTCCAAGGTGTGGACCACTTTGCTATTTAAACACCACAGGCCTATTTCTTCTTTATGCCAAAGCCCTTTACCTCACTCCAGCGGTGTAAAAGTTGCCTCCGAGCGCGTGAAAATTCTATTTACGGTCGCCGAAAGCCCCTTAATAGTTGTCTTCTGCTTTGAAGAGGCCTTGGGGTAAATCAGAAATTTTGCAGCTGGCCTGTTACGGTTGCTTCAGTGATTCTGAAGGGCGTTGGGAACCTGCAAGCGCGGGGCAGCGTGAATTCCACAGAGGGCACGAGTCTGTTCGAGCAGCGGCTGCTCGATGGGGAGATCCCGTGTTTGATCGTCACCAAAACGGCGGCTGGTCACCCTCAACGTCCGCGGCACGAGCGAGATTGTCACATCCCTCATTTTCCCTCCCGCTTAAAATCGTTGGGGTGAGGCGAGTCGGAGCCCAGTCTGCCTGGGGGTCCTGGCGCAGAGAACCGCCATAATTTTGGAGGTACCGGTTTGTTTTTCTTTGTTTTCCTCCAGAAAAATGAGGACGGTGTGAAAATGATTTTGTGGGCCACAGCTATGGTACTGCCAGCCCAAGCTGGGGGGGTGGTGGGAGGCGGCGGGCAAAAAAAATTAACTGCGACTCCCCTGAGGCACTGCAGCGGCACTTCAAAATGGAAAAATTCGGGGTTTGCCTCATTCGACAAAAGGCCTGGCTTTTTCCGGTGGGAAAGATCAACTGAAAATCGACATTTTGTCATTGTTTGAATCAAAAGTGTCCGTGCAAAATCTCCAATCCCCCCCTCCCCAGCTTTGCTGGTGGGTGAGATGAAGATAATTTCCCTCCGCTGCTGATGGAAGCACTGCAGGGCTGGAAATCCAACTTGGCCCTTTGGAACGGATTTTTTTAAAAGCGACGACGGCACCACCCGAGGCCGAGCAGCACGTCCTCGCGCAGCCAGACAAGCTCCAAACCCGCCGTGGGACCCGAGGAGGTGATTCCTGCTAAAACCGAGCCGCTTTGCGGCTTTAAATGCAACGAACGTCGGCGGGAAGAGCGAGGCTGGCAGGGGACTGACTCCGTGCGACGGGATCGGGGGGGGGCTGGCTAATGAAATATCGTTAAGGATCCACAGACGCTTGTTTTTGGGGTTTTTTTGATTAAAATTGAGTTTCCCTCAAAACACAGAGTGGGTAAAACTTCAGGACACCCTCCAAGTCCTCGGGTGCAGACCCAGCTCCCGTGGGCAGGTTTTGCTGCGGCTTCTCTGGGTCTTTTATTTTCCGGATCAGCTCAGCCACACGCCGATGCACGTCCCCCCTTCTTGTTGTTGGGGTGTTTTTTTGGTTGGTTTTTTTTTTTTTTTTTAATTTTTGTTTTATCTTTCAAACCTCTCTTCCCAGACTGTGGCGTTAGCGATAATATCCCAGGCATTTCCCAGGTGTCTCTCCGTTCGTTCTTCCGCAAGGCAGAAAAAAAAAAAGGAGGGAGAAGGGGGTTTGCCTGTCATTGAGCCGGCGAGGGGGGGAATAAATAGCAAAAAAAAAAGCTGCTTTGGCTCAGCTGCTCGGCTGGGTGGGTGCCTGGGTGCCTGCACGCACCCGGGGTTCCTCACGCTGCTTCTCCTTATTTGGCTGGGAGCGGCAGCTGACAAAGCCGAGCAAACCAACGCTGACACGCTCGTCGGCATTTGTCGAGCAGATCGCAGCTATTTTTATAGGAGACGCTTTGCCTACATCCGAACTAAGAATCCAGGGCCGGACCCGATCTCCTTGAAATGTAACGAGAAATATCTCTTCTCGCACGCCCCCCCCGCCCCCCCC
>NW_020799134.1:1102614-1105700 GCF_003259725.1 Athene cunicularia | reverse complement strand
AAAAAAAAAAAAAGCAAAATTTCGATTCAGTCTTTTCGAAGGTGGTTCAGTCAGAGAAACCAAAGGGTGTTCAGCGCCCGCCTCAGTCCTTTATATGGGCCAAAGGGAGAATGAACCTGCCGCTGGCGGTGCGCTGTCACTGAACTGCACCCGCTGGGTGGGAGGGAACGGGCTGGAGCTGCTTCCCCCCGCCCTGGGGAGGGTTCCCCCGGCGCAGCCCCGGGCTCAGCTCCCCCCGTGGGTTCCCCGCTCCAGGAGGGAGGAAAAGCCGCGCTAACCTGACTGGCATGTTTGTCACACACACGCCACTCCTGCTGGTAATTGGCTTTTTGTCTCGAATCCCAGAAGCGGGATCGAGAGAGGGGAGAGCTTTGTGAAATTTAAAATAAATTAAAAAAGAAAAAAAAAGAATAAAAAGAGGGCGGAATTATAGCCCATGCGGGAGAGAGAGGCCCCGACGGAGGGATGAGTTTGTGGATATTCTTGGGAAGCGTCCAACAACCCCCAGAACCCTCCGCTCTGCCTCTGGTGCTGGGTCTCTCGCCCGCGGCGGAGGGTTTTTCAGACCCTGCTCGGAATTTGGCGTTTCTGCCTGGCGAAGAATTTCACAATTGGAGTTTAATTTTGGTTTGAATGAAGACAATGTAAAAATCGCCTGGGGGGAAAAACTGTCAGGCTTCTTGAAAGGTGTGTGGGGGGTGTGTGTGTGGTTGGTAAAACAAAATGTTTTATTTTGACTTGGAGAGATTTTTAAGGAAAAATTCACATTTTGTATAATACAAAAACATTCCCAAGCGAAAAATAGACGTTTTCTACTCTGAAAAAAAAAAATAAATATATTTTTTTGTCTTCCTAAGTGATTCCTTTTCCCCGGGCCCCGCCAGAAATGATGCTTTCTAACAGGGGACGTATCCTGACAGAAAGTTTCCTATCCATTTTGGAAATAGTAAATCTTCACAAAATCCTGCTCAGCAGTGATGAGCTGAGAGAGGAGGAGGAGGAGGAGGGAGAAGCCGATGGATGGATCAGACCTGGGATCTTGCCTGGGACAGTTTGAAAAATTGTCCTCAGTGACTTTGTCGTGCTTGTGCTGGCCCGAGGTGCTCTGCTCCCCGCGGAGGGGAGGGGAAGAGCCGGGGGAGAGACAGGAACGGGGGAGAGCAGGACGTCTTCCAGGGCAAGAACCAGCACTGGGAGCGGGAGAGCCGCCGCTCCTCCCGCCACGCCGTGGCTCAGTCCGGGGAGCAGCTCTGCTCTCCAACCGAAAATGTTGCACCTCGAGCGTCGCGCTTGGCCCTAGAGCTAGGAAACGGCCTCCTGGGCTTCGGCGGGATGAGAACTGCGGCTCTGCCCAGGCTGGGAGGAGTTTCCTCCTACCTCAGCCCCGGCGTTATCCTCCAAACCCGGTTCTAGTCGCAGACTCAAAAAAAAAAAAACAAACCCTCGCGCGGGTCGGTCTGGAGAGCAGAAACGGTCCCGCCTGTGTGCCCGGCTCTGCCCGGTGTGTAACTCATCCCTTTCCTCCCGCCAGCGGAGACCTAAAGACACCAACCCCACGTCCAGGCCTCGGGGTCTCCTCCGCTGGGGTTCGGCTCCGTGATCTGCTGGAGGCGGCGGTGGAATAAAGACGCCCTCGGTTACGGGTCTGCCAAAACCAAGCCACCTGTCTTGGGCGACCGCACGATGGCTCATCCCTGCCTCCAGCGCTGGTTTGACCCCCTTAATCAGCCAATTTTTTTGATGCCCTTGTTGCCTAAGAGAGACCGGAGAGCGTTTAACCCCCCGGACGTTCGGGATCGGGGGTATTTCATGGTCCGTTCTGACATCCAGCAGAGCAGTCGCAGCACACATCCGTCCCCCTCGAGTGCACTTCAAACCTCCGTTGTTTTTTTGTTTGTTTTTGTTTTTATTTTTACCCCGAGCTTTCTTATTTCGAAAACAAGGCGATTTTTAATGCTGAATGTCACATCTGGAAAATATTTGCCTCTTTTTCTTGTTCTGGCGATCAAAGAGCTGAATGGGAAGGGTTTTATCAGAGTGGCTGACACGCATTCTTATTTTTTTTTAATCTCTTTTAGGGATTATGGTTTTATTTTTTTCCCCTCTGATGCATCCAAACAGATCCTTCAAGTGACAGAAAAGGTAAGAAGAAAAATTGAGAAAAAAAACGCTGGGAGGGTGACGTGTATCCCCCTTGGAGAGCTGCAGCGTCCAGCTCTGCCTGAGAGCTCTGGCGGATGGGCGAAGCCTTTTCAGAACCGGCCTTTGCGAGGGGCAGAGAGCCGGGCTGGGGTCAGGAGCAGGTGAAAGAGCGTTGCAAGGGCCGGGTCTGAAGTTTATAAATAATAATTTTCAGGAACCGACTGCCAACAGTAATAATTCTAGCAGTAATTCAAAGAGGAAAGTGGGAGAAGGAATAGTTTAAAAAAAAAAAACAAACACGAAACAAACAGAAATCCTTTCTCTGCAGGGCTGGCAACTGCACATCAGCAACATGAGCCGGACCAGACACGAGTGGAAGTAACCAATCTCCTTCCCAAGGGATGTCAAGCAATTAAAAAAAAAAAAAAAGACAACACCAACTGCGACCAGGAAATAACTCTGTTGGTTTTAATATTTTCACGGATTATTTGCAACGTAGGTAAGGGAATTAGGTTTCCTTTTTTTTTTTTTTTTTTTTAAAAAAAACCCAAACTAAACGAACGCAAAAAAAAACCCCCAAAAACCAGTCGGATGTTACCACATCGGTGCACTTTAAGCCCTGTGAGACATCTTAACATCCCCCTTTCTTGTCTTTCTGCTTGAAGGCGTGAAAACTGAGCCACCTATTTAGCAAAGTGCTTGGCATCACCAGGACAAGGGTATCTGAGCTCTCTTACAGGCTCGGCTTTCGTTTCAGTAGGCCTGATTCTGATCTTAGGGGAGCAACGAGCACTGTCTGCTGCAACCCGGCCTTGCAGGAGGGAGCAGAGTCAAACCCACCAAAATCTACTTTTGGCTCTTGGTTTCCGGCTGCCGCCTGTACGCAACCCTGATTTTTCCATTTCCCCTCAGCTCAAAGAAAAGGGATTAAAAAAAAAAAAGGA
>NW_020799134.1:1098306-1102564 GCF_003259725.1 Athene cunicularia | reverse complement strand
CCCGCCAAACAACCCCTACGGGCTGTCTGTTAGATTCAAGGCTTTGATCCTCTATTTGCACAGAAAGGAAGACATAGAGCCGCGGGGCCGGCCGGGCAGGTGGGTCGGAACATGGATTGAATTCCTCTCGCCCTCCTTGCCGAGGGCTCCCTGTGGACCACAAGAGCCACGGCGGCCGACGCCAGGAGCTCACAGGAGGGCCCCGTGCCAGGGCACAGCCCCGCCAGCCGCGGTCCAGCGAGCGCCGCTTGACGACTCGCCTAAATCTTGAGGTCAGCCCCCCCGAACTCCCAAGCATCTTCAAGACAGTTCCTGGATAATGGGGACTTCCAAGCATTGGCTGGGACGGACACTTTTTTTTTTTTTTTGTGGTTTATTTCCAAGAGGACAGTGAGGGAACAAGACGAGGCTCTTGGTCGAGGAGCTGTAGTGCGGGATACAGCTCAGGCGTGAGAGCAGCAAAGCCAGGGCTTATACAGCGCAAGAGCATCTGTCCCCACCGTTATGCACGTGCTGCTCCAGGCATGCGGGGGCATTTTCGAGGAACTGGTGCTTTCTCCCGTCCTCCGAGCGCGACAGAAGTCGGGGGCCTGCGGTGCAAAGGGTGCTCTTTTAAAAAAGGAGGTATAAACCGTAACTGGATTTGTTGGGACACAGGGTGGTTTCGTCAGGGGATGCGACGGAGGAAAGGGAAGGGTTCAAGCTTTGAGAAGCAGATTTGGGTGAGAACAGGCACCTTTTCACTCTTTTGAACACTGTAAATAATAATAATGAAAAAAAAAAACCAAAAACAAAACCCAAATGGCCGCCCTCCCCTGCCCCTCCCTCCCGATCCCAAGGCTTGCCTTCACATCATGCTCTTCCTGTACTGAGACTGTGAGCTCTGTTTGGCTTTTGAGTCCGACTGCTGCAGTTCAAACTGTTTGTACAGGTCCCTCAGCTCTCTGATCTCCTGCAACACCCTCTTGGCTTGACTCCAGGTGGAGGAAGCCTCCCCCAGCAGCCTCTCAGATTCCTGCAGGATCCTTTCAGAGTCCGACTTGGAAGATGATGAGGAAGAAGAAGAGGTGGTGGTGCTGGTGGTGCTGGTGTTGGAATCCTTGGTCTTTCTCTTGCCTTCCCCGTAGCCCTTCACCTCCGTCAGCAGTTCCTGAGTTTTTTCCAGTTTCAGTGCAACCAGTTCTTGGAGCCGGGACAGCTGCTCTGGTTCCGCTGAGGCAAACTGAGCCTCCAGCCCCCTCCTCAGCACCGCCCGGTGCGTGGAAGAGTCCCGCCGAGACAGAATTTCTTCCATGGAGGCACATTTATTCTTTTCTGAGTGCGAGAGCTTTTTGGGGACCTGGGGTGTGTACATGGTCCCTTTGTCAAAGGAGTCATTGCGCTGCCCAGATCTGTCCCAAGAGGTCACCTCCCGTCTCGGGAGACTCCCCGTCCGGCCTTTCTCCGACGACTTGACGTTCTCCGAATCCGACCGGCGCCGGCCAGCAGTAAGATGTGCCACTGACTTATCCAGATCCACCCGGAAACTCTCTTCGCAGGTGCTGTGATCCTCCGGAGAGGCGTCTTCCTCCTGGATCAGGTCGAGTGTCAGCATGCCATCGGACGTTGAGGTAGATGCCTGGAGAAACAAAGAAAGAAGAGCTGCGTTATCGCGGGAACGGCACTTCCGAGCGTCTCTGACCCCGAGGATACGCATCCTGGGATGCAGAGATGGCCTGGGAATGCCAGCCAGCGTGACCGAGTGACAGACGTGCTGGGTTTGGGGTTCCGGCTGAGGTCGGGTCAGCTGAAGGGCCTTGGACACCTGCGTTCCCCGGCTGTGCTGCTCTTCGCCAGCAGGAACGTGAAGGAGCATCAGGAAAACGGGGCTCAGTGATGCCAGGCTGCCACTTGGCACGAGGGTCTGCACAACGCCGTGCTCCACAAGACTGGAGGACCTAGAGCTGGTCACCCCGGACAGCCCCGGGTCTTACCACAATTTTTTACTTCAGGCCAGAGCTGAAAAACCGGGTCTGTTCTGGCATTTAAGTGAAACGCTTACAAGGGAATTTTACCTAAACAGGCGTCTGGGATTTGCTACACGTACCACAGCCATCAAATGTCCCCGCGTCGGAGGGCGTCGGGAGTGCTGTATTTTTGCTCTGTCACGTGTTGGGTGGGCGAGGTAGCTGTCCTCTTCGACAGTAACCTAAAGGGGTGACAAAGGCTAGTGAGCGTCTGGGAGCACGGGGGGCGCGAGCCATTCCCACTCTCTGCCGCTGTAATCAGCCACATGCTCTGTGGCAGATCATTTATTCCTCCAGGATTCCCTTTCTCCCGCGACGCCGCCGTGTGCTGAGGGTGAACTTCCCCCGCGTCCCCCCGGGGCCAGGACCCTTTGCTAAATTCTGTCAGGTGGGAGCGCCCAGCGGGTGGAAGTTTGGGTTGCAAACGGTGGATCCTGAGCTCAAACACAGGCAGCTGCCCGGGCTCACACAGACTCACAGCTTTGTACAAAACCTGCCCGCGCAGCGTCGACAGCACGCTGGTCCCAAGGGCCGTCCCTGGGCCGAGCCTTGCAGGTGGGACTCGCTGGGCTGGTCCTTACAAGGCTGAGCAGAAAGAGGTTTGCAGGGGATGGGGTGTGGGAATCCAGCCTCGGAAGAGTCTCCAGAGTGTTCCCCCCAGCCTCTCCCCTCTGCGCCTTGAGGGGATCAGATCTCCTTAAGTCACTCCTGACAATTAGCTGTCGAATCGGGAAAAATCTCCGTGACAGACTCTCCTATACCACTGTTTGCTGCGCTGCTTTCTGCTCTGCAGCCTTCCCCTGCGCCCTGACCTTCATTTTCCTTCACTGCGGGGTTTTGCGTTGCCATCCAAGAGAACAAACAGCGTCGCGGGGCCTCTCTCGCCGTAACTCGAATGCGGATGAGCTCGACCTGGGGTAGATCTAAACCGAAGACCGGTCGTCACGAAGCATTAATGAGAGGCAACTCTTTCAAACTGCAACCCCGGCGGGGAGGGGCGCAGCCTTCCCAAAGCACTGAGCCTTCACGCTGGAGTAAACTACGTGGGGACGCTCGTACGGATCTAAACCCGGCCTCCGTCAGCTCAGCTGTGGTTCGAAGTGTCTCGGGGAGCAGGCTGAACTCATGTGGCTTTGTTCGCCCTAGCGACGCGTTCTCACGTAGGCAGGGCTGTCCTGACCCGGGGCCCTCCTATCGCTGACCCACGGTGCCTCGTCTCTCGGGTCGTCCCTTCTTTTTTCACTAAATGGAGAGCCTGACTTGTCTTGACGAGCAATATATACGCCATACAGCGCTGAGATGAAGCACCCCTGGTTTGACCCTTGACCCGCAGGAAAGGATCAGCCAAGTCGAGATGCCCGGCAAGTCCCTCCCCTCCAGCCAGGCACTGGGAATGGGAATTGCTCTTGGAGACGGTGGCTGAGAGGGGAGGGGCTGGCGGGATGAAGGTGGGCTGAGGTGGGCTGACAGATGGTGCCGTGCTATCAGGGGGCTCCGGAGAGAGCGTGGGACTATCTTGGTTTTTCAGTTAATTCCTTCGTTCCGTCCCAGCACTTAAAGCTCCTTTGCAAACGTGAGCGTGCAGACGTGCGGCGGGTGGGAGGAACGACGCCCCGGAGCCCTGGGAAACCGTTCCAAACCATTCCACTGCAGCAGGGCAAGGCTGGGCTTTGCGTGGGACCGGGAGGGGATGGGGCCTCGGCGGCTGCCCCTCGGCCCTGCTCTGCCCTCGGGGCTGCGCGTTGACCCCGGGGCTGGGGGTCGGAACCGTCCCAGCCTTGGGGGTCTTGGTGCCTGTGTCCAAGGGTCTATAAAACCCCAGTGGCTCTAAATTCCTCGTCAATAGGAAACGGAGATGGTCGGGGGGGGCTGCTGCTGCCTCCGGCAGCCTCAGATCTTCACTCGAAACGAGACAAGGGAGCCTGAGCCCGGCCCTGAGCCCCGCTCACCTCATCTAAGATGCGGTTTTTAGCCCGTGTGATTGCTGAGTTGAGGGCATTAATCCAGGACTCCTTCTCCTCCGGACTCACAGCCAGGAAGATTAGATTCGGCGCCTACAAAAGAGGGAATTCGGGTCAGTGCCAGCGACCCGACTCGTACAGAGACGCTTTCCCGCTGCCCACGGCCCCGGGCTCCTGCCTTGCTTTGGTTTCCACCTGATGCCTCAGTCCTGCAGCACGGCGCTGGGCTGCCCCGGCCTGGGCTCTGCCAGCCCTCGCTCAGCAGCCCCCAAGTGTCCCGTCCCCCCCCCC
>NW_020799134.1:1095446-1098256 GCF_003259725.1 Athene cunicularia | reverse complement strand
CCCCCCCAGCACCCAGCTTTTCCAACCCAACCCTCTGTGCCAGATTTACATCCCTCGTGGCTGCAGCTCCTCCTTCCCCCCCCTCTCCGCCTTCCCACACACCATCCCAGATTCTGCCCTCATCAAGCGATGATGCAGCCTTTCTGAGCATCTGCTGCTCACATGCCATTTATCTGTTGCCACCCCGGATTTCGACAGAGGCTGTTAGACAAGCAGCTACCGTAGGTGCCCACATTTGCCACACTCCGATATGTCAGAAGCGCACTGAGGGCAGAGCGGTTCTGCAGGGGATCCAGGATCCTTAAGGGCGGTGCTTTTTGTTGGGTAATCAGTAAAAACGAGTTTTAGCCTCCGCGGCCGTTTTGTTCCGTCCTGTCGCTCAGGGCACTTGGGGACGGTTGCAGCCGCTTTCCATTTCCCCCTTCCCTTTCCGCATTTCATGGTGTTATACAACCCTTATCAGCGTGGGGCGGGCGAGCTTGGTCTACTGAAACAAGTCAGAATCGATAGTGTAAATCCAGCTCACGTGTGTGGCTGTGGGTGGGTGCGTGCCAGAGACAGCTTGTAGTTAGAGACTGGATCTCTTCTTTGCGGTGGCAACCGAGACCTCGTGGGAAGTCCTGCTCCCATTCTGGCACTTTTCAGCCTTCCACGGGGCAGAAAAGTATTCCTGGGGCAAAATTCCCCTGCAGGTCTTTTGATGCTGCCCAAACCCGAGGAGCAGCAGCGTGTCCCCCCCCCTTCCCTGATCCCCCCATGACCGAACAAGTCAGGCAAAGCACGGCTGCCGGGAGCGGCGGCAGGAGAAGGGCTTTGTCCTTGCTCCTGGCACGCGTGCTGACCCCTGCCCAAAGCCGGGAACGAGCTCAGTGCTTGGTTGTGTTTTCTCAGCCCCAGCAGAAACACGGCCCCTCCCTCCACCTCTCACTGCCGCTATCGGTCCTGACTGCGGTCAGTGGACGTTTATAGATTTCAAACGACACAATCCGGGCTCCTACGCAGCTCGGTGTGGCCAGCAGCGAGGGCCAGCCGGTGGCCGGTGCCTTTCTCGGGCTGGGGAGCAAAAGCTTACCGTGTTTCCAGGCTGTCTGGAGTGGGCGAGGGTAAATTTACTGTGGTTCTTCTTACTTCTGCTTTTGGACTTCCTGAGCTCTTCGCATTTCTCATAATCGCTCAGGTCAAACATTTCCTGTATGTTTTTTTCATCTTTTACCTGCAAAACAAAAATAAAACGGCCCGCCTTGCAGATGTCAGCGAGGCGGTAACGGAGCTGCCGCTGCTGCAAGCCCGCGGGTGCCTGCCTGGAGCCGTGTCTGCACGCGGGGGGGGGAGCGTCTGGACGTACAGAATTTGTTGCTGCAGCCTCCCGGTGTGTTCTGCGGTCACGGAAACCTTGAGCAAGTGGCTCCCACCTTGGGACACAGCCGCAGTCACGGCACTGTTAGCCGGGGAGTGCAGCGCTGGGTTTTGGGGCGAGAAGCGGCGATTTTCAACGCGGTGGTTTTGATTTGTGTCTGTTCTGGAATGAGGGGGTTGTATTTCCCGGGGTAACTCGAAAAATCGCAGTCTCCGCGGTTAAGTCCTCTTTGCTACAGATTCCTTTGGGATTTAACCGCCTCTCCCACCCCCAAAGTTACTGGGGCTCGGCTGAAGTGACTCGCGGGTGCGATCAGACGCAGAGCTTGTGCTTGTGGACCCCCAAAACGAACAGGATTTACCCCAGCAGCAGGGAGAGGACCCTGCCTGCCCGGAGGAGGCTGGTGCGGAGGCAGGAGATGCTGGGAGGAGGTGGACTCTCACCAGCTGATTAAAAGGGGCAATCACATTAGCGCTCGTTGCTTTTCTGGAGACAGCATATACAAAAGTTTGAGGGATAAAGATTAGCGCTTCCTATTTTTAACCCGGCGGTTTTACCGCAGCCTGTGCTGACAGCTGATTTGGGGGGTGGATGAAGCACATCCAGTCCCAGATTACTGACACGCTGCCTGCGCTGCTCTCCCCCGCGGCCGAGCCTCAGCCCTCGCAAGGGGGCTCCGGGCAGAAGCACCAGATCAAAGGGTTTTGTTTGGGCTTTCTGGGTGAGACCTTGGGCAGGCAGGGGCTTCACGGAAGGTTTCAAGAAGGGAGTGCTCGGGCTCGGCCTCCACGGGCAGAGGCACTTCTCTGTTGTCCTTCTAAGAGTCATCGAGTGGCCACGTCGCAGTTTTTACAAGATTTCCCTTTTTCCAGGTCTGTTCCCCCGCCCTTCCTGCATTGGCCATGGTGTGACGGGCACGCAGCTAGAGATACATGAAAGATATGGCTCATGAAGGCTGTGACTGAGCTGGGGTGGAAACCAGGGTGCTTGACGCTGTCCCGTGACAGACAAAGCCCTGACCTGGAGGTGCCACCGCTCGGGGGATGCTCCAAGCAAAGAAGAGGATGCACAGCCCGTCTTCTGCTGCCCCACCTCAGTTTTGCTTCATTCAGCCCTCCCCAAGGTCACCGACTGCAGAGAGCAGCGACGAGAGACGTCCTCAGGGGCCGGGGCCAGAGGACTGAGCGCGCCCTCGGCACGTTCCCTGCTGGCACCGAGCTGTGGGGGGGGGCTGCAGGGAAGGGACCCCTCCCCAGGTGGGGGGACGTGACACCCTCACGGAGCTCAACAAGGCCAAGGGCACGGTCCTGCCCACGGGTCGGGGCAATCCCCAGCACAAACCCGGGCTGGGCCAGGAGGGGCTGGAGAGCAGCCCCCAGGAGAAGGACTTGGGGGGGCCGGGGGGTGAAAAACTGCCTGTGAGCCACCAACGGGCGCTGGCAGCCCAGAAAGG
>NW_020799134.1:1088724-1092488 GCF_003259725.1 Athene cunicularia | reverse complement strand
GCGGGCCGCGGTGGGGGTCGGAGCAGCAGCCACGGCGCCCAAGGGCTTGTCGGGTTTGTTTCTGCCCCTCCAGCTCGTCACGCTCCCAAAGGCCCCTTCCCTCCCCTCTAGAGCATCCCTGAAGCGGTGTCAGTGAACCGTCCCTCGGGCGTCTCGCTGACGGAGAGTTAAAACTCCCTCCCTCATCCCGCAGCAACCCTGAAGCTCCTCGATTCAGGCCCAGGCTGTGTTTTGGGGCCAAACCAAGGGCAGACGCTCGGTCCCCGGGCAAAGTTCTGTGTGGGTTTTTTTTGTTTTTTTTCCCTTAGGTTGGTTTGGTGGAGATTGGCCTGAGCCGTTCCCCTGCCGAGATGCGAAATGGCTCGAAGCAGATGCGGAAGGTACAGAAAAATCACAAGACGCCGAGCGTAAACGTATCCACGAGACATTCAAGAGGTCAGAACGTGTGGCTCGGGGCGTAACGAGAAACCCACACATTTCCAGTAAATACCCAAACGCGGGCCCAGCAGCAGCCAGCGTGTTCCCCCTTCTCGAGCTGAGAGGGAAAGTTTCGCTTCCTCAAGCCGAGCAGTTTCTACCCTCCGGCAAGGGACAGGAATTTGTGCAGAGCTTAAGCCAAAATCAGGCTGGCACTAAGCCGGGACTCCGGGGCACGGTGGAGACCTGACTTTAGTGTCCCTCGTCCTTCTCAGTTCCCCGGCGGCACGAGGGAGGCAACTAGAAGAAGAGATAACGGGAGCGCTGGGAGAGTTTCACGTGTTGCAACAAGAGACCTGCGGGGCGCCGCGGGCACGGGGCGAAACGGGTGGGACGGGGCCGGGGGTTCCTTCGCCGGTTCCAGTTAACGCCCGCGGGCGGGGAGACGGATGCGGGGTTTGTGCAGGACGCTGGCGAGGCGGGAGCCGGGTTTTGGCCGGAGCCTCTGGGCACAGAAATGTCCCCTCGCGGCCCCAGGGTGTGGGCACGACCCCGGGGGTGGTGGCACCGAGTTGCCAGTGTCTTCGCCAGCCCCTCGCCCCAGAGGCCACCAGGAACAGGGGGCCCCTGCGGAGCCGCTGGGCCCTGAAGGACACCCTGGCACCAGCTCCTCTGTGTCCCGTGCTCCCCCCCGCCGTGTCCGGGAGGGCAGCGGGTCCCGGCCAGGTGGCCGCAGACTCTTCTTGTGTCGCCAAAAGCCAAAGGTTTACGCACCAGGCTGGCACTCGGCGCTGCCGCTGTCCCTGAACGCGTCGGCGACCGCCCAGCTCGAACACCTTGTGCGCCCTGAACGCGACGGACACCGGCGCGGACGCGATGGAGGCGGCGAACGTGGCCCCCCGACACCCAGAGGCGTTCGCCACCCGCAGCCCCACACGCCGACCCTCTCCCCAGCCCCGAGCAGCGCGCGCACAGCAACACCACAAGGACTTCACAGGCTCCAGCACACGCGTGAAACACGTATGTGACTTCAAATATCCCCCCCCCAAACACACACGCACACGCGTGCGCCCCTTCCAGGCGGGGTCGGAGCTCTGCAGCGTTTGCTGGCGCTGTAACAAACGAGGAGCCAGAGCAGGCTACTTTTTTCAAGTGCTCTTGTGCTGAGTCGATGCTTTTTGGTAGCAAACAAGAAAAAGGCCGAAGGAAGCCCCGAGAAGCGTTTCCTCGTGGACATCTCGTCATCGCCGGGTCCGTTCGTGCCGTCTGGCCAGCCCCGGGCTTCCTGAGAGGAAGCGGTCGGAGCCCAGCTGTGTCTGCCTGCGGTTCCCAAGCGCAAAGCGCTAACAAAGCCGCGCTAGAAACAAGGAGAACAATTACCAGAAATTTGCAGGGGAGGAGGGAACCGCCGTGGTGGAAAAAAAAAAAAAAAAAAAAAAGATACTAAGGAGGAGCGGGGCTCGGCGGAGCTCAGCTCCTTTCGGCGCTTCTTGCCTCGCGTGGTTCGGCCCTGAACGCTTTTTTTGGCTGATGACCAAACGCTAAATAATGAAGGGGTTTTTTGGGGGGTTGTGTTTTTCTTTTTTTTTTTTGCATAAGTTCACCGAGTTCGGCTTGCAGCAGGGGGACGGATCGCTGGGCAGACGCCGAGCCCCCGCCTGGACTAAGCCTCAGCTTCCATTTTGGTGCACGGTTGGAAGAGCAAAAAAAAAAGGTTTTGGGTGTGGGCGAGGGTTTCACAGCTTCCAAAGGTTGATGCTCCGGTCGGAGAACATCCCTCTAAAGCCCCGTTTGCATTTTCCAGGTGTATCGGCTGGTCTGATAAAATAGATTTCCTCTCCTTACAGTCTCGGTTTCTGCCAGGGAGAAAGCCCAGGAGTCTTCCGAGCGTCCGCATCTTCTCACCAAAATAAATAAATCCGGGCTAACCCGGGTCCTGGAGCAGCACAGCGATTCCCAGCAGGAATCAATGTGGATATTGATGGGATTTGGATAACCCGCCCTCCTGAGGGACTTAACCTTCCCCATCCCTTCAGCCCTTCCAGACATCAGACCCGTGCTGGGCTCCGCGTCGTCCCCGCGCGACCTCAGCCCCTTCCCTGCGGGATCCCGCGGGGTGGGACGGACCATTCCCCCTTCCTTGGCACCTTTGCGCCTCAGGACGAGGGGTATTACCAGCCCCGCTTTCCAGCTGGAGAAAATCCGGCAAAAGTAAATAAATGTCTGGTTGGAATTCATTCAGGGAGCGGGTGGCAGAAGGGAGGACAGCACCCAGGGGCGCTGGTATTTAACCCCTTCTGCTGCCGCAGCTGGAGCCGGCGGGGAGAGGCGGGGAGTCCTGGGTCCCCCCCCCCGCCCTGAACAACCTGCCTGCGGGTCTAGAGCAGCTGCTGAGCTTAAGAGAAGCTGACAGGGAACACCGAGGTTAACGGGAGAGTTAACTCCTCAGCTCCAGCCACCAAATCCACGGGGCTCCGATGGCTTTGATGGAGCCAAAATCACTTATAGCAGAGGAGAGCTCTGATCTTTTGCTGAAACGGGCAGGCGAGCCTCGTCTCCCGTCACGGCAGGAACCGGGCTGAGATTTAACCGTGGCCGTTTCCACTGGAGTTTTCTGCCCGCGTCTCCTCAGGGTCTCCACTGTTTAATTCTCTCCCTGGCTGCATCCAGCAGCGCCACGGCCAGCGGCAGGGACTCGCGAGGGCAGAGGCCTTTCTCCGGAGCAGCGAGGAGCCTCTCTCACAACTCATCGGCACATCCCACCAGTGGCTCCATTTTCTCCACCGGCCATAATCTGACGCGTGGAAAAAACCCCAAAGAGGCTCCGTCCCGTTTCTGCTTGACAAATCCCGACTGATTCAGCTATTTGCGGGAGCTGCAGGCACCTGCTGCCGGGAAAGGCGAGCGCGCACGGGGAGCCTCGTGCCCCAGGAGCGGAGCCCTGCCGCGCGCGCTGGTCCACCAAGGTCCGGGCGGCGCCAAGAACCTGCACCGTGTGTCCAAAGCCCCACGGAAAGCGCAGAGCCACCCGCAGCCCCACCGCACGCGGGGCCTCCGCCCGTCCACGCGCACGGGCAGCGCGTTCCGGAGGTGGCGGGAGACGCCGGAGCCCGTGGCGCGGGTGGTTTCTTCATCCCCGCAGGCACACGGTGCACACGCAGGCAGCCAGATGTTACCTCTGCAACCACGTTTCTGCACAACCACAGATTCTTCCATATAAAGACATCGGCAGTCGCTGCCTCGCGTTATTTATGGGCTTTCACACACATACCCGTACACGTAGAGCCACGGCGCTGCCTCGGTTGCACAAGCGTGAGGGTTTTTTTTTTCCCCCCCCCCAGTAAAAA
>NW_020799134.1:1081565-1085025 GCF_003259725.1 Athene cunicularia | reverse complement strand
AAAAAAAAAAAAAAAAAAAAAAAAAAAAGAGCGAAAAACAGAGCAAGGGGGGAACTTCTGGATCCAGAACCGAACTGGATCGGGAGATTGATAAATCATCGATCGGTTGTTTTACAGGGAAACCCTCCAATCCTGAGTCTGGCGCACACCCACACCGCCGGTCCCGGACGGAATTTTAACCCGAGTACTTTGGAATGGAAGCGTCGAGGAGGAGGATGATGATGATGATGATGATGTGCTGGCGATACTTTTCGGTTTGTGTCTCTCTCTGAAGCGTTGGCGCTTCTGTGCTGCTCGCCCGCGCGTGGTGGGCTGGGGGGATGCGCTGAACGCCCAAGTGCAGCGAGTTACCGTGTCGTGGGGCCCAGACCTGGGAGCTGCCATCTCTGTGCCTCAGTTTCCCCTTTTCTACCACGAGGATAATCCTTGTTTTCCAATTTGACTGTGGAGTTAAGAAGTGGCCAAACGCTTTAGTGTTGCTTCCCTCTTTCTTTTCAGTAAATTCTGTGGTGTCAGATGCTGGGTCTGTCCCGCTGGGGGGGCACTGGGTGAGGTGGGTGCTGCTCTGTCCCACTCGGGGGGCACTGGGTGAGGTGGGTAGGATGCAGCTTCCTCCTGCGGAGCTGGGATGACCCCAGCGATGGCTGGGGGGCCCGGCAGTGCCACCTACCCCCAGCAGCCGGGTTACAGAGCGGGGACAAAGCTGGACACGCAGGCGACGGGTGACAACGGGGCGAGGGGGGGGACACGGACACGACAAAGGTGGGTCCCGCTCACTGTAAGCAGAAGTCATCTGCCTAAAGCCCCCACTGCGGTTTGCGGGGTCTCTGTCGGACTTTTTCCCCATTTATTTAATAACATTTTGCCTCCCGACAGGATTTGTCCCTCCTCACGTCCCGTTTTCCATGGCCGGGTCCTCTGGAGCACCCCAGAGGTGGCCGCAGGCCAATGCCAGATGGCACGATGCTGGCAGCAGCGGGAGAGCTTTGTCCTGCCCTTTGAAGCTGCTCAGGGGCCGCTCTCTTCCCAAAGAGCCTCCTCGCAGGGCTCTCAGGACGCTTACGGGCTATTTTCACCCTCCTCACTCAGATCTCCGCGTAAAGTTTGTCCGGGGATCGTCTTTGGGGTTTTATCGAGGGATTGATGCGCCGAAAGCCTTGCCCTCGTGGGCATTTTAGCAGTGGCGGGAGGAAATGCCTCTCGCCCACCGAAATCCCGTTTCGGAGGCTCCGTCGTGCCTTCGCCCGGCGCTTCCCGCAGCCACGGGCCAGCTCGCCGGTGCACGATTCCCTCTAGGGATTTTTAAACCCACGCCGTTGGCCGCAGACGGGATTCTGGCTCTCTCAAGGGCGTGACCTTCCCTAAAGCAGCTGCCCGCCAGCGTCGTGACACAATGAGGAAACTTGTTGTCACCCGGTTTTGTTGTCACCCGGTTTTGTTGTCACCCGGTTGCCCGTTGCCCGCGGGGGTGGCAGAGCGGGAGGGGACACATGCTGCCTTCGCAGGAGGGGCTGCCCGGAGCAGCGGGGCCGATTCGAGTTATTGTTCTGGCTCCGGCGCCTTCTCCAGGCGCAAAGCAAAGCGCAGTCGGTCGCTCCGACCTCAACAAACTCCCGTTAGCGGCTCCCAGTAAAACCCCTTCCCACTCCCCCAGCAGCAGGTAATCAGTTTATCCAGGCGGTGGAAAAGGGGCTTTGGGAAAAAAAATATATATATAAAAAGTGTTTGACATCGTCAATCTCAGTGGCACTTCTAGGTCTGTTCTGGTCCTGGGGGACGGTGCGCGGGGCTCCTGGCTGGGAGGGGCCGCCCCTTCCTTGCAGGGACCCCACAAAGATGGGGAAATGCAAGGGCCAAGCGGCGCTGGGGGTGGCCAAGGAGGGTCTTGAGCCCCGTGGGAGCCCCCCAGGCCACGGCCGGGATGTCCACAGGCTCCGGGGGCCCTTTGCGCCGCTGAGCCCGGCTCGCGGAGGAACGTCCCTGAGCGTTGCGCCCCGGTGCCAGGGAAATCAAAGCCCCTGCAGCCCCATCCCAAGGAGGAGGAATTCAGAATTTGGCTCAAGCTGGAATCCTGGGGCTGCTTTGGAAAGCGCGAGGGGCGGAGCTGGTTGAAGGGGCGCAGGCAGCAGTGTGACAGTGACTCAGTTTGTAAAGGATGTGACCAGTGATTCAGATCTGGAAACATCAACAGTTTATATGGAAGGAAGGGAGAGAGGAGCGAGCCCAGCTCCCATTCCCGTGCTTGAACCCCCCCAGTCACGCTCCCGGGGGCTGGGACTGAGCCCCAGACATCGCTCAGCCTGGATTTACCGGGCTGGGGAGGGGGGCTGGCGGCATGGGGCTGGTGGTGGCCTCCCTGGGCCACGTGTGGCACGTGAAGGTGTCGGTGTGGCTGTGCAGCTCCCCCACCCCGTCCCCGTCCCAGCTGTGGCCCGATTGTCCCTTGGACTGATGGTCACCCCGTAAATACGGCTTTGCGCCCGCAGACACAAACAGCCCCCAGACCAAACCAGCACCCCACCGTATTTCTCATCGTGGTCGCGGGATCTAGCAAGAGCGCCCCACAAATAACGCCGCAGGGAAAAGCAGCTGGTGGCCCAGAGCTGGGAGCGACCAGCCGGCCGCGAGCAGGAAAGACAGAACCAGAAATGTCGAGATTAATGATGTTCTAAACCCACAGTGATCGCTGCTTTGGTTTCTCCCGGAGAGCCCGTGCCAGGACGCCATTTCCCCGCTGTGAGCATCACCGGGCGGCTTCGGTCCCGGCACTCGGCGCTGCACAACCTCTCCAGCAGCTCCTGCCCCAGAGGATGAAGAAGGAGACACGGGGCTGCACACAGAGCACCCGGGTGGGTGAAGAATACACGGAACACCCAGGCTCCAGGGCGGGGACGTGGCGCTCGCTCGGCGGAGCAGCCCCCGCGCAGGGGACCCTCCCCGCAGACCTTCACTCTGTTCGCTGCTCCTGAAGGAGCTGGAGGCGCGGAGCTGGTGAGGGTCGCGCCGGGAGCCTCAACTTCTGTCTTCTCTCGCCGCTCTCGGCGGAAGACGATCTTTTTATACGTGGATCTGGGGATCCGTCCTCGTGACTCGAGCCTCTCGCAGGTGTTTGGGCTGCTGGGGTGGCAGCTCCCCCCGTTTCTCGCACACGCCCAGCGCTTCCTCTGCCTCCTCCCCAGCAAAGACCTCGGAAACGCCGGACACGGCAATAAATAACCCCGTTCTGAGAGACAGAGGCGATGGGCTGGATGCTTTGGGGATACATCTCGTAACGGTTCAACCGTCCTTCAGAAAAGGAAGGGACCAGTATTCGCATCTTCCGAATCTCATCCTCGTCCACTTTGTGCTTCTTCTCCTTCCGCTCCAGCTTCACCTTCTTGGCCGCGGGCGGCTGCAGGATGGATCCTCCCCGTCCACTGCCTCCGCGCTCCTCACCTCCCCGTCCGGCACCTCGGCCTTG
>NW_020799134.1:1078612-1081515 GCF_003259725.1 Athene cunicularia | reverse complement strand
GGGGGAGGGTCATGGTGGGGCTGGAGGAGCTTCAGGGGCTTTTCCAACCCGGATGAGTCTGGGATTCTGTGGTACAAGGTGGCCTCAGCCTGGGAATGTGCTGGGGAGGGGGAGATGGCAAACCCAGGTTGGAGTTTGCCCGGAGCTTCGCACCTTGTGCGGGGACAGGCGAGTGACGAGCCAGAACGTGACCAGGGAAACCCCCTCAGCGACAGCACCCGCCTGGCTCTGCCCCTCCCGACGGGGTTTTTATGCCCCGATTTCCCCCCCCGCCCCGGGATGTCTCCAGCCACCGGCGAGTCGCGGCAGAGCAGGGAACCCCCAGGGCCACAGTGACGTGGGACACGAGCCAGGTCCCGCGTCCTCACCCCGGCAGGACACGGGCCCAGGGGCATCCGCGGGGCCTCGCCGCGTCCCTGGGGACCAGCTCCAGCATCGGGGCACCCGCGGCAGCATCCCCGAGGGTTTCGCTCGCTCCCACACGCTGCTCCACATCGAGGGGACTTGTTTATGGACGCTGAGATAATTCCCAGGGATTTAGGAGCTCATTTCATCTGATCCGGCTTGTTAATTCCCAAGTCAATCGCTGATTAGAGGCCACATGGCGGAGATTTGGAAAACTTACTTGCAGGTTCCTCAGCGGGAGCCTTCGTGTAACCGGGGAGGGGGGGAGCCGCAGGGTCCCGGCACCCACCGACGTGGTTACGCTGAGGGGAGCAGAGGGCGGGCGAGGAGGCGACGTAGCAGCAGCAACTGGGGGTCCCCAGGTCCTGCTGTCCCTCACGAGACCCCCCCCCCAGATCAAGCTCAGTGTGGGCGGGGGTCTCGTCCCATTAGGACCAGTATCCCCGTGACCGCCAACCAGCAGAGCCCCACTCTGCCAGCGGATAAACCGAGACCAAAAATCCTTCCTTTCCGAGCTGGCTTAAACTCCTTCAGTTAAGAAGAAAACAAAAGCTGGAAACCAAAAAGGGTTGATTATTTCACACCTCTCAAAATGTTTTGATCTTTTCTAAAGGAAAAGTTTCTCCGGAGTTTTGCTACTGAAAAAAAAAAACCAAACCCAACAACACCCAACTTCTCCACCCTCCCCAACAATTCAGCGTTTCGCTGCTGCCACGCTTCCATTTTTCCTTGACAAAAAAGCAGCTTCGTGGCAAAAACTTCACTGAGCTCCAGCCTCATCCAGTTTCAGCATCGTGCAGAAGTGTCACCTCCCTCTGCTCTCTAAATTATTACCGTCACATCCTGCAGGGAACAGCCACCGGCACTCGGAATCCCAGCGCCTGGGTACAGGAGGACAGCGAGGGACACGATTCCAGCTCGTTCTGGCTGTTCCTTGATCAGACCCAACCTGTGGCCAAAAGGAGAAACGAGAAGGCTCTTCCCGTTTTGCACGGAGCCCAGCGACGGCCCGATAAGTCTCACATCTGCGGAAGGATCAGTCAGCCGTGCCAAGGGAAGAGCCGGGCGTGTGGAGGGCTGAAACTCTCCCGTTTTGCCTCTCGGATCAAGAGGAGCCGGGGCAGGAACAGCTCAGCCGAGGGATAAAGGAACCGGCCTGGCAGAGCATCTTCCCACCTCCTACCAGGGGCCCTGTGCTGTTTCCTTTTCCATGAGAAAATGCCCTGGGAAAGTGATTCTTCAGCGTGAGGGGACTTTTGTTCATGATGCCCTAAACCGGAGTCGTCACAGGGCTCTCCCTCCGGACCGGGAAACCTCAGATGTCAGAGGACGGCTCCTGGGAGCTGCTTCTCTTCCCCTCGTCCCAGTAAATTCCAGGGTCTCCAGAAGGCAGATTAATCCCCCCACATCTACCGTAGGCTAAAATAATCTTGAGCCCGATCTGGGCAGCCACTGGCACGGCAGAGAGCTCTGGGAGTCAAGACGGAGCAAAATCCAGAGGCTGAAAAATCGAAGCGAGTCCAGTTTTAGCGGCAGCGCGGACTTAAAAAAGAAAAAAAAAACCAAACAAACCCTGGGAGGATGGACAGTCTGGGGATGTGGGGTTTTGAACAAGGATTGGGGACGTTTTTACAAGCAGTTTAACTTAAGCGGAGTTAGAAACGAGTCGGAGAAACTCCGGAGCAGTTTCTGAGGAGGCCCAGGGCGGGTCCCGAGCTTTGCGCAAACCGAACGCCCCGATTCCCCGGCGGTGCCTCGCTTTAGGGGTCGGGGTGCAAAATCCTCCCAGGTGCCTCAGACGGGCCACGGGCGGCTGCTGGCTCAGCTGAGGCCAGTCCGGAACCACAGCGCAGAAAATACACGTGGTGCCGGGGCGGGGGGTGCCAGGGCAGGGGGGTGCAGGGTGCCAGCACCTCTGACACCAACCCGGGGAATTGATCCTGACGATCTCACTAACCCCGGGGATGCCCGTCAGGACCCAAACCAAACGAATCCCCAACCCCCAGCGTTGTGTCCCATCTCGTCATTTTTTTTTTGCTTTATTTTTTTTTCTGTGCTGGATTAAAAACCTTTGATGGTTCAGTGCAGCGCGGGCCAAAAGGGAGCCCGTGGGCTCAGGCCGTGTCAGCACCTTTGCCAAGGGTGGCTCCGGGACCCTCCGAGCCCTCGGGATGTGAAGCCGGGGAGCTCGAGGGGCACCACGACCGGGCAGGGGCAGGGTTGGTCCAAACCGTCCCTGCTCCCCTTTGCCAATGAAAAATGCGCACGGAGGATCCTGCGAAAGGAACGGATAGTTCCTTTCTTTTTATTGATCAGATCGGATATCAGGAAGGATTTCTGTGCGGAAGGGGCTGTTGGGCGTTGGAATGGGCTGCCCAGGGCAGGGGGGAGTCCCCGGGATCCCTGGGGGGGTTGAAGAGTCGGGCTGAGCCAGCGCTGAGGGGTCTGGGGGAGTTGGGAAGGGTCGGGGGGAGGGTCATGGTTGGGCTGGAGGAGCT
>NW_020799134.1:1057608-1078562 GCF_003259725.1 Athene cunicularia | reverse complement strand
CTCCTGCTCCAGCCGGGCCGGGGGGGGCCTCAGGGGCTGCCCCGGGGGCTCAGCCCAGCCTCGGGACGGCGCTGGCAGCCCCACGCGCCGCTCGGCGACAAAGCCAGGAAGGTTGGCGTGAGGGTTTGTTTTTCTGCTCGCTCTTCCTGCGGGGACGATAAGGCAGGAAGAGGCAGGGTGGGAACCTCCTGCTGAGGCATCCTGGACTCCTTCTGGGGTGCCTCCCACCCCAGCCCCAAGGCCTCGGCCCAGGCCAGACCCCCCCCGCTCCGCTCTCCGGCCTTTCTAGGCCAAGTTCAGGTCTAAACAACGAACCGCACGCAAACCTCTGGGCACCGACAATCCATTCAGTCCAATCTCGAGATAAAATTTTAAGGCGGTAAAACGCTTCGGCACACACTCAGCTCCACGCCAGTCTCCTCTGTACGATCTCCCAAGGAAACTTACGGGAGTTTGTGGGCTGGACCCCAAGGAATTGGTCAATTTGAGGCTTCGGGACAAGTTTTCCCGGTAAAGTCAAACAAGTGGCTCAATCGCACCCCAAAGCAGCGGCTCCACGCAAAACCCGAAAGGAAACACCTTCGGCGGGGGAGATGCTTCTCGTGAGAAGAACTGTCAGGTGGGGATCAGGTGCCAGCAGCTGGTGCCGGCCAAGAGGGACACGAAGAAAAATGGGTGGAAGCGGGGAGGACGCACCCGGCCCCCAAGCGAACACGTCCCCGGGCGCCGGGTCTCACGCTGCTCCAAAATCAGAATCCACGAGACTGTTCCCCCCCAAAGCCCAAATCTGTTTCCACTTAAGCCCTGTTCCGTCTTTAGGAGCGGGGTTAGGCTAAGATTTGATAGCGGGGAAAGTCCCGTTCTGGGATGCTTGTGGGCGCGTCTTAAAAGTCCGGAGCGGGCAGGGCTGAAGCCGCCGCCACGGGGGAGGTGACTCTGCAGAGAATTTCTGCTCAAATTCTGCCGAAGATTTCTGCGGGACCAGGGTCGCGTGGCGCCGGCTTAGGGGGATGATTTCAACCTCGACGAAAGGATTTTCACCCGTTCTGTCTCTTCAAAGGTCAGTTTTATCCCCAAAACGTGCCCCGGCGTTTCAGTCCCCAGGGTTACGCCTGGCGCGAGCGCTTGAGCCGAGCTTAAACTCTCACACCCGCCAGAGCAGGGAAGGCTCAACCTGGGGAACACGCTTGTTTAAACAGGTCTAGAAGCGAGTTAAGATTCGAGACTAATCTAATCCTTACAAGAGGAAAAAAAAAAAAATACTTTGAAAGAATAATGCTTTGAAACGACGCTATTCTTTCTAAGAATAATGAATTTTAAAGGGAAAAAAAAGAGCTCTCTGCACTGTTTTTGTTTGATTATGGGCTTTTCACGCTTCCACACAGCAGTCCTGCCCGCGAAAGCCGAACAGGAGCGCGGCCTGCAGAGGTCTAAAGCTTGGAGTTAGTCCCAGTTTCACCAGCAAGCGACGGCTCCAGCCCTTCCCCACTGCTCCCCACCTCCAGCCTCCAGGCACGCGGCGCCGTGGGGAGCAGGCAGGGACCAGACCCTCCGCTCCTGGGTGCCCCCAGCCCGTGAATCTTGGCGGTTTTAAAAAAAAAGAAATTAAAAAAAAACCCAAAAACATCAAATCCCACGCAAACACCTGCACCAGTCCCCAGCTCTCGCCGCGGCACTGGTTCGGACCTGCGCGAGGTGCAGAGGAACGTCACCCGCGCTCCGGCCAGCGCCGCCCGAGTGCCGTCCCTCCTCCCGTTTTATTTTTAGGCCTCGGAGTTGGGGCAGACCGAGCTCCTGCCCGAGGACGGCTCGCTTTTCTTTTTAAAGGGGGCTCCGGTTTATTTGCTCTCCGGCCAGCGCCCCACACAGGCCCCCATGATCCCCACTCCAAGGCCGGGCTTGGCCAGCTGAGCCGCCGCAGCGTTTGCCGCAGCCAGGTTGGTCCTAAGTGGGTAAATGGGTCAGGCTGGATTTCCCCCTGGATTAGTCGCAGCAGGTTTGTGCTCAACCTGCGCTCGGGATGAGTCAGCCCCACGCGCCAGATGTTCCTCCTCGTCTTCCGTTTTTTAGGCGATTATTGATCGTTTTTAACCCTTTCTGCTCCGAACCCAGCAGAATTTCTTGAAAAGCCATTTGCCTGCGCAAGGAAAAGAACGGAGCTGGTTGCCGGCGGGACTGGTGCAAAACTAAGCGAGGAATCAGCTCCTTCGGTGCGGCTTTGCCCTAGGAACGGGGGGAAGCCTGAGCCGCTGCTTCCCAGCTTTCAGCCCAGAGGAGGGGAGCAGCGAGGAGGAGGAGGAGGAGCTGCCGGCCACATTCGCATTGGCTTCCTCAATACAAAAATCCAAGGATCACGTTCTGGGCTTTTCTCTCCCTGCCCTAACGCCTCTCTGCATTGGGGTTCTGGGGGGCAGCCCACGGCCCTCCACAACAGCGGCTTAAAGGGCCGAGAGCGGCCGAAAACCCACAGACCGGACTCCTGCACAGCTTTGCCTAAATCCAAGCGCTGGTCCCAAATCCAAGCGCTGGTCCCAAATCCAAATCCTAGTGCTAATTCCAAGCCCCGGTTCTAAATCCAAGATCTGGTCCTAATTGCAAACCCTAGTCCTAAATCCAAACCCTGGTCCCAAATCCAAGCGCTGGTCCTAAATCCAAGCTCTGGTCCTAAATCCAAGCTCTGGTCCTAAATCTAAACCCTAGTCCTAAATCCAAGTCTTGGTCCAAAATCCAAGCTCTGGTCCTAAATCCAAGCGCTGGTCCTAAATCCAAGCGCTGGTCCTAAATCCAAGTTCTGGTCCTAATTCCAAACCCTGGTCCCAAATCCAAGCCTTGATTCCAAATCCAAGCCCTGGTCCCAAATCCAAGCTCTGTTCCTAATTCCAAACCCTAGTCCTAAATCCAAGCCCCAGTCCTAAATCCAAACCCTGGTCCTAAATCCAAGCCCTGGTCCCAAATCCAAGCCCTGGTCCCAAATCCAAGCCCTGGTCCCAAATCCAAGCCCTGGTCCCAAATCCAAACCCTAGTCCTAAATCCAAGCCCTGGTCCCTGCAGGTAACTACAGACGTCGTTCCGGCTCATGTTAAGGAACAGTACCGAGCCAAGCAAGAACTCCAGCCACCAAAATATAACATAAATACCTTATTGCATCTTTATTTTAAAGCAGCTCTGCTTATCGACCCCCAGCCTTCCAGGCAGACCTTTTTACCTTTCTGACAATCAAGTCGTCACAGAAGTATTTGGAGTTGGGCTGCCAAAATTTCAGAAGTACCAAAGGCAGCCGGTCTGGTTTGATTAGAAAAAACACTGAAAATTCCTTGACAACAACAGATTTTTGGTGGTTTTTTTTTTTTTTCCAACCCTGCTGGTGTTTCTCAACGTTTTGTGTCCACACCCTCCTGGAGCGAACAGCGTGAGGATTGTTAGTGGGGACGGAGGGGAAGAAAAAAAAAAAAAAAAAAGAATTAAGTAAAGTGAGATGGGACAGACTTAAGGTCTCATCTGCAGCAGAACCGAGCGTGCACAATCGAAGAGACTTTCTGATCTTTGGATTTCCGCATCTCTCTGGCTTTTGTCGCTTTTTTTTTTTCAGCACCCCCGCTGCTTTAATACATTTCTTTTCCTCACAACTCTCGGCTGCAGGCAGGAAGAGAAGCCCCAAACCACATTCCCAAGCCTATCCCTGCCTGACCTGCCCGTGGGTAACGTCAGGAACGGGGGCCCAAGGAATCGGGGAGCTACACGGATCGAGAAACAAAAATTTTCCTCATACTTCAAAGAGCCCCCGGGAGTTTTTCAAACAGGAATAAACTCCAAGAGTGGAGCCTGGTGGGTTCTGGAGCCTGATTTATTTATAAAGAATCCCTCGGACTACACGCCTCACTTCAGAATATGAGAATTGATATTCAAGGCCTGCCCCTGTTTTGCATCCAGATGGATGTAAACCCATAAAGATCAGAAGGGACAGATTTCTCCTTGACGTGACTGTGCAGCACAAGGAAACTTGAAGCAGGTACGTCCTAGACCCACTTTGGGACCCTTTTTGCAAAAGGCAGAACGTTTTATTTTTCATCCCTACACAGAGTATTTTTTTTTTTTCCCCTCCCACACTTTAAAGCTCGTACTTACAGTATATTCACCGGGCCATGCAGATGGTCTCATGAAGGGATAAGCTGCCCACAAATACACAGCTCTAACAACAGAACCAGCTCCAGAGGCTTGTTTGTCTCCTGCTTCGTAAAAAAAAAAACAGGATGGATATCCCTTAAGCCATCCCCCCCACCCCTGTAAACACAGATGTTGATCGCAATTTAAGTTGGACGGGTAAGAACAATGAGAGCCCAGGATTAGTGCTCTTACACGGGCTGCTCAGCGCATTAATATAAAAATCTCCTTGTTTATTGTGACATGTCAGCCCTAATCCGGCAAAAATAAGTAACAGTTCGTTAAAGGAAGGCCGGTGGATTACCGCAGGAGTTAGGACACAATCAAATCTAGGTTTCCTCACGTTAAGACACCTCAGTGCTGAACGACCCGGCCCCTTTGCTAGTTCACGCTCCGAGAAGAAAAGTTCTTCGCTGCTCAGGTGTCCTGAGCTCCACAGCACAGGCTGCTCCTCCTCGGAGGGCAGGAGCCCTCGGACAGGGCTCGGCATTACTCACTCCAAAGTTCTACGGTTTTATTATAATTAGCATGGCCTCTCGTCACCAAGAACATCTTATCCAAGCCACTAGGGAGAAGCAAATCATTCGGGGCAGGAGTGTTTTCAGAGCGGGATCCTTGGAGCTCCTGGACAGGACCTTGTAGTAGTCAGCCCTTCAAAAGCAACAGCCTTTTCCCCACCACCACTACCTTTTTCTTTTTTTTTTTTTTTCACTTTGAAATGCAAATTCTGATACAGTATCCTAGTTTTTCCGTAAATAATTCAGAGACTGCGCCAAAACGTAGTCACGGGAGAAGCCCTAACCAGCTAATGTTACTCATTACGGCACAAATCTAAGAAGCGGAGCCCAACAACCAAGCTGCAAATCTTGGAACTTCGTAAAAGTCAAAGGAGAAAGTTGCCCAACGTCACCTCTGAGGGGTCAACAGCAGAGCTGGGACCAGAGCCCAGAGCTCAGCCCACCCCCTCACGCCCCTCACCGCCGCCTTCCTCCTCCTCTCCAAACGCTGCTGGCGAGTTTTCTCTGCCCCCCCCCGCCTTCAAGTGACGGGTTTTGCTGAATCTGCCACACTGATGACAATTTCGGGGGCAGGTCTCAACCTCCAATACGGTGTGAAAAACTCCACCCCACCGGCGATCTCCTGAGGGTTAAAATCAGCCTCAGAACGCTCTGGCAGACCTAGAGGTCGCAGTGGGGAGCCAGGCTGAAGCAGGTTTTTTTGTGTCCTTGCAAGATGACAATTTACTTGATTTCTTTCTTTTTATCAACCAAAGAGCCACTAGTATGTCCCCCGATCATTATTTTTTTTTTTTTTTTTTACTATTTCTAGGCTTGGCTAAAACAGGATTTAGTTCAAAGGCTACTTTGTAAAGCAGACAGTTGAGCAAGCTGGGTAATTTGGGCAGGAATCGGTCGCTATGTGGGCTAATACAGACTTGCCTTTGTAACCCACTTCCTAAAAGCAATTTACTTCTGGGCAAGCATCAGTTCAGCTTTCCAACTGTGACATTAAGCTAAAGTAAGGGCCGAATTTCAGAGCAGGCACTGGGAATTTGGAGGGTTTGGGTGTTTTGTTTTGGTTTTTTTTTTTTTTCTGAGCAAGTGACGACGGGAGCTGCTGGATTTCCTTGCGTGAGGATTGTTACTGCTTCTGTGCAGGCAGCTATGGAGCCTGGAGAGCCCTTAGAGGTGTGAGGAAGGGCAAAAGTGCAGGGAATTTATAAATATCACCCTGGAGTCTGATGCAGCAGCAGTGCACGTCCGTGGTCTGAAGACCAAGGGGGGGGTTTTAGCCACCTCCTCGCTGCACTTGAGTCCACCTGTCAGCGAGCTCAGCGACGGGCCTGACCGTGGTTATTTCTGACACCCAAGAGCCTGTTCCTGAACTCCAGGAGCCGGTTGGGACACCCAGAGCTGTTCAGTCAGCTCCGAAAACTTCATCCCAAATGCTGAGGAACGGAACTTTTGCTTCCAGGGCCGCCTTTTGTTGGTGTTTCCACAGCGAAGCTGCGCTCACAGCCCGGTTCGGAGCCGGGCGCTGCTCCCTTCAAGCTCTGAGCAGCTGCTGCACCACGCCAGGTTCTCTCCCAGGACTTGGATTTCGCCCTGATTCCTGCTGCGACACACGGGAGAGCTGTGGGGCACAATTCCTGCTGGCCAGAGCAAGGCCTGGAAGAATTCCCACCCCTCTGCTGGGCTCGCAGCAAACAGCTCGGAGAGGGAACAAGCCCCAGTATGGCTGAAATTTTCACCTGGGCTCAAACACTCAGATGAATAATTTGGGTTCAGGAAACATTGTTTGTATTTAGAAATCAGCCCTTTCACGGGAAATTCCGTATCGACAGGAATTTTGGGCCAGCTATAGCAAAGCAGTCGGAGGTTTCTGTCCGAGCTGTCCCAGGCTGTAAATCCCGGCTGGGGAACCTCCCCCAGCCCAGCACCAGGGATGTGAAACACCATCAGCGCCGCCAGCCCGCCCCGGCCCGCCCCGACAGCAGCTGCTGGCATGGCCCAGAGACATGACCTTGGGATCCAGGGAGGCTCGAGCTCAGGGATCCAGGGAGGCTCGAGCTCAGGAATCAGGGAAGCTCGAGCCTGGGGATCAGGGAAGCTCGAGCCTGGGGATCAGGGAAGCTCGAGCCTGGGGATCAGGAAAACTTAAACTCAGAAATGAGGAAAACTCAACCTCCGAAATGAGGGAAGCTCGGCATGGCCAGCGCTGCCAGCGTTGCTCAGCACCTGGGGGAATCGAGCCCTTACAAATGTCTGGCCTCCCAAGAAAGGCAACTCAGAGCAAACCAATAAAGCGAAGCTCCGCTCTCCAGGGAGCAAGGCAGAAGCCCCAGCCAATCCTCTGCCGGCATGTGGGCGGCCGGGAGCCTGCTGGCGGTGTAATCCTGAGCTCGGTTCTAATCATAGGTACCTCCGCGGCGCCGCGAGCGAACGCACCCGCTCCAGACTTCAGCAGGAGCCGTGAGCCCACAGTTCTGGATTCCTGTGTGCTGCGCTGGCTCCTCATTCGTATTAGAGTGTGGGGTGAATTATAAGCAGGAAAAAAAAAAAGATACATATCTCCTTCCTTGCCCTTGAATTCAGTAAAACACACATTAAACCTTCTGCTTGGCAATATGTCCCTCAGCCGTAACGAGCAGAGCTGAGCTCAGACCATTTACACACATTTCCGTGTTTTACTGCGTGATGAAGATCCCTCGGGCGTCACAAATTCAGGCTCACGTCAGCAGTTTCACATACGCAGAGTCCACGGGAGGAGGAAAAAAAAAAAAAAACAAAAAAAAAAATCCGGGTTATTACCTTTTTGTGTTGTGGATCGTGGTCCCGCCCAGGACGATCCGGACGCCCGAGTTGGTGCGGTTGAGGTTATAGACAGTCAGTGCCTCTTCGTACGTTGCCCCTCCGATGATGAACACGATAATATCTTGGGGCCTGTGATAAAGACACAAATATCAGAAATTATCAGACAAAACACGCCGATTTAACAGGCGCCGACGCAACGATCCTGAAGATTTCTCTCCCCGGACCATGACTTCTTTCTGTGAGGGGCTGGGCTCGAGACTGACAACAACGTGCAGCCCATTAAAATGGCTTTGCAAACGTTGTCTCTCCGAAACGTCCCCAGAGCGTGCCGACGGTCCTTAAAAGCCTCCTGAGCAACGCCCCCACGCCGCGTCCCCGCGCTCCTCCGTGACACACGCGCCGATGTTTAATGCATGACTGAGACGCGGCTGCGGCTGGTAAATTAAGATCAATTCAGGAGTCAAACGAGGACAACAGTCATCCGGGCTTGGTTTGAAGGGCTGGTTTTGCTGGCTGATTACAGAACTGCTGGGATTCGTGCATCGCTTTACCTCGGAGGTTCCATTCCCCAGCTGGCCTAGAAACACGGGCTGTTCCACAGAGCCGTGGCGTGAGGGGAGAGGGGGCGAAGGAGGGAAATGCCTCCGCCTGACAAAACACAAACCCAGCCGCACGCCCGGCGCCCTCTGCTCTCGGAGGAAGGCTGCACCTTCCTCGTGGCCACCCTCCCCAGTCACTTCGGTGTCCCACTCTCAGGGACAGCAGAACCTGCTGGCAACCCGTAAATCATCCCCGCTGCCATCTACCCGCTGAGAGACCCGTTTCTGCAGAATCTACAGCACGGAGGTGTGGATGACATCCCGTCAGCCACCCGCTCGAGTCACAGCAGCCTCAAAACTCAGCCCTGCTAGAAGCCACCTGCTTGCCTGCTCCATCCGGGCGAGCTCCGGATCAGTGACAGAGCAAATGGAGCGTGAGACAGGGATGACCCTGGAATGCACCCGGGCTCTGCATCTCTGGTTCCTCCCCGCTGAGAAGCCAACCTGGGAAGCCCTCGACACCTGTAAGCGTCCAGAGCAGCAACACGGGCGTCGGAAGGATGAACATCAGGGAGTTTTTGGCATCACTGAGCAGACAGCACTACCAGGAGCAAAACTGCTGCTGCCCTCAGACGGGGACAGTGCTTCAGAAGGAGAGCGTCAGCCAGCAGGTCCACACAGCTGCCTCCTGCCCCCCCCCGAGAGGATGCGGAAAGGTAAGAAAAATTAACAGAAAAGAGTGCACATGCCCCCTTCCCAAAGTCGTCTTTGTTACCAAACACCTGCCAAATCCTAAGTCTCTTCAGAAAGTTTGGGTTAGGGCTGCGTAAGACGATTTGGACAGACAAAAGGAGATTTCAGAGATGCTCTGGAAGGTGCCGGGTGTCTCCCTTGGGAGAGGGAATGCTGCAGGCCCGCGGGGACCCCATCGGTTCAGGCCCACCGCCCTCTGGTGCCACACAGCACGATGAACGCAACATCCAAAAAACCATGTCGCACTCAGCACAGCCCTTCTGCAGGTACTACAGGATTTGTCATCCTCGGGGACTACAATAACTCTAAAACCAGCCAAGACCTCCAGCTGCGGTTCACTGCACGGCTTCCTCGGAAAGAAAAGGGCTCAAAGCAGAATCTTTTGTAAGAAGGCGGCAGGAGCGGAACACGGAGGGGAGGGCAGCGCTGCCCCCAGGATTGCCCCGAAGCAGAGCCCGGGGGTGCGGAGCTGCGCCCCGTCCCCTGCGTGGTGACACCCTGTGAAATCCTGCCACTGCAGCCTGGAAATGAGCAGGTGACAGAGAGCGGCTGCACATTCAAATGTCTCACTGAGGCAGATGAAAGGTTTTGCACCTGAGCGACAGCACAAGTCACCGAGCCAGCCCCGAGGACAGCAGAGCACTCGCTGGCCTTTGTCTTCTTAGCCACAGTCAGGCATCCGGCCCTGGAAAATCGATTCAAACCTGCCCCATCTTTTGGAGAGGGAAACCAAAGGGAAGGGGATTCCAGCGACGGAATCATCTGATGAGCTGCTGCCAGCTGTCAGGACCAGAACCCGAAATCTCTACGAGGTGACTTTTATGGGATGGGTGTGAAGGAGGCGGCGGGAGCTCGGGGGACAACGTGTCGCGGTGAGAGTGTCACACGTCCCCGAGGTCCAGCAAGGCCCCAGGGGTGAGGTTCTGCTGCTGACTGCACCACTGGAGCCACAGACAAACCAACCCGGCAACCTCCTGCCTTGTGCAGAGCGAGATCCCCAGGATCAGTCTCCCAGCACCACCATTTCCACCTTTTTGCTTGAAACGACCAAAAATCTGCAGAATTTAGATGCCGAAGTCACGTGCCCGGCCCTCATACGCTCCTCCAGCACATCCTAACGTGTACCAGCTTTTAAATATGCCATTGCCTTCCCGTGTCACCATGGCAGCAGCCTAACCCTATGCCTAAGTGTAGGGTTAATCCTTAGATTAAGCCTGGCCTCTCTCCCGCTTCAGGGGCCTCGCTCAGAGCTGATCCCGCGGGTTTCTCACAGAGCAGAAGCGAGCGAAGCCCCGCAGGGGAGGCGGCCCCAGGAAGGACAAAGGGACCTTGGTGCTGTCACGCAGCAATTTTGGAACAGGAAGAAACTCCTGGACTGTTAGAGGATTAGTGGGAGAGCGATCTCCTCGGACCCAGTTTGGGGCTGCGGCTGCGTTATCTCCCCAGGTGAGCTATCAGTTTAACAGCTGAATGCTCAAAAACTTCAGACAGGAACAAACAAGGACACAGTCAGAGTTTTGCCCTAAAAAAAAATAAAAACAAACCGCCAAACACAATCCACAAAACGCAAGCCATACTAAACACAGGATATCTGCATGATTTAGGAACAGCACCACCGTCCCTCATCCTGCGGGCAGGATGTGCGAGCTGCGATGAAACAGCACCCAGCCGAACGGTTCCACACCACGTGCTGTGAGCTGCTGCTTCCAAAAAAGGAGATTTTTTTTTTTTTTGTGTGTGTTCGCTGCCTCAGGAGGTACCTCAGCCACCCCCTTAGAGGTCTGTCAGACGTTTCGAAATGGTTCCAAACTCTTCCTCTCCTCAAGCCGTCAACAGGAGCTTCCCCCTCCGCAAAGCAGTGGGGAAAAAAAGATTGTGTGTGGTCACAGAACACCCTAAACCAGATTATATTGGTGAGTTCTCAGCACAGAAAACCCTAAACCAGACGATATTGGTGAGTTCTCAGCACAGAACACCCTAAACCAGACGATACTGGTGAGTTCTCGTGCTCCACGTTTAAGGCCGAACCGTGACGGGCTTTCAGACGCGGGAACTTGGCAAGATTTTTCCCTCAGCAGGTAAGTGACTGGTAATCCTGGGTCTGCAGGGAGCAGTGGGCCTTTTCCCACCCCCTCTGTCCTGGGCTCTGCCTGGCCTAGGCCAAGCCTGGCGGAGCAGGGTGGGTTTGAGGAAGCGCAGCAGCGCCAGAGCGGCCTCGGGCGCCGACGTCGACCGTGACGACGCCAGAACCGGATTCCAGTCACCTCAGGTCGGCAGCGCCAGGCCCGGTTGGTCCGGTCGGAGGAACGTTGGAGAAAATCCCAGGCCGGAGCCCAACCCAAAGGCAAAGCTGACGGAGGCTTTGGCTGGGCCTGGCCTAAGCGGCCGCAAACCTGGAGGCGTTTCTCAGGGCGCAGCCGTCCGGGGCCGAGCAAACCTTGAGGGATTTTTCTAGCCCGGACTTTCCAGCAGCAAGGTGGAGGGGGCTGCAGCTGACGGCGTGTGAGAACAGGCCGGTATTAACACAACAGGATGCAGAAGAAAGCCAACGTGCTTATTTCTCTCTCCTAGGAACCCTGCTCAGTGCTTTGCAAAGATTCCCTTCCCCTCACCAGCTGAATTTGGACCGGGAGTTTTTCCTCCCTTGCGACAGCGTCATGTTTAATACAGAAAGAAACAGTTTAAAAAGAATCCTTTCAAATTCTTTGCTGTTCAGGCAACTGCGTCCCTTTGATCGCAAAATACAAAGCCTCTCGCCCTGACCTTCTGCTGAACTCCTGCCAGTCAGGGTAACACCATCCTCTGGAAGCAGAGAGCCAGGAGACGGCGTAGCCCAGTTTGCCTTGGGCTGTGATTTATTACACCAAGTTCTGTGAAATTATTAAATTTAAAATTCCTCGCTCGAGAGGGTTTGGCGTTAAGGCAAAACCCATCGAGCGGGCTTTTTTTTTTTTCCTTCCAAACCCGATAACTAAAACCCTGTTTTTTAGATGAGCCCCCATTTTCAGGATATCAAATATTCGTCCTTTTAGAGATAACACGGTGCTGCGGCCCCTGGTTTAGGCAGCAAGCAAAGACCAGACCCAAAATAGTTAAATGCCTTTTGCTGACAGATACAAACCCTCACTCTGACAGCTCCTAGGTCTTAAACTCCGCAAGATCAACCATTCCCATCAGGAAACAAGCCCGTGCCCTGAGGCTTTTGCCCATTTTGCAGACATCTGACCCAACAGCAGCACTGTGGGACGCAGCCATTGCCCCAAGGACAACCCCAGACCGAAGGACGACCGAGAGAAATTTAAGGGAAAGAACGGTTTGGAAGCTCTGCCTTTGGATTTTGAGCTTTACTTCAACCAAACTACAGGATTCACCTCTTTTAGCTAAGAGAGAAGTGCTGCGGAGAAGGGAGGGAGATGCCAACTCCATTTCCCTTTATCCAACCTCTGTTTTCCTTCAGTTTGAGGCAGGAATTAAATCCTTCTCATGCTGCCCCAAATAAATTATTTGCCTGTTCTTTGTATCAGGATTCTCAGGGGAAGATCCCTGTATCCTTTTCTGGAAACATTAAAGAGGAATCTAGGTGAAACGCAGCTCAGGAAAACATAAGTGGCAACTGAAAAAGAGAAGATAAAGGTCAGAAGACCATTTTTATTTTTTTTCTAGTTAGCTCAGAACAAAGGCAGGTCAGGGATGCCTGGACAAGTTACCGCTGCTCTGCAGGTCTCATTTCAAACCTACCACAAGCTGCATCCGCCGAGCTCTTTGTTGGGCTGAAATCCATCTCATCGAGAGCTGGTTTCAAGGACAGAGAGGAGAGCGTTTCTGTTGCTAGGGGCCTTGATATTTCACACCTATTAAAACCACCCACCCACCCTATCCAAAATCCACTATTTTATTTTAAGGGGAAAATCTGGAGCAAGGCAGATTTTTTTTTTTTCTGGTTTACCAGGGACATACACAAACGAATTGTCTCTTCTGTGACTGTAATTCTTTCTTATTCATAAATAAAATGATGAACGTCCCCTGCTGTCAGCCTGGCATGGAATTTAGATGCCTCCCTGCTACAAAATATAGTTCTGCTTTCATCAGATGGCTGGAGATGCCCCAAGGCAGGGCTAAGGAGGACAAGCAGCGTGCGGGTGCCCCTCAAAGAGAGTCAGAGACAAATGCTCCCTCCTCAACACGCTCCCATACCTCCCACCCACTCGACACGGCCGAACCTCAGTCGCCAAGTCTACTTCTCTCCTGCTCTAAATAAGTCTGGGTTTATTTAACCCAAACTGCCCTGCAACAGCCACCTCGTTTGTTGAGAATTAAACTACCTTGAATTTATTTTCTGCTTTGCTAGAAAAGTGGCAGCTGCTGATAAAAAGCCAGTCGCACCCAGCGCGGGAAGGGAACGACGATCGGTCTGATGCTGCGAGTAAAAACATCTTCCACGGGACGCTGGGGGCACTGAACAGACATCGGAGAAGATTCAGAAAATCCCGGCGATGATCTCATCACGGATCACCCAAAGGGAGCAAAGCAGCAGCAGGCTACCACAAGAAGGGGTGAGGAATACCCCTGGAAAAAAAAATGGACTTATTTAGGGCAAGGGAACGGCGGCACCGAAGGAAGAAGCGAGCGGCACAGGATGGAGGACTTGGCATCTTCTCTGCAGCGGTTCAGTGCCCTCAGGCCGAGGCCCACGTTCACCTTTAACGACTTCGCTGACGAGAGATAAGCTCAGCTCCAGCAAAGTCAGCTCGAACCAGACAGCCAGAGATCTTCTCCATCGCAGTTATTAGCCATATTCAGCAAGATCCCATTCTCATCAGGAATAGTAACTGGCTCAGAAGGGAGCGCTTGCAGTTGGACTATTTTTGGTGCTCTACAAATAAACGCCAGATGGCACGGAGTGAAGTTAGGGGGCATGTTGAAATCCATCATGTGAACATCCCGGCGGCTTGGTGCAGTGGCTTTATCCTTTACCTGAGCCCTTACAAAGGGAACGTCACACCTCGGCCAGCACGAAAAGACCACAGCATTTCAGTCTTAACAGCCCTCTCCAGGGCACCTGCTTGAGAATACAAGACCTACACGACCAAGACATTTCTCTGCCAAGCCTGTTCTGTTCATCTATAGGCAACCAAGAATGAGAAGTGGCAGTGCTGGGAGGAGCAGACACATCTCAGCTCCAAGCTCGGCGCTGAGAGGCCCCACGTACCTGTCACGGAGAGTGTTGGGACCCAGGTAGGGGTACTGGCTGTCCTTGAGCTTGCCTTTGATGAGCTGATCGAGCGTTTCGTGAAGGAGAGGCTGGTGTTGCGTGTACACGTTCTCAACACCCTGCGGGGCAAGAGGAGCTCGTGTCATGAATTCTTACAGCAGCAAGGAGCCCAGCAGAGGCACTGAAAAGGAGCATCGTCACCTGATGGATACATCGAGTGTTAACCACCGAGATCCAGGTTTAGAGAGGCTTTTCAGCCATAACTCCCATTGTCTTCGATGAGAATTATGCCCTAAAAGCCCAGAGCACTTGCTATTAAATCTCTGAAATCCACAGCACGCGGCACTGCGCCGCATGGCAGTCCTGCTCCGTGACTGTAATTTTGCCTAAAACTGTCACTATTTCATCCGTGGCAGAGCCCTACCTTCAGTCCTTTGAGGAACTGTTTGGTGATGGCCACAGCGTCCTTGGGACTGAACAGGTCGCTGCCACGGATCCGTTTCCCTCCGTACTCCACCACGGCAGACACCAACTGTACAGAGAGAGGCAAAACCAGGATCCCGTTAAGCAGGGAAAGTGGTATCTGGGCAGTTTTAGTCTAGTTAAGCGCAACAGAGGTACCAGAAGGACGACTGAGGAGTTGGGGGAGATCGATGCCAAGAGGTAAGGCAGCGCAGAGAGAGGCAAGGGGGAGGAGAGGGAGCGTTCCCCGCAGCCACCAAGCAAGTGGCTCTGCCGCGCCGCTGCATGCCGAAGGAGAGAGGCTTTTTCATTTCCATCGTCTGCTGCAGTGACAGCAGATCCTCCACACAGCGTGACATCATCCTGCTCCTCCACCTCCTCTCCAGCTGCTCACTACACTTGCCAAGCGCTGCCACCCTCTCCCTCCCTGCCAAGCTCCTTCTACAGGCTCCAGAAATCCTTTGCTGCAACTATTGCCTATTCAGCAGGAGCCGGGGGAAAAGTGGTGGGGAGGAAGAGGAGAAGGGAAGCACGTTCCCAGCCCTGTTTCTATGCCCCGCACTGGCATACTGGCCATCTCTGCTTCATTCAGCCCTCCCCAAGGTCACCGACTGCAGAGAGCGGCGATGAGTGACGTCCTCAGGGGCCGGGGCCAGAGGGACTGAGCGCGCCCTCGGCACGTTCCCTGCTGGCACCGAGATGTGGGGGGGGAGCTGGAGGGAAGGGACCCCTCCCCAGGGGCCTGGGCAGGCTGGAGAGGGGGGACGTGACACCCTCACAGAGCTCAACAAGGCCAAGGGCACGGTCCTGCCCACGGGTCGGGGCAATCCCCAGCACAAACCCGGGCTGGGCCAGGAGGGGCTGGAGAGCAGCCCCCAGGAGAAGGGCTTGGGGGGGCCGGGGGGTGGAAAACTGCCTGTGAGCCACCAACGGGCGCTGGCAGCCCAGAAAGGGCCCCGTGTGCGGGGCTGCACCCAGAGCAGGGTGGGCACAGGGCCGGGGGGGGATTCTCCCCCTCTGCTCCGCTCTCTGAGACCCCCCTGCAGGGCTGGGTCCAGCTCTGGGGCACCAACAGCAGAAGGACATGGACCTGCTCCAGCGGGGCCAGAGGAGGCCACGGAGATGCTGGGGGGGCTGGAGCTCCCCCTGTGAGGACAGGCTGGGAGAGTTGGGGGGTTCAGCTGGAGGAGAGAAGGCTGCGGGGAGACCTTAGAGCAGCCCCCCAGGGCTGAAAGGGGCTGTGGGAAAGGAGAGGGGGATAGGACGAGAGGGACGGGGTTTAACCTGAGAGAGGGGAGATTCAGGTGAGATCTAAGGCAGAAATTCTCCCCTGGGAGGGGGGTGAGGCCCTGGCACAGGCTGCCCAGGGAAGCTGGGGCTGGCCCCTCCCTGGAAGGGCTCAAGGCCGCATTGAACTGGGCTTTGGGCAACCTGGGCTAGGGGAAGGTGGCCCTACCCGGGGCAGGGGGTGGCACTGGGTGGGCTGTAAGGTCCCTCCCAACCCAAACCAGTCTGGGATTCTACAATTTTGGAAAGAGAAGCGATGAGTTTTGCCTTTCAAAGCGACACCTGCAGGCCTCAGCCAAGGTCAAGGTTCTTTTCACAAGGTGCAGCCCAATTCCACAAGCCAGCACCGTGCCAGAGCCAAGCAGACGAGCTTTACACCAACTAACAAGGGTTTTCCACCTCCGTGCCCTCCTGTCCATCAGCGGAAGGGCGAACCACGACAATTACCTTTCGGTATTTCTCCGAGACCCCCCGGCTCTTCAGGTCTGCCAGCAGCCCCGGCAGGCTGGCGCTGCTGTGCCGCTCGTAGTGGAGGGCGTAAAGCATCACCAGGCGGGCAGCGTCCAGCTCCGACACCCGGGGGTTCTGCAAGAGGCGCCGCACGTTCTGCAGCGAGACAAGAGAGCAGCCTTAGCAGAGAGGCCTTCAAAGGACCTTAAATCAGACTAATATCAACTGCCTAGCAACAAAACTGCCTGCGGGAGGAACGCAGGAGAATTAAATTGTGCCATAAGCAGCAGATCCCAGCTTCTTACGCGCTCCGCGGCCGGATTTATCGGAGTACGACGGAGTGCAAGTTGCTCTGGGGTCTTTTTTGTGAAGCTGGGGATTCATAACCCGAGTCTGTTGTCCATTTTTAACTCTCCCTAAGGTGCTGCGGGGTGAGCTCAGGTTACCGTGTGCCTCCCCCGAAGGAGGCACTTCCAGAACCCTCTGCCCTTCTTCCCCTCCCACCTCGAGGAGAGCCAGAACTGGCCCACAGGTTCCATTGTAATATTGGCTGTCAAGAAAAAAAAAAAACAAACACAAAAAACCCTAACCTAGGATAATTACACAGATTTGGTTTTCTTTTGGAAGGTGCAGGGTGGAAGCATTCAAGTCTCAGGTAACCTTTGGATGTGGGAAGCGAGGCGTGAGTATCAAATATTTGGAAGCAAAGTAGGAAGGGATTTGAAGCACGAAAAGGAAGGTTACGGCACTGGAGGTAAATACAACAATCGTTACTTCTAACATGCAGATTGTTGATTTTTCTGCTGAATCCAACGCGATACCGTAAATCCAAACTGCCTGTTAGGGTAGAGCCCCTCCCCAGAAAAGCTGCAGAACCCCCCCCCCAGGAATGGCAGGCAGGGTCTCACTGCTCGTGGAAGTTGACAACTGGCCACGTTCCTTCTCTCGTTACAAGAAAAAGCCCTTCCCTCCCCTCTGCAACCTCTCAGCCATCGTGTCGGGTCACGGAGCTGAGCTTGGAGTTAAGAGAACAACCACCAGAGCCAAGCTGGGAGCTTAGGTGAGCGCTGGAAGTAATAAGCTTCTTAAGTCCCCCAGCTTTGGGATGGATTCCCAAGAACAGGCCTCGACTACCAGATGTGTTGGCAGACATCTGGTCAGGGCTGGACAGGCCAGGAGCTTTAGGTCTGAAATTCTCCCTGTGCTGAACACGAAAGCAGAACAATCAGCCTGGATTAGCTCGAACGCACGGCAGCAGAGGAGCTGCTGGTTTTACAGCCACAGGAACAGCAGCTCCAGGTGAGGGAGACAGAACCAGTTTGGATTTTTTGGAAATCCCAGCACAGCTCTGCAAGATTCTCCCTCCCTCCCAGCTCAGGTAGGCAACACGGAAACGTTCAGCGTTGCCGAGCTGCCGTTGTTCACCACTGCCAACCGGGCTTGACGGATGCGGAGCAGTTCTGAAAACACAGGATAAAATCCTGGCTTTGGGGAGGATCAACGGGAGTTTTACCTTTAACCCTGGCAAGGCCAAATCCACCTGGGAGGGTGGGGACAGAGTCCCACGGAGCCCTTTGCCCGTGAGCTCCCTGGTCCTGGCGCTGGCAGCGCAGTGGCAGTGCCCATGCGAGCGGGAAGAGTCTAAAACAGAGCAGCTATTGTCCCCGCGAGGAGACAGGACTCAAACCCGCCCATTCAGCTCGGGAGGCTCACGTACTGTGTCAGGATTAATAAGAGATCGGGGAAGAATAACCAAAATGTACTGTACTCAGGGGCCCTGGGCCACCAGAGGAATTAACGATCGCTGAAGTTACATCAGTGGGAGAACAATTCTGCCTTTATTTCAGGCACTGGCTTAATTCTTCATTGTTTCTGTGGCCTTGGCCCTGTGCTGCCATTTGGAGACTGCACCAGGGACCCGCCTGGGGCAGCGCAGCTGAGGAGATACTGATCTCCCATCTAGAAAGACACCGCGTCCATCCTTCTGCCTTTATTTCCCAGCTGCTACACGTTTTCCAGTCGGTCTCAGTTGTTAGAAATACAATAGAGCCCTTCAGGCGTGTGGCTGTAAGCAAAGCGCAGCTTTTCGGCCTTAAAAACCGCAGAAATACTTAGTCAGTGCGAAATAAGGCCTGAATTAGCACCCAGGTGAACTCCAGTAGCCACCCTGACGTGACAGCACCCGGCCGCCTCCTAGCACCGCTACGGACTCGCAGGGTAAAGCGGCATCACCACAAGTTCACGTCATCCTTGTCTTCAGCAACTCTGAGATAACTTAATAAAAAAAAACCAAAAAAACAAACAGACCAACCATTTCCAAAATGGTCTCCAGTGCCAAGCACCCAAGTTTCAAGACAAACCCTCCGGACTGTGTGAATATGAGAAACGGGCGATGGCAGCGCGGACACGGCGGGCTGGCGGGTTAGAGCGCAAATATTTGACTTTTAAGCCACAAAAACTTGATGGAGAAACAATGACATAGCAAAAGAACCTCAGAGGCTGCTTCCAGCAACTGCATTTTATGGCTGCGTTCCCACTTCAATACTTAAAAGTCATGGAAATCCTACCAGATACAAGCTATGGAATCCTATCTCTGTGCTCGCCAAGCGATATAGCTGCGATGACTTCGGGCCTGTCCTGATTCACAGCAGCTCAGGATCTGGTAAGAGATTACAGCTTGAAGAGTCTAATATTATCCCCAAGCCACCCACTCGAAGCACAGAATTACAGAGGCAAAGAAGCCAGGCGTTCCAGATCTCCCGAGATGTTTTATCTTTCTTTTCTGCTCCTCCAGTATTGCGTAGAGGAGCCCATGGCGTAACTTCTACCTTAGCTCAAAAAAAAAAAATTAAGGAATTGGTTTTTAATACGGGTTGAACTCTGCTCGAACACGCTCGCACCCAACAATACAGCTATTTTCTGAGAACTGTCAGCAGCCACAATTCATCACTACTGACACGCTGGCGGATACCGGGTCAGGTCATGGAATCCACCAAGCCAGCACGGGGTCAAAACTTCAGTCTCTACTCAGCTATAACAGAAGGCTCTGTTAGGCTTTTTCTGTCTTTGCCAAAGAAATCTTTTATCTAAGAGGCTTTCCACTGTTTTGGTGTGTGGGTTTTTTTTTTTTTTTAAAAAAAAAAAAAAAAAAAAAAAAGGTAGAAGCCAGCACCTCAATGAATCGTCTGGTTTAGACAGTTTCATGGATTCCATTTCTTCTCCTCCCTGACAAATACAAGAAGTTTCTGCACAGGGGCTCCAAGTTGGTTGGTTTGGGGTTTTGTTTGGGGTTTTCTGGGTTTTTTTTGCGTTTTTTTTGAGTGGTGCCTGCGGAGGCAGCCTGCCAGAAGCCAACTGACTGCACAGAACGAAGGAATGTTGTGTTGTGAAATGTAAAGACAGAATTTGCAGCGATGCCTCTCAAGCCAGTTATTAACTATGATTCATCCCCATCTGAACCTCCCGGGGAGGAGAAGAGTAATTCCAACATCTAATGTCCCAACCTGCAGAGTATCTGCGGGCAGAACTCCCACAGATTTTCAGTATGAAACTTCCATCACCAGGGGATCAAACCATCGAAATTCCAAGGTTCAAGGTTAAGTTCTGAGCCCGGGGTACCTGCAGAGCACTGGAATGGTCATTCTGGCAGGCCAGCTCCTGCTCCACTTCCGACACCTCAAGCAGGTTCCGCTCCCCGACCAGGCGCGAGAGCTCTCCCACCACCGTCACGTGCTTCGACACCGTGCCCGACATCTTCTTGAACTGGGGGTAATTCTCCACGAAGGCCTGCAACGGGGAAACCAAAGCAACCGGTTCTTCAAAAGGAAAAGCAAGAGACAGGGGATGGCTGCAAGCCAGCCACAAACTGTCCAAAGCAACGGGTATCGAAAGAAGCAAGACCAGTGCGGGTGTGCGGATGATCCGGCACCTCGATCCTTAGCCCAGAGGATTTCTCCACTTACCAGGAGGCTGTCGGAAGGGATGGACTCTGTATTTATGTAAAATAAAAGGAGACGGGAAGTATCTCCAAAATTCTTTAAATCTTGAGCAGTGACTGAAGGAACAGCCGTTGCTCTGCGCTGCTGCCAAGTGACCCGGCTCAGGCAGAAAGTCCACGGCCACGCCGGGGCTGAGCGCGCCCCCGGCACGTCCCCCGTCAGCACCGGGCTGTGGGCCACGTCCTGGGGGAAGGATCCACCCCGAGGGGCCTGGGCGGGCTGGACAGGGGGGACCTGCCAACCTCACGGAGCAAAACAAGGCCAAGCACAGATTGTCTGTACCCGGCTTGTATCGCACCAGCGTGGCCAGCAGGGACAGGGAAGGGATCTGAGCCCTGGAGAGGCCGCCCCTCGATTCCTGGGTTCAGTTTTGGGCCCCTCACCCCAAAAAGGCCATTGAAGGACTCGAGCGTGGCCAGAGAAAGGCAACGGAGCTGGGGCAGGGTCTGGAGCACAGGTCTGCTGGGGAGCGGCTGGGGGAACTGGGGGGGTTCAGTCTGGAGAAGAGGAGGCTGAGGGGAGACCTCCTGGCCCTCTGCAACTCGCTGCCAGGAGGGGGCAGAGAGGGGGGATGAGTCTCTGGAGCCAAGGCCCCAGCGCCAGGCCCCGAGGGAATGGCCTCAAGCTGCCCAGGGCAGGGTCAGGCTGGCTCTGAGGAAGGATTTCTGTGCAGAAGGGGCTGTTGGGCGTTGGAATGGGCTGCCCAGGGCATGGGGGGAGTCCCCGGGATCCCTGGAGGGGTTGAAGAGTCGGGCTGAGCCAGCGCTGAGGGGTCTGG
>NW_020799134.1:1052835-1057558 GCF_003259725.1 Athene cunicularia | reverse complement strand
CAGGCTGGGAGAGTTGGGGGGTTCAGCTGGAGGAGAGAAGGCTCCGGGGAGACCTTAGAGCGGCCCCCCAGGGCTGAAAGGGGCTGCAGGAAAGGGGGGGGGGACAGGACTCTGGATCAGGGGGGGAGGGATAGGACGAGGGGGCAGGGGTTTAACCTGAGAGAGGGGAGATTGAGGTGAGATCTAAGGCAGAAATTCTCCCCTGGGAGGGGGGTGAGGCCCTGGCACAGGTTGCCCAGAGAAGCTGGGGCTGCCCCCTCCCTGGAAGGGTTCAAGGCCACGTTGGGCAACCTGGGCTGGTGGCAGGTGGCCCTTCCCGGGGCAGGGGGGTGGCACTGGATGGGCTGTAAGGTCCCTCCCAACCCAAACCACTCTATGATGATTCGATGATCCCCAAATTGAGCTACTCATGAAGTTCCCCACCGAGGTACCTACGTTGGCGTAGAACTCGTCGTTCTCAGCAGACAGAACGACCTCTCGGAGGTCCTTGCTTATCCCCGGGACCCGAGAGAGGTCGATGCGGTTGTTGTTAATCCCCAGCAATTCGTGAACCATAGCCTGGTATGTCCACTGACGAGGATGGTGAAAGAGAAAGGCAAACGATGACCTTAGATCATAAACAGCATTGGAAAATTCACAGATTTCAGGCTGAACTCAATGCAAGCCAGCTTATATTCCTCTGGGAACACACAGCGCAGCCTAAGCGTGCATTTCTCAAACTTTCGCCAGAATTTTACTGTAAGAAAGAAATATTCCTTCTGTTCCAATCAAACAGGCATCCCACGGTGAGAGGTGCTGGTGCAAACACGAAGGAAAAGCCCCCTCCCCTGTTCCCGGGTCTCACTGTAGGGCGGTTCAAAAGACACGGCTCAAAGCAGAGCGATGGGGATTCCCATCCCCGTTCCCTCCGTGATCTCCCCCTCCTCTGCCTGGCAAGGGACGCGTGCTTTGGGCTGCAGAGGTTCCACAGTTACCAATCTCCAACACGCTCACTTGTTCCTTACGCAGGGGTAGGGGTGTGTGTGTGTCTGCCCATCAGCGAGTTACTGTATTTATCCTGGGAAGACTCATATTAATCTAGAGAACTGAAAGCTGCTCAGAGAACTGACGCTCATCTGGATCTCTCTTTTGGACAGAAAATCTCTGCAGAGCGGAAATGCTTTTGGTGCCCTTTGCTGCGGGCAGTCCCGAGCCCCACAAACCACCCACGAGCTGCGTTTCTGACTGCGATCCCTCCAACACTACGAGCAGCACTGGCCCCTACGCCACGTGCGCTCCAGAGCTGCTCCCGAGGCAGCTCCAGCCCCTGCCTGATCCCAGCCTGGCCCTGTCCAAGCCTACCCCACTGAAGGGAAAGGAGACCAACACAAAGAAAAAAAAAATTTAAAAATGACAATAACTACATAGTAAATACTACCACCCATCAGGAACACAGAGGGAGAAACACCCAAGTGCAAGGTCACTGAGGAACCACGTCCCTGTGCTGCCAACCAGCCCCCACAAACCAACCCTGGGCGAGGAGCCTGCGACGCCCAACAGCAGCGCTGGCACCTGTGGCTGCACCTGTCCCGGACGCCGGCACACACAGCCCCCCGAAAACCAGGCCGCCAGAGACAAGAGGGCTTCCAGAAGAACAGGGGGGAGGCAGTACTTCTCCCCTTTTAAATACAAACCAGGCCCTGGCAGGGGGGGGTGAACTCTGCTACTGCCACGGGCCCTCGTGTGAGGTGAGATGAGTCACCTGGTTCAGAAGCGGGGTGATGGCGTCGTCAGACCGGTCCAGAATGAGAAGGAGAGGAGGAACCTCAGTGCGTCGGAAGTCAAAGAGCTCGTACTCTTTAGTGATCACTTGCTGTGGAGAAAAGGAGGGGAAAAAAAAAAAATAGCCACTTGAGCTTATGTATCGCCAGAAAATGTTGCCTCTTGGTTTGGCTCCAACTGAATAACAAGCGAAGAGCTGGTGAAAAATAATTTGGGCTGCTATCTTAGTCTATGCTGCTAGTGAAGAAATAATTCCAGCTCTCAGAAGTAACCTACAGCACTTCATGACCCTCGCAGGAAACAGGGATCAGGCAGAGATGAGGGGCGTGACCTGCCCAGAGCCACGTAACCAAGTAAACAACAGAAAAAAAAACCTTGGAAAAGACCTTGAAGATCATCCAGTCCAACCCTAAAATGCCAGAATTTACACAAACCGACTGAAAAAGGGTTATTTCTCTCAAATGCATCGATAGGCGAAAAAAAGAAACAAAACCTAAGTACGTCACCAAACTTATTTAACGTGGGCGTAGGCGCTCACGCACCTTCACACACTCCGCAAGCCTCTTCGCTGCCTCGGACGAGAGCTGGTACCGAATCATGGGGCATTTCTTCAGGGACAGGAGCAGAGCTGTCAGCCCTTGCGTCGTCCTGGACAGCTGAGCCGGATCCCAGTTACGACCCTGGAAGGAAAAGCTGTGCTTAGTCTTGCCGGCATCATCCCCAGACTCCTCCTCACATCTCTAAGACTTTAAGATTTATTTCGAAGTCTTCAAGCCTTACAGCGAGCGACGCTTTGAAGGAGCAGGAAACCCCCCCGAGCCCCCAGCCAGGACTCCCCGGTGTTCCTGCAGGGATCAGCTCCAGCCTGATGGACCCTCAGCAGCCCTCTGCCTGCTGGGCAACCCACTGCTGACCCACGGCTTCTTGTGGCTACTGGGCTCTTTCTTAACCATAAAACAAGGCCCCCCGGAGAAGCGTTAGCTTCTTACGTACCTGGCAGCAGCCCAAGAGGTTGAGAGAAAAAACGTGCGGATTCACTGCAATGTAATCGCCGTAGAACTCCTGCCAACGAGTGAAACCAAATAGTTACGTGTCTTGTCAAGCCTCGTTCAGGCTGCAAGAGGCCCTGGTCCGGCAGCAGGCACACGAACGCTAAAACCCTGAGCCACGCAGACTCGTTGACTCTTTCCCCTTCCTCCGTGCTGGACCTCTCAAATCCCCACGGCTCCTGCTGACAGCTCTGCTGCCAATTTGTCACCTGCGTGTTTCGAGCACACGCAGCTCTTTGTCAACACCGCAACGGTGCAGCAGCCTTGGGAAACCCAGCGGGGAGCAGAACAGGCAACGGCTCTGACAGCTGGAGGGCAGGGACAAATGGGGTATTTTTTTTCTTTTACTTTCTATCATTCATTGTTTTCCCCACCCCAGGAGCGCTGCTGCTTGCTGTTTCAGAGCTGCAGAGTCCTCTCCTCACCACACCTGAGACTGTTAGCTGGCACGTTTGCTTTGCTGGTTCTTTTGGATTAGGAGATCTATTGAAAATATTCAAAATTCACCTGAACTTCAGCCACAACTTCCTGTTCATCAGCCTCAGCTAACGACTTGACGTCGCTCTTACTGATCACGTTGCTGAAATCTGAAAGGAAAACAACAGCGAAAGCACAGTCAGGCTCTGCGAGCGCCACGGAACACGCACCACCATGGAACAGGGGGAGCAGTTCCCCCGGCGCAGGAGCGGATTACACCACTGATCCCTTGACCTTACACCTGCAATTATTATGCAGACATCATAATCCAGAAGTTACCTCGCACGGATACTCTGAGCTATTCCCCGTCCAACTTTCTGCCTCTCACACACGCCTGCAGCGCTGGATCAGCGCCCAACGCTGAATAAACCCCTGGTGGGACCCGGCAGTGCTGGTCTCTCATCCTCTCCCTGGCTTAACATCGGCCCAGCAAAGCCCACACTGTGCCCAGCCTGCTTGTGGTCCGTAAATTTATGCGTGTAAAAGGCAAGAAATATGAAATGGTTGAACACGGTGACAGCCGCAGCTCGCTGGGGGCTCCCCGGCCCTTCACAACCCGGGGTCCCCTCCGGCAGCCCCCCAGCCGGCTCCCGAGCATCGCCGCGTTTCTGCGGAGCAGCAATGACATCTAGAGGCCGCTGCGGCTCCGTTTCCAAGATTCTCACCAAGCGATACCTGTGCTGGGGGACTGGACCTCAACGCAAAACCGGCTGCAGGTGTTCTGCTGCATTTTTCGAAGCTGCAAGAATACTCCGCGGCACACCCGGGTGTCAGAAGGCGCCGTGCAGCAGGTTTAGTCCAACGCTAATTTAGTCTACCCTAAATTATTTACCTCCAAGGTTTAGGCCAGTCTCTCCCCCTGCGCATCTCAGTTTTCCTTACAATAAAGAGGCCCCCAGCATTAACCATCTTTCATGTTTATGAAACAACACGAAGCTTTAAAAATTTCCAGCAATAAGCCATACTGGGGGAACGTAGATTTAAGGTGTTGCTTTGCAGCGATCTCTCATGAGCTGCTTCGATTTAGTTGTTTTATCTTATAGATACGTGCCCTTTGCTAAAAGAATGTGGTGACCTAAACAGCATAAAAACTAGAGTTTAGACGTTTTTAGGGTTTTAGCGACGGCCCGTCGGCGGGAGCGGTCGCAGCGTCTCACATCTGTATTTTCTACTGAACATCAGAGCAGTCCCCGAGGAGTCTGAGGCACGGGACGTACTTACAGATAAAATAGATGCTGTACTTCGGCCTCCGCAGCTCCTGAATGAGGAACTCCACGTTTTCCTGGAGCAAAACACCACCGGGGAGAGCCGAGACGTGAGAAACGCTGCGTCAAAAGGGCCTGGAGGGGCCAGTGGCCCCTCACTGCCCCTCAGCCCGATCCGCGGGAGGCTCCCAGCGCCCCGGGGTGAGGGGGGCGGGAAGGGGGGTGCAGGGG
>NW_020799134.1:1048730-1052785 GCF_003259725.1 Athene cunicularia | reverse complement strand
CCCAGTACCGGCACTAAACCCGCCTCTGCCCCCAGTACCGGCACTAAACCCGCCTTTCCCCCAGTACCAGCCACTAAACCCGCCTCTGCCCCCAGTACCGGCACTAAACCCGCCTCTGCCCCAGTACCAGGTCCCTTCCCACACCATCGGTGTTTGCAGAAGCAGGTTGGTCTCCGTCTTATTTCCCAACAAGGTATAAACAGGCACTCAAATTCCATTTCGGTGCAAAATAAAATGATTAGGGGTAATTCTTTCCGACCAGGAATTTATCACCAATAAACCCCACCAAGCGAGCTGGGACCAAGTCCTGGGAAGGTCTAGGCCTGGGCGAGGGGAAGCTGGTGGCCAGCGTGCTGAGGTTTGGGCAAGCTCTGGCCCGGCTGGCGGCGGGACACGGCACCGCCGCCTAACCTGCGTTCATCAGGGCAGGTTTTTCAAGTCCGTGCCCTGTGCCAGCCAGCCCGGCTTCCGAAAGCAAAAAAAAATGGTGATATTTTATGTCTTAAAAAAGACCCGCAGCGGTACGAGGGGGTTGGGGCGCAGAGGGAGAGGGGACGGGGCACGCGGCCTTGACCTTCACGGTTAAACTGGTGTGACTGGAGCTGATCTCTGTTTTGCCAACGCTGAAAAGAGCAGCTCTCCGCTCTCTTTCCGCTCCTATCGTTATGCCCGAGGGTGACAATTTTGGAAAAGATATGTTTGTAAAAACGCAATCACCGAACGTGCGCGCTTCACGCGGCGAACGGCGAGCAGGTGTCGGTGAAAGATGAAAGCTATTTGCAAATCTTGTAAGTCGCTTCTCACAAAAGCTGACGCGAAGGGACTCTTCCACGCGTTATCGTTCATCTCTTGTTCTGCCTGATTTACATTTAATCTACATCAAAACGCTTTACAGAAACGGGGATATAGCTTCCAATTTTCGCCGCCGAGAGGAAAAGTAAAGATCAAGAGAAAGAGGCTTGTCCGTGAAATCTTTCCCTTTTTTAGACAGCCGCCGGTCTGTAAGTAATATTTATGGAAGTGTCCTTGGAGACGTCCGCAACGCATCAGCGACACGCGGGCAATGGGAAGTTTGCGTGCGGAGATGAGACGTGAAGTTTGTCAGAAGTTGGTCCGAAGTGTCGCGCTTCCCCTGCCGACGTTAAGCTGAATATAACTAATTTATTTTTTTTTTTATTTTTCCTCTGCTCACAAACCCTTCTTGCGAGTAAAAGGGACGAGATTTAGAAATCCCGGCCACCGTTATGTTAAAAAAGCGGCTGTAGTCAAGGGCTGGGAAATATCCCGATGAGGTGAGTTGGGGAAGTTCGGCTTTTCAATCCGTACAGTCGGGTGTTAAAGCAATATCACGTTAAGGTTAAGACAAGGCTTTGTTTTACCAACGTTGTCTCATGGTTATAAATAACATGCAAAAAAAAAAAATTCGAGACGAAAGGGAGAAACGAGGCTTTTGCTTGGCATCAGGAAGAGCGGATGCCTGAGTGTCTTTTCACTATCCCCATAAACTTGGCCTGGATGGGAGAAAAACCCAGTTTTAAGACTGGAGGCAACAATCTTAAACCCTCCCCTTTAGGCTGAGCACACAGAGTAACCCAAGGCATTTGGACCTGACTGTAATTCGCTTGCCGGCATGGTTTAGTGAGTGTAACAGTGACCCTCGGAACGTGTACAGCGTGTGCAAGCAAACGTACTCTGCCGTCCCTTCTGCCGTCAGGTAATAAAGAAGTTTCTTCTAATTTAAAGACAAAACCATCCTCAACCCTGAAACGATCAGCTATTTTTGTATCCTTGCTCGCTTCTCGAAAAGCCGTAAACACCGCACTAGCAGAAATTCGGTCCGTGCCAGCAGAATGTTTATTAACTCCGGGAGATGCTACCGGTTTGGCATGGATTTCTCACGGCAATTCAGAACAGCGGGCAACGCAAGGACTAAACGGCGAAGTTATGGGTTATTTTAAAATCCAAGACGCTTAATCAGCCCTAAAGAAAGCTGACGTTGAGGATGTACGGAGCTGATACTGATCTTAATGTTTGAATCGCAATTGTTTTCTCCTATCCGAGGTCCAGAAAATCGATGCTTTGAGGATGGAAAATAGGAAGGTAAAAAAAAAAAAATAAAAAAAAAATTGCGGCAGGCTTTGCATTTTTATTTAACCGTGTAGGCAGTTTGTGGTGTGACGTCACTTTGCAGCAGCTCGGGGAATGATCGCGCAGCTCGGTTTAACACCTGTGGGTTCTCTGGTAGACAGAGACTTGGCCGTGAGGGTTTCTAAATCTGTGCTCGTGGCTATTTTCATTCTGGTTTCTCTTCCTCAGAATTCAAGACCGCAATCAAAAAAAAAAAAAAAAAAGGCGTGTTATCGACAGCGCACCGACACGTCTCCCAGCGGGAAATTCTTTATCGTAAATGAGAAGCTGGATGGCAGAGCAAACTTTTGCTCATGAACAATCTCTCCATACAACAACCATGAAATGAAAATAACGCCAAAAAAAAATTATTTTAAAAAAGTGTATGCTTATAAAACTGACTGCTAAAAAAAAACCACCCAAGCTAGGCTGGATCAAAGTGTAGTTTGGATTATTTCATTTTTTACTTTACTTAATGTGTGTGACGGGGCTGTGTCTCGGGCCCTTGTCTCACAGGAACAGCCCCTGGACGTGGCAGAGTCAAGGACACGAATCATTCGCAGCCAAACCCGCCGACAGGGGAGAAAAATCTGTTAGGATCTCAGGGGAATAATTTGTACCCTTCTGTCTGGTTGGAAAATAATAACGAGTCGGATAAACGAGGCTTTGTCTTTTAATCCAAGCAGCGAAAATAATTCTAGGTTGGGCGTTAAGGAAAGCGGAGTGGGAAAAGGAAGGATGGGAATTCTCTTCCTTTGGGCTTTGTGGTTTGGAAGGGCAGAGCGATTTCCACCCGTGATTAAAAAATCTTTTCAAATTCTGGTCGCTAAAGTTCTGTGGCAAATCGACGCCTGAGCGGCTGCGTACCCGAGAATCGTTCTGGCACGTAACACAACCAGCCGCGTTTTGCTTTGTTTTCCAAGCGAGATCGAGAGACTTTTCGGTGAGATATCCAACCGCTTACCGGGTAAATATGTCAGTGTTTGGGGGGGAAAAAAAAAAAAAAAAAAAAATTCTGAGAGCGTTTTAATGAGTCTAAACGTCCTCTGAAACATCCAGGCTTGCTACATGCTGCTGCGACGCGCTCAGCGGGCAGAGGGAAGCCACGGAGACGTGAATTGTCAACTTGACTGGAGGTTGTGCCACGGGTAGGGAGTGGGGTCAGTGTCAGAAATGATTAAAAAAAACCCCCACCCTTCTCCCCCAAAATGGAGCGAAAGGAAATTGGTTATAAACCGGCGCCTCATGGCCTCCGCCCGCGTCGGGGAAAGGCTGCCTGGGGTGGAGGGGAGAGGTGCAGGGTAACGCCAAGGGGGGCTCCCTCGCTTGTCACAGCCGCTTCGAAACCCAACTCTCATCCCGCGTCAAGGGCCAAGAGCTGAAGCGTCGCGGCGGCCCGGGCGTGTTCTTTGTAATGGCTGCGAGGACAGCTGAAAAGAGTCATAGAGAGGGGTCCTCTTCCTCCGTAAAACCGCCCGAAGTCCGTTCAGTTCCGTGCTACGGCGACAACATCCCGCCGGCTCCGCAGCCGCTCGAAGGGACGAGGAGGGAAAACATTTGTCCGGCTGTAGGAGCCTGAGAAATCCTCACCAAAATATTTTGCCTTCGGAGGGATGATGTGGATGTGAATCACGCGGCCTCGGCAGGTAAATGGAAACGTTGAAGGGATTGTGCTTCTATTTTTAAATTTCGCCCAAACAGAGGAGGCGGGCAGTGGGCAGCGTTGGCTTTGCCAGCGCCCGGCGGAACAACCGCAGGAGATAATGGCTTACATCATCGCTTTGGAAACTTGTCCTAGAGCCGAATGGCTTAGAAAGATCATGAAGCGAAGAAAACACCCCAGCTTTTCATAGATGCGGAGGGGATTCACTTGCCTGACGGCTAGCAGAAATTAAAACATTACAAAATTAAAAAAAAAAAAAAAAAAG
>NW_020799134.1:1038619-1048680 GCF_003259725.1 Athene cunicularia | reverse complement strand
ACACACAGGTCTACAAGCCACTTGGGTGACTGCGAAATTTGTTCTGTATGAAATTTCTTATGTACGTTTGTGTTCTGTACAACCTCAGTTTATGCTGAGCTGCTCATCAGCTGTCGTGAATGTGTTAACTTGAATTCATTTCCATTCTTTCCCCAGAAGGGGAGACTGAAGGATGAATGAACCATGGAGCAAGAGGAATTGAAGTGACACCAGTGTCAAAGAGACATAATAATATTCAGGCTAGGCAGGTAGGCTAGCCAGCCTCTGGCATGTGATTCCATAGCCATTAGGGCTATGGAAAGGATAATAAAGATCTTTTTAATTTAAAAAAAAAAAAAAAAAAGTGTTAAAAAAATTTTTTTTAAAGTAAAGAAAATTTTTTTAAAAAGTAAAAAAAAGTAAAAAAGTAAAAAATAAAATTTAAAACGTTTTTTAAAATTAGAACATGCAAAAATAAAAAGTAAAAATTAAAAAATATTAAAAATTAAAGAATTAATATTAGAGAACTTCTCCTTTCCCTTGGACAACCCCCCTGTTTCCCATCCAACCCCAGGGAGAGGAGCGACGCGACGCAGACCACGTTCCGATTTAGGAAATTTAAAGATGGCATCAGAGTTGCTTTGGGTTTGGTTTTTTTTTTGTGTGTGTGTCTTGCAGATCCCACTTTTTGAGCACTCTTCTCCCCCTCCCTTTCCGCACACAGTTCCCATCTCCCCACCGTCCATCCTCACACCCCAAATCACTTTTTTTTTTTTTTAAGCCTGTGCTCGTAGCCGGGAGCGCTGGGTGAATCAGGGCGATGTCCTTCCCGGTTCAAAGGACGCGGATGTTCGGTTTTACTGAAAATGAGGCGACGCTCTGCAGGAGCGTTCAGCCCCCACAAGAGCCCTCAGTCCCGGGGATCAGAGCGAGCAGCGGGTGGGATCAACGGCTGTTCCGGGAGCGAAACGCACCCTCGGTGGCGGGTCACTATTTATAGAGGAATGGAGAAAGGAATAAATCCGGCCTCGCACGTCCAGATAAGCGCCCCCGCTTTTCTTCACCGGGCAGCCTGCACGTTCGTTGTCTTTCAAGCACTTAGGTTACCAGTGGAAATCACGTTTTACATTTCATTTCACTGTTGAAAATATTTTGGGTTTTCTTCATTCGAAATCACATTTTAAATTTCATTTCACTGTTCAAAACACTTTGGGTCTTAATCAGTGGAAATCACGTTTTACATTTCATTTCACTGTTGAAAATATTTTGGGTTTTCTTCATTCAAAATCACGTTTTAAATTTCATTTCACCGTTCAAAATCCTTTGGGTTTTCTTCATTCGAAATCACGTTTTAAATTTCATTTCACTGCTCAAAACAGTTTGGGTTTTCTTCATTCGAAATCACATTTTTAATTTCATTTCACCATTCAAATCACTTTGGGTTTTCTTCAGTTGAAATCATGTTTTAAATTTCATTTCACTGTTGAAAATATTTTGGGTTTTCTTCATTCGAAATCACATTTTAAATTTCATTTCACTGCTCAGAATACTTTGGGTTTTCTTCTGTTGAAATCACATTTTAAATTTCAATTCACGGTTCAAAACACTTTGGGTCTTCATCAGTGGAAATCACGTTTTAAATTTCATTTCACCGTTCAAAATATTTTGGGTTTTCTTCATTCAAAATCATGTTTTAAATTTCATTTCACTGCTCAAAACAATTTGGGTTTTTAATTTCATTTCACCGTTGAAAACACTTCGGGTGTTCTTCCTACGGAGCAGTCAGAGGCGGGAAGTCCCGCCTACGCACCGATCTTTATACAGAAAAAGATTGACGTGGTTTAGATGGCTGCGGAATTCTCTAGGGAAAAAAATACTGTTCCAGGCACCTGATGTTGCTTCTCATTTCCAGGCCGGCTGACACCTCAGGAGTCAGTGGGGGTGTCACAGCAAAAGGCTCTGCTTCATATGCAGAATAATTGCAAAATAAATTTAAAAAGTGCTAATTGCAGCCTATTGTTTTCTGGCCTTGCTTAGATTTTAAATGATTTAATGTCTGGAAAGTTCTTAGCATTTAATTATTTGTCCAGTTTCCTTGGAAGTGCTTTTGTAACGATGTCAGTGACGGGGTTTTTGGGGTTTTTTTCAACTAAATAAGCGCAGAGTGTTGTCCCCTCCTTCAAAAAAATCTTTGTAATTGTCCCTAAAGGACCACAAATGCCTTTTTGTGCCTTTGCCGGTTTTCTCTGTAGCGATAGATTAGACTAAACGAAGCACAAATCAAAAGGATAACGCAAGAATTAATTATTTTAACATTAATATTCTACTAGCAAAAAGGATTCCAAATTCATGTAATTACCGGGGCGTGGGGGGGGATGTTCTTTCATTTCAGGGCTGCTGCAGCTCTGACAGGTGAAGAAAGCTCAAGGTGATGGAGGGTAGAGCAGGCACTACTCAAAGCACCAGCAAAGCGGTAGGTTCATAAAAAAACACCCGACCTTCCACGCAGACTGTAAATTATGTTCGCGTCAGACGTGTAAAATAGATTAAAAGAACCCTAAATCCTATTTTTTTGTCGTCGTTGAAACCGATTATCGCATCAAAAGCTGTAACGCCGCATCCCCTTCGTGATTTTGAAGGTCCGTCTTGAGACATCAGGGGCCGGTTTGGAGTCAGATTTAGGCAGCAGGAGGCCCATCTGAAAATCAAGTGTGATGCTTGCCAGGCATTCAACCATAGAAAAAGAGACAATCAATCGTAAATCGTCCTCTGCCGCTGGAGCCTGGTTTTAAATCGCCGGATAAAGGATTGCAATTTTTAATGGCTCTTCCAAATACCTTTGAGTCAGGGACTTTTTGTTCTGCCGTAGCAGCTGGGCTGGCACCAAGATCCCACAAGCACAAACGCATCGAATAATAACGATAAGGGACGGATCCGAGCACCTTCCTCAAAAGTCCCAACGCAAGTCAGAGGCACACCAGCCCGGCAGCATAAAACTCTGGGAGAATCACCGAGTTCATTTCTTGCAAAAGATGAAGTGGCTCCCGATGCAGATTTTATCTTGAGTACAGTCTCTTCACCTTCTAAACTCCACTGGATATTTGGAGAGTCACTGGCCCAAGGAATTAAAATATTTTGGCTTCACGCGAATCCAGAAAATTGTGGTCGGATGCTCCTTGTTTTCAATCTCTTTTCATTTTCCCTTTTCCCCCATCCAAGCTCTGCCAACAGCGTTGGCCTCCGACTCAGCCCTAAAACTCTGCTGACCCGTTTTATTTGTACCAAAGGGTGCAGCACTCTGGGAACCGCGGGCGGAAGGGAACGGCGATAAAACCACAATAAAATCTCCAGTTTCCACGAGCCGAAGGCTCCCCTGTTCGGGGACAGTCCCACGCTCCGAGTCGCTCTCCTCCAGGACAGGACGGTCCTCGGGGTTTCTTAGTTCCGACTCCTCCGTTTTTATTCTTCCCATAATTTTTCTTCCCCTGTGACTTTAATCCATCTGCAACGGGTTGGGGTAGGGTGGGGGGGAATGTGGGTGACTCGGTTGCTTTGAGGAAGATGTGGCAAAATATTTCTTGGCGGTTGCGTTGGGTTTTCCTCGTGCTTTCAGTTCATCTCCAGAGAATCCGGTGGGATTGTGCCACCTGTACAAAATTTCAAACAATGGGTGTGATAAAAACTAACAGAAAAGACATATTCCAAGGTAAAAATAGCTCCAGTGATAACTTTATTAATTACTGAGGGTGAAAATGTCCATGTTATTCGTAAGATATTTATCCGTTGTTTGCAGGTAAGACATTTTCGGCAACTGTATTTTTATTTTGAGGAAATCTTTACGGTTTTCCTCTCCCCCGGGGTGATTTCGGACGGTGGAAGAGCGTTTTCGTGTCGGTGCTGGACAATGTTAACATTTGACATTGTTTCTAATGTAAACCTTCCTTAAGAATTCATTCAAATTTTATTTGTCTCAATAAAAAATCTATTTCATCTCACTAATAGTTACTCTGGTCCGGTTACTATGTAGACGGCGTGAAAACAGCTTCAGGTGCGGATTTTGGTACCTAAGATGAGTCAATAGGATCGTCCCAGGATTACGGTCGTGTCTATTTTAAGAAATCAAAATTTTATCTTGATTATTTACAAAAAAAAAAGTCGATTTTCCTCTTTTTGTTTCAAAGAGAAAGCCGGCCAGGGCACTCTGCCTTTCCTGGGACATCCCACGCTACCACGTAACAGAAAATTCCTCCTCTCTGCAGCCTCTGGTTCACATCCCATCCTGTCACACGTCTTTAAAATGCTTCTCCGTCGTTCTCGACGCAGGAAAATCATTTTTCACCCTCTCGGCTCTAGCAGATAGTGTTGGCTTTTTTACCAAATGCGAGTAGCTGTCCCATGAAACACCAAGAACTGGGGACTGCTGTGAGAAGAGCTTCTCCTGCTCAGAGAATCTCCACAGACTTGTGCTTCACATGGAAAATGTTCCGAGTGGCTCTTTTATATTTTATATTTGACCCGTGTATCAAACCGGTAACGTTACTGGATCAGACTGTGCTTCCTTTATCTCACAGAATCGTTTAGGTTGGAAAAGACTTTGAAGCTCCTCCAGTCCAACCGTTAACCCAATGCTGACAGTTCCCAACTCCACCAGATCCCTCAGCGCTGTGTTGACTCTACTCTTGAGCCCCTCCAGGGACGGGGACTCCACCACCTCCCTGGGCAGCCCATTCCAACACCCAGCAACCCGTTCTGCAAAGAAATGTTCCCCAATCTCATCCGACCCTGAAGGAGAAGCAGGTTTCAGCCACGACTTTGGTTGTGACGCTTCCGCACAACTGCTCGGCTCGACGTGTCCAACTGAACGCAAGCTCATAACTGAAATCCCAGAGATCCAGGTGGAAATTTTAGGCTGGAAACCACCTCGATGCGAACAACGCCGAGGAATAACTCCCTGGTTTAGGTGTTCTCGATACCAGCTGCAAACCAGACACACCGAGTTAGAAACCCTCCAGCGTGCCCCTTCGAGCCAGATGTCGCGGCCGTTCTGACGTCGGCGTCTGCTTCCCACGAATGTCAGTTGTGCCTGATGAACCCGCCGGCCAACGTGCGATGTCCCAGGTCTGAAGATTTCTGCTGCTGGTGGGAGAGAGACGAAGCACAGGAAGCCCCAGGCTCAGAAGAGGAGATAATCCCCCCGCGCACCCTATTGCGGGTTCATGGGCAAAGCTGCGGCGACGGCAACCCAACAGGCGACGGGCACCCAGCCCCGGGCAGCTCAAACCTTCTGTCAGCTCCCTCGTAGTGAGGAAGTGGAAATGTTTGTGTGCGCTGCGAAAACACACATCACTTCAACAGTCATCTCCTGGCATTCTTCTTAAGAGCAGCTGCCTTTGAACCAAGAGATCCCGGGAGCGTTTCCCTCGGGTCCCATGACGCCTCATCCCTGTGTTGTGGCATCCAGGGGCCAAATCAACCCGTGGCGTGAGCGAGCCCAGCTCTGGAAACGGGCCAAGAACTAAGCAGTCGCTCCCATAAATCAACATCTTCGGTTCGGCAACGAAATCATCTTCCTCTCGTGTCAGTAAAACTTTACTTAGAGGAGAGAGGAAAAACAGATCGCTGCCAGAAGGGAGCAGAGATTCATACAAACTTTGAAAAATAGAGTAGTTGCTTAGAAACAATTCCGCCTGTGCGTCTCGTGATGTTTTTTTCCCTTCTCTGGTTTTCATTAATGCAAAATAATTTTCTCTCCCTATCTCTCTCCTCTGTGCAAGAAGGTTTCCAGCGTCCCACTCCCGGTCCTGGCTCTGCATCTGGTTTCTGGTGACTTGGCAAAATCCCGACCCTCTTCCCTGCGCCTCAGTTCTTACACTCCAGAACGACGCTCGTGTCCAAGACATCTTCTGCCACAGCGTTCGGGTCTCTGAGGAAAAGTGCTACATAAAAAAAAAAAAAAAAAAAAAAAAAGTCATCCGACCATGAGTAGGCACGTCTTCTTTCCTATTCAATTATCTCTCATTAGGAAGTACAAGTAGCTCCATTTAACTGCCTTGGGAACAATTTCTGCATCTATTGAGCTGTCCTACAGCGAGTCTTGTGGTTTCCTGTCGGCCTTGGAAAACGAGCGCACTTCATTATGTGGAATGGTTTACTTCACCTCATTATTTTTTCATAATCTTATTGTGCTTCCCCTTTTAACGGTGATGAGCAGGGAAAAAAAAAAACAAACAAAAAAATAAAACAAGCAAAGGTCCTTTTGGGACCGCAGAACCTTGCTGACTTTCTTCTGGAAGCTGCGTCTATATGTCAATTATGTTAATTGCCCACTCCTTAAGGTTTTTTGGGGAAAAGTGGAGTGAGTTTTAAGGCAAGAAAAGTGCTTTCATAACCCTGCTCGCTGAGGCCTTTAAAAGGCTTCTTCATAAACCGGTCCAGAGCTAACCGGTCGAGCCCAAGTTAAGCTGGACTTTGTGTCTCCGATCCTTGTGTCTCCTCATCGAAGATTTCTCTTCACTACTGAAGGGATTTCACCAGGTCCCGGGCTGGCGAGTGCGTCGCCTCACTTCCTCCGTGTCTTGGCGACGCTCGCCATCTGCTCCCCCGTCTTTATCCCCCTCCACTCCAATCCCTGATCCTCTTTATGGCACTCTTCTTATTTATCCTCACGTCCCCCAGCAAATCCAGGCGAGTCGTTGCGCTCGGTCGAGACCGCGCTTTAATCTGCCTTTGTATCCGTGATGTAAAGCGCCGTGACGGTGCCGGGGTGTCACGCTGCGGGTGCTCTAAGGACAACGGGCATTTAACGGCTTCTTGGGGGCTCTGGCTACCAGCCCCGTGCCAAGCTGAGCATTAATTCTGCTGGTGACCAGCGCCCGAAGCTTCAGAAGAAAAGGAAAACCTCCACGTTTTGCCTGTCGCGTGGGGTTCCGGGTGGATCCTCGTCGCCGGGGGATTGCTGCTGCGGAGCGGGTGCGGTTGGGTAACTCCAGCTCAGCAGCCGGCCTCAAAATCAGCTCCTTGGTTGGACACCGCGGGGCTGCACCAGGGCTTTACCGAGCTGGGACTGCGGCCCCGCGGGAGCAAACCCCAGGGGATGTGTCCTGGGGCACCCAGGGCTTTAGAGCAAGTTGAACAAGCGCTGGCTTCTGGGCCACCAAGTCGGTAACCTCACAGAAACAGAAATTTATCTCACTCGCCACAGAAGGGACAGTAATACCCAATAGAGCGAGATAAGTGTGAGTTGGGCCTTTAGTTAACCTCTGGTTTTATGAGGTTTTAATTTGTTTTACAATGTTGTTGTTTTTTTTTTTTTTAATTTCCAAAGCATTAAAAGCCAGACAGTCCACCCCAGCTGTCACAAAATTAAACAATCCATGACTGAGCCAAACGTATCCTGACAGACCCACAAACGTTTCACATTTGCTTCTCCTTTGGGATTTTCCGAAGCAAAGGTCATACCCCGGGGTGTGCCTATGCCGGCAGAGCCAGATGTGGATTCTGCCTCTCACAGCCCTGCCTCACCCTCACATTCTTCCCGCGTCTTGTCCTCCCTCTCACACCATTTCCGACAACGATCCAGCTAAAATAAAGCCTCACCCAGAAACCGAGTGAAAACAGGGGGTTTTCAGCCCAGTTGGTTGCTGCATTTTGTCTCGGTTTTCCCCCCTGGGGCTGGTACTCTCTCCTTCAACGCTTCTTTAGATTCCTCTTCTTACATGTGAGCAACCGCCCCACAGCACCCCCACACCCACGTTTCGTTTGCCTTCCTCCAAACCCAGCACCCCGAGGCTGCTCTGACCGTGCCCCATCACCTGGGTCACCCTGCAGTTCCCAACACGTGGCAACGTGGATCAACAGGAGCTTGGGAAAATCCACTCTTGGAAAAATCCCTCCGCTATTGGCAGTTAGGGCTGGATATCGGGAATCCCGCTCTCCTTCACCAGCCTGACCCACTGGGAGCAAAACCAGCGTCCCAGCGTCCAGAAGCGAGGGCTGGAATAAAACTGGGGGCTGCTGGAAGGGTTAATGCATTTCCATACGTGAAATCCTCTGAAATCCTCAGAGAAAGGGTCTTGAGAAGCGCGAAGCACTACTACGTGTACGCTGAGGAGCGTCTTGCGCAGGAGCTGCCGCGAGATTTCCAACTAGGATGTTCTGAGAAAGCTTTCACCCGAATGTGAAAAAAAAAAATTCCATAAACAGACTCTGGAGCTGATGTAGGTGGGTGAAGCTCCGCGGAGCCGTCCCCGCTCGCGCCGCGCCAGAACGTGCCCCCGAATGACCGACGGCACCGCGGCGAGAAGGGAACGATTCAGCCCGTTCCAGAACTGCGGGGTCGGCTCTCAGAGGTGCCCTTGTGCTGCCCGGAATCGCTCTCGCCCGCTCCTCGCCCAGGTGCTGTGCAGGGGAGGCTCACGGGGGGCTCCCCCAGCTGCTCTTTTCCTGCCGCCTCGCCTGCGGGTCCAGTGAAGAGGCTGAGCCCGAGGGCCGGCTCCTCTGCCGCGCCCTGCGAGCGTGGGGAACGGTGCTGAGGACGTGTGTAAGACACAAGCCCCGTGTCTTATAAAATAACGCTGTGACATCACCTCCAATCGGCCCCCAAAATGGCTGGAAAAGCATCTCGAGCTCAGCTGGTTGCCCCTCGGCTGCATCTGGTTAGACCCACGCCCTCTCTGCCAAAAAGCCCTTCCCCTCGCTCCTGCGCTCGCAGACCGGCCCCGTTCCCCCCCGGCCAAGGTGCCAAGATGGATTTTAAGATCCATCCTCCACTTCCAAGTTCCACCTGACGGCAACGGCTGTGATTACTGGATGTCTCGCAGGATCCCGGGACAAAGCTGCTTCCCCGCAGGCTCCGAACCGCAGGGACGGGATCACGACGTCGCCGAGCGCCGGATGGAACCGGGGCCGACGCTCGGGAGCGCGCGGTCGCTCGCCTGGAAGAGCGGCACCAGGAAAAGCACCCCGGGGAGGTGGGGGGTTGCACGTAGGTTAGCGCGGAACACGGGAGGAAGAAGAGAGCCCTTGCCCGTCCGTATGAGACAGGATACGAACGGAGAAAGGGGGAGGCTGCGCGCACGTTCAGCACCCCTGACTGGGCTGTTTGAACCTCCGCCGTCCATTTGCAGGTTCTCCTTTAGGCTCAGCTTCTGCTCGAGCCCCCGGGGAGACATAAGCCTGGCCCAGGGCTTTGCACAGCCCTTGGCACTAGCCAAGAGGAGCCGCCACTGCGGCTGCATTGACGACACCAACGCATCCTCCCCGCGCACAGGCACTGCTCGAGCCGGGCTGGAGAAGGGGCAGCCGGCGTGCCACGGCAGGGAGCTCCGACCCTTGTGACAGCTCAGCTGAGGGGACGCTGCGGGCCTCAAAAAAACCCCGTGCTGAACTCATAAACCCGCTAATACCGACGAGAATCAGGCCCAGGAGAGCGTTGGGGGGCTGTGGGGCAGCCCAGGAGCGGCTGCATCGCGGGGACCGGCTGTCCCCGTCCCCACTGCCCGGTTTTGGAGGGAAGGGCAGGACCAGCATCACCACCCCCGGGTGCGGAGGCCTCGCACAGCTCCTCAGAGGCGACAAAACCGCTTCTCCCAGCTGCGGAAATGGTTTAAACTAGAACCGGCAGGGAAGAGGTAAGATCGGACTTATATTTATCGCTGTGCCCGCGCCTCGCCGGCCCCTTCCAGTCGCTCCGGGCAGCTGGAAAGAAACGGCCAAGGCAAGCAGCAGGGGAGGAGGCCGAGGCGCAGCCCGCCCGCGCCGGCAGCGGGGACAGCTTGCCGTGCCACCACTATTGACTGCTTGGCAATCAGGGGCACTCGGAAAGCCTCTCCTTGGAACAAACACTGCGGCGGGGGGGGAAAGAAAAAGGCTCCAGGGAGGCCGGGACTCCACAGCACAGACTGTTCTTTCTTTACTGGACTTTTCTCGGCCCCTGACACGATAAACAATCCTTTTGTGTGAGATATAAACAACGCGAGGTTGCTGGCGAGGAACAAAGGCCGCGATTCAGCGCCGGGATCAGCTGAACGCTCCGCATGACGGGCCCCACGCCGCTCTTCCCGCCCGGGGGTTTGCTGCCGACC
>NW_020799134.1:1027327-1038569 GCF_003259725.1 Athene cunicularia | reverse complement strand
GGTCCCCGCCGCCCCGTCCCCGCAGCGCTGCTCCGGTTGGAGCAGTCACCGAGCGCGGAGGTTTCGGTGGTTTCTGGCTCCGTGGGGTCGGTCCCAATAACTTAGGCTCGCCTAAAATCCCCGGGGAGAGGAGGATGAGCCCGGCTTTGCGACCGCGCTTGAGCCTGGCTGCAGGTCGCTCCGTCCGGGACCTGAGCCGGGTCTAAACTCAACCGGGACGTAGGAACGGGCAAGGACGGGGCGGTGGGCGCTGGCTTATTCAAACCTTCTTCATTTGCGGTGATTTTGGGGCCAAATAATTGTAATCTGCTTCCTCCTCCTCCGGTGCGGACCAAAGAGGATTTGCCCTTTGCAGCCTGGAAAATCCGCGCGGCTTTGCAATCCCGTGTTTGGTCTTCGAACCGGAGGGAACTTTGCTGCCAGTCCCCGTCCTCGTGCCGAGGGTTTTGCCTCGCTGAAAAGCCGTTGTCTTATTGATTTATATTATTTTTTTTTCCCCCGTGCGGTTGTTTAACGGCGCCCGGGCGTTAAGCGGGAAGATCTGTGCGGAATGGCCGGGACTGGGGGCGCTTGGATGGACCCCGGCGAGACATGAGCTTTAAAAAACAACTCTAAGAGTTTACCCGTCTTAATCTCGGGAGGAAAGGGGAGTTTCTCGTCCGGCTAATTACAGGTTGCTGTGGACTCCCGTATGCTTTCCTTGTGGGCGAGGAGGCTGGCAGTGACTCACCGGCTCGAGCATCTCTGACAATCCCATGCTTAAGGGAAATGTCTTTGCACCGACGCTGTGTCGTGGGAGTCGCTTACGCAAGGAGCGCGGTAACGGGACGGATCCTCCCAGGATTACACCGGGGAGAGCGTGGCTCGGCCCCGCCGCGGTGCCCCTCCGCTTACCCATCTGTGAAATGGGCTAACGCCGGCGCGGCGGTCAGTTACGGGATGGTGTTTGCCGGTGGCGACGCGCTCGTAGCACGCGGGGGGAGGGATGATTTTTGACTTTGCGTTGCAGGGCCAATACCGACGTTACGGTCGGCTTAAGCCACGTAGCTGGAAAAGCTGAACGTGACGGCTGAAATTCTCCATGTCGGATCACTGACGACGTTGGATTTCTTCTCCCTGACCTTGCTGCCTGTCTCCGGACCTCGGCGGGGACTGGTGGCGGTCGCCGCTATTCGTACGCTGCGCTCAGACCCCCGTGTTTGGGTTTGGATCGGTTTTCTGCTGCGTCCCTGAGCTCCTTCCATGGCAGGAGGAGAGCAGGCCTCTCGCTTGGACTTTAAAACGGCGTGGCAGTTTTTTTTCTTTGGCGCTTCTTTTGCGTCGGAGTGTTTAAGATAAAAAGTTTTTGTTTGAAGCAGGTGTGAAAGGAAAATAAGCGGCTGGTGTGATGACTTGTGGCATTGCAGCTTTCACCTGCGCGGAGCGGGGACTGCAGGCGCCGAGCTCCTTTCTGCCCGGTGGGAGTTGTTACCCGGCCCAGCGAGAAAAACTTTCTTTTCCCAGCAAAACTGAGGGATGTTCTCAATGGAAAACGCGTTGGTGTAGCCGCCGTGTGGTGGCTTGAGCGGCACGTGCCTGCGCTGTGTCGTTTTTTTAGGGGGAAATGTGACGTGGAAACTACGCGGACGTGTGTTTTTGCTTCCTAAAGGAAGGAACTGATAGACGGGAGAGGCTGCGGCAGGTCGGGGCTCTTACGGTGTGTCTGGTGGGATGTTCGTGGTGGAGCCTCCTTCCCACCCCGGGTGTTCTCCGGGGGCAATACTTCCGAGGATCAGGACCGTGGTCCTCCTAGTGACTTAATTTTTGTTGGTTTTTCTTTCTGCTGAGTGTTTCTGGCGAGTCTCTGCCGCTCGGTGCCGGGCAGTTGCACGGGCTGTGGCTTTGCTCTCCGCGGGGAAGCGCTGGAAGGGATTTTTCTCTCCCCCTGTAGCTCAACAAGTGCCTCGGCTCTGACAGAGCTTTCGTTAAACTGGGAACTCATCTCTTCGGTTGACAGAAAAAGATTTACCCAGCGGAAAAAGGGCTGGGCCAAAACACTACAGGGAGAAAATGATGCAAAATCTACCTCGGCCCGATTTGTGGAGGCGCTGAGAGCGAGCGTCCCCCCGGGAGGCAGGTGGGGACAGCAAGTGCTGGGCTCCCGCAACCGGGCTTTGCGCTGGAAATAGTAGTGGCCCGATTTAAGCAGGTGAATTTGTCTCAAACTTAATTCCCTTGCAGGCAGCCGCTGAGAAAACTGTGTTTATTTTAGATATGAGCCTAAGACGGGCCGTTGATATAATTACTATAATTCTTGGGAGCGTGACCCCGTTCCTGAGAGCGCTGTGCGCGCGGGGGCCGCCGCGCTCCTCAAACAGTTTAATGGCTTTATCAAGCCACGGCGTAAGGAAGGAGGATTTTAGGAAACTCTGCGCCTCCTGTCCCTGCCGAGGCTGTTCACGCAGCCCTGTGAAGCGTGGTGTGTTTATGGCCAGGCTTCACAGCCCGGCATTCCACGCTGCCGTGGGATCCTGCCGTCAGCTCTTGTTTATCCCAGATGTGGCCGCGCTTCCCCTCCTCCCCGGGTCGTGGGTGCTGCCCCGTGTCCCCTCCCGTGGGCAGCATTCGGGGGTGAAAAGTTGATGCTTAAGTGGGAGCCAGGATGCTGGGAGAATTAGACCGTGCACGCTCAATAGTCATCCTTATTAATTATTGCACTGTAATGACAATGCGCTTTTTTTTTTTTTTTTATCGTAATACGTGATCCGCGTCGGGCTTTGAGCCGTTGTTTTTCCCTCGGGACCTAACAGAAAGTTCGGGTTTGTAATTTATCCTAAAAAAGCACAAACCCTCTCCAAAGAGGAATCGATAAGAGCGGTGATGATGATGATGTGGGTAGGGCCTCGGATTTAATAAAGCTGCTGTGTTTGTGTTGGAGACTTCTCTGGCTTTTATACGGCTCGGAGGCTTCATTCCTGTGCGGCTGCCGACGTGTTCTTCAACCCAAGTTTTAGACTAATCTGGGTGTTGAAATTAGCACGGTTGTATTTAGAGCAAAGGGAAGCAGGTGGCTGTAGCTCTGGAAAATAGGGTAAAGTTTTTATTTAAAAGCATGTGAGAACCATCACTTTTTTTTTTTTATAAACTTTCACTGCAACTCTTGCTTAACTGCCGCTTTTCTTGCGCTCCCAACTCTTGAGCAACAGAGTGTTTTTTGAGAACGCCTTTTCCCTGCTGGAAAACCTCCGCTTGCGGGGACGGCGTGCTGTCAGGAAGCAGCCCGGATCGTGCCAAAAATCTGCAGGAGGCTTCCGAGGGTCGGGTTTCTCGGGACGGTAAATCTCCTCGAGGAAACGCTCGTCCCAAGCGCGAGATGCTGCAGCCCTGTGACCTCAGGGCTCCGCCCGGCCTGACCGCCGGCTGCCTGTCGCGTCTCTTCGCAAATATCCCTCTTTTTGCATCCCCAGCGCCCGTTCTTTGGGCTGAAGGAGTTGGTGAGCTCACGGGTTTTTTTGCACCTTGCCTTTTCACCAGGAATAACGTATTTTGCTGGGCTCCGATCACGGAGCTTCGACGCTGATCCGCCAGGTTGACTTTTGCCGGCAATGAAGCAGGAGCTGCCTGGTCCGTATCCTGTCTCGTACAGCACCTAGTCGGAGCTTAGCGACTCTAATAAAGGTATTAGGTCAGGTCAGGTTCAGCACGGCATCGCTAATCCCAGCTCTGTGTTTTGGCTCTTCCCGTGTGCGTTGGGTAACCTGCCCGTGTCGGGTCAGGGCTGCAGGCTGGGACGGAGGCAGCGCCCCGTCGTCGTGGGAAGGAGGAGGAAGCCAGGAACCTCCCTCGAGGACCTTCAGGTCTTGCTCGTTTGGAGCCGAGCCGCGTGAGGAGCTGATGTGGCTGGTGGCTGTTCTGACGAGGCTCCCTAAGGGAAGAGCAGGGCTCGCTCAGCTCAGCCGTGCGGCTGCTTCTGGCACCGAAGCCTCGCCCGTCTCCCCTCCGAGCTGCACGTGAACCTTCCATTGGGGTGGGGGGGTCCTGGGGGGGGCCAAGCCAGGCGCCATTCCCTCCGCGCTGGGGGTAAGAGCTGCTGATTGCAGGGAGTTGGGTGGGTTTTTGGTTTAGGAGTTGATCCGTTAAGACTTGCTGCCTCGCCCGTGGGAGCTTCCTTCTGGTGGAGCTTCGCAGAGCAAAGTGGGTGAGTGCCGGTGGGGAGCAAAAACCTTCTGGCTGGGTCTAGAAAAATGAGATTTCTCGTGGGTTTTGGTGCTTTGGTTCCCTGCTGAAGGCACCGGAGGGTCCGTCTCGGAGCGGCTCTTGTCCTTTTTCCCGCCTGGGACGTGGTGGAGGTGCCGGGCCAAGGTCGTGCGCTGACTTTGTGCTCCTGGGACCGGAGTCCTGGCGTCCTGGCTCGGGTTCTGGCCCTTGTCAAAAAAATCACGTGAAGACCCGTCATAGTTCTACCCTCCTAAAATATTTCTGGAAATACCTTTGTAAACATAGCAAAAGGCCACCTACGATACAGGAGTTCCAGATCATGTTTAATGCTTAGTTTTGACATTAGCCCTTAAAAAAAACAAATATTTTTTTCTTTTTCTGAAGGACACGTTCTCCACACGATTGAAATCTTAACAAAATAAGAAAATTAAAGCCTCTTAAAATGATGATCCTGGAACTAATAGTCCATCTTTCTTTCTTTGGATGGTATTTTTTTCCGGTGGAATGCTTATTTATTTTTTTTTTTTTTTTTTTTTTTTTTCTCCCCATTATGCCCCGTAAGACACGAGTGATGAAGCTGAGGTACATTTAATTATTTTACCTTGCTTCCTTTTTATTTCTTCCCTTGGTCTCTTTTAATTTACCCGATCGAGTTAGGGCAGGGAGCACAATCCTGCAGCTCTGCGAACCGCCACGGAGGACCAGGATGCTCTGTGCTTCTGCCGTCGTCCTACCAAAACCTGACAAATTAATTTTGGGTGGCCTGTCGTCCTGCGGCGAGGCTGTGGGAAGCGAGGAAGCTGCGAGTCGCTTTGCTACTGGGTATTTTTTTTCTGACTTGACTCTTGTTTTAGGCGGGCGTTTGGTAGTAAGTGTTTTAACTTCTGTTTGCGGGGGCTTGCAGGCTCGCATGGAGATTAACTAACCCCAGCTTTCCCTTCGCTGCCCCTTTCTGAAAGGCAGAGGCAAAACTGGGCAGGTTCTTGTCTCGCTACCTGGAAGGGTGAAGGTCTGGGTTGGCCATGGGATGCCCGGCTTTCACTCTCTCTTTTTATGGGTGTGGTGACCAAGCAAGAAATACTGTTTGTGTAAGGATCAAGCTTATTATAGTTCAGAGCTAGGTGTGACTCACGGCTCGGCGTAATCTCCCCACTGCATTGCTCACTGGAAACATCGCTGTGCTCGGGCCCCGGTGTGAGCTGGGGGGAACGGGGGGATGATTATTATATTGCTAAAAATCCTGGGCGGAAGCAGCAGAGAAGCTGACAGGTAACGTAATAAAGTCATCCGTGGGTGAGGAGCTGACAAAACCTGGAGTGTCGGGGCGTGAGATTTTGCTGCTGTTGTTTTCTTGTTTCTCAGGGGTTGCCTGTCACCCCTGTGCTGGGACCTTGCCGTGCCCAAATCTGAAGAAAACAAATTTATTTATTTTTTTTTTAGCAACGAGGCAGGGAAACACACCCACCCATCCCAAACTCTGCTTCAAATCAGAAGGTGCGCGGGGTGTATTTAAATGCACTTGGAAATGAAAGTCCTCTTCAGTAGCTGGTGTCTTTTTATGATCTTGACTTAAAAGCTGGAGTTTAAAAACCCAGAGAGGTTTGACGCAAAAGGAAACGTTTTCCTTGGGCTGAAACCGTCAAGTTTCCGAATACAGTTTTGGTTGCTGCGTCCCACTGCCGTGAGCGAGCAGGAAGCGGATGCCCCGGGGCTGAAGGAGGACACCTGCTTCTGACTTTCCTTTGAGTCTAACATCAAGACACGCTTAAGTCGCCTCCAAAAGCTGGTCCTGCACCGATGGTCTGGGCTTGACTTCTTGTTCTCGATGCGTGCTGGGGCTTGGGGGTTTGTCGGTGCAGCACCAGCGCATCTCTTGTTTTTTTTTTTTTTTTTTTGAGACTGGCTACAAAAATAAATAAATACTGAGTTTCGTTTCTTTTTCTATTCAACCCCCTTTCTGCCTTTTGTGCCAGAACTGAAGATTTCACGCTACATTGCTGATTTTGATAAGATTGGCTTTCAGGAACCTGGGCAGTCTCGTTGGAAAAGCAAGCAGAATGATGAAGGCTCCTAAATATTAGTAATCCAGACGGCTCTTATCAGGGGACTTGAGTGTGTGGTTGTAAATTTGCATTTTTTTGTGCTTTCCTCTTGTGTTTGCTCACAACTGATAAAGCAGCTGGTGCCAAGCAGAAACGTGGGAAGAGGTTTTTTTGGAAGCAGAGCTCGGTACGTCGCCGTAAGGTGACCGGGAGGGTTAGTCTGGTGTTGAGTCTGGTATGAAACCACGTATTGTTTGTAAAAAAGTTTGCTCCCAGGGGAGTCGTCTCCTTCGTTAGCTGATGCTGATGGCTCGATCCTCCACAGCTCGCAGAGGACCGCGCTCCGCAAGTATGACGGCGTGTTCAGGCACGACAGCAAAACGGGGTGAAGAATTTTCAGCAGCAATGAACTCAGTCATCCTTTCTGGACAGGACAATTAAAAAAAAAAAAAAAACAACAAAAAACAACTCGGAACCAAACACAAAAAGCCCCAGTGAATCAGCCTGAAACCATTTGCTGGCAGAGCTGTGAAACACCTCCGGGTCCGGCGGGCACCGTGCTGCTCCTTCCCGAAATCCCCACCCGTGGCAGGCGAGGGGCTGGGAGCTCGTGAGCCATTTCTCTTCTTGCTTTTGTTGATTTAAGCAACACCCTGCAGCTTTTACATTTTTTTTTTTTTTTTATTTTTACATTTCTAAAACAACCCTTTTAGCTTTGAATTGAGCCCGCGTTATTTAAGCCCAGCGCAGTCAGAAACTCTACCTCGAGTTCATGCGAATGTTTAAAAATCGAGGTGGGGGAAGAGCAGTTAAAACTGAAATTAATGCACTTCCGAACGTGGCCTTTGGAGATGAGATGGACTAATTCCGTTGGATTTAAGTTCGGGTTTATTTAGGAGCAGGAGGAGCGGGACGCCCTTGCTGCTCGCCTTGTGTGAGCTGGGCTGGAGGTTCAGCCTGGGACCGCCTGCGCGGGTGAAGGCTTTGCCCCGCTGCCAGGGTGGTCGTTCATGACCCCTCCCCTGGGGCAGCGGGGGTCAGAGGGGAATTAAATCCCGTTAATTAGCCGCCTGAGTCGCTCTCCCGGGAGGTGAGTGGGGGCTGCTCGTGCTGAGGCTGATGGGCGCTGGGGCAGCGACACCCACCACCCCGTTTTGGGGCAGGAGGAGCTGCCGTCGCCTCGGCCACCCCAGCACCTTTACCCAGCGGGTTCTCACCTCCTAAACTCCTGCCTTACCCTGGAGAAATAACTGCAGGGAGCGGTAAATCCACGCCTTTCCTGAGCAGGTCGTAAATCGCTTTTATAAGCTTTGATAGCAGAAGTGGGGGAGGATCTTTGTGGAGGGGGTTCAGGCCTGTAGCTGGTGGCGTAAGAATCTGGTCCTGCGCGTAACGAGGTTGTTATTTATTAGGTTTGAGTCTTGTGCTCTTTTGCGAGTGAACGTATAAAATAGTGGCCTGGCTCTTGGCCTCTGGGTGAAGGCAACTGCTGGGATTTTTTTTTTGGGGCCCAAGATTATTTATGAAACAGCCAGCGTTGCCCTGGCTGGGACGTGGAAACTCTTCCCAGGCTCGTGTTTTTGCTGCCGAGCGCTCGTCTGTCTCCTGCCTCTGAAACAAGGCTGCAAATCCTTCCAGTGTCTCATAAGGGCGAGGCTTAATTAAGCTTTTTATAGCATTTTACAAGCATTAGCTAACTAACTATTGTGACATCCCTATGGGGTAGGTGGTTGGTTGGTTGTTTTTTGTTTTTTTTTTGCTTATCCTAATAGAGCTGTTTCTATCCGCGCCGGCACTCGAAGAATTGTGTTGGGAGATGCTTGTGAAATGAGGTTGCCGATGGTGCCCCGTGGTTGAGGGCAGCCCCTGCCCGACGTGATGCCAAGCTGCTCTAAAAATAGTTGGATTTGCGGAGGTTTGAGAGTGCCAACGTTATCCCGTGCCCGCGTGACACGTCCGATGGAGCTGTAAGACCGTGGCGTAACGGAGCTCCTGGAGATAGGAGCATCCTCAAAACTGAGCAGCTTTTAGGATAGCTGAAGATGCCGCTCGGTGGCCTGCGGATAGCGAGGGCTGGAGCTCATATTTAAAATGTTTTTGAAAGAAAAGGAGAAGGAGGAGTAAGGGGAAGGCGGGTTCCGCGTGAGCTGCGCTGAGCTTCTACCTGATTTCTTCTATTTACGGCACTCGGCGAGAGAGCGGGGGCAGGTGAAAGGGGCACGGGCGCTGGTGCTTGGGACGAGGGAGGAGAAATGTCAACTTTCTGAAACGCCCCGTTTTATCCGGACAGCGACAGGGCAAATTCTGGGGCAAAGCAGAATGCCGAGAGCTGGAAGGTGCCAGCGTTTGCCTCGGATGTGGGGGGGTGTCATCAGGAGGCCCCAGCACGACTCCGGTCCCTCGCATTTCTCCCGCATAGTTCAGCGCTTGCGTCACGGCAGGAGAGGCGTCGGGCTCGGAGGATTCCTGACGGTCTAGGACATTGTGGTTTCTAAACGGAGGAGTCACACGCGGTTCTAAGGCAGCGTGGCCACCGCCGACAGCTCCAGGGCTTGGTCAGTGGAAGTCTCCGTCTGAGCCGCCGGTGCTGTTGCTGACACCAGGGGAAGGTTTGTTTTCTCTTGAGCGTTTTCCTCTTTGGCCTTTTCTCCCTTCACTTGTGCTGTTTGCGTTTCAAATTTAGCTTCCTTGCGCTGCTTTTTGCTTTGGTTTTGAGTTTGTTTCCCCCGGGGGGTTTTGCCGGTTTTTCACCAAACCACGCTGAAACATCTGGGAAGCTGCGTGCTCCAGCAGAATCCATCAGCGGAAGGACTAACTTACGGTTTCAAAAAAGGTTGACCCAAAAGTAGTTGGGATGAAAGTCTTCTGTGAATTTTTAATGCTCTACGATTTCTACCGGAGGGCAGCTTCTCGTAGGAGGCTGCGAGGAGGCGGATGATCCTCATCTGTGGCGTTTTGTCAAAGCGTTCAACCTCCCACCAGCTCGGGTGAGATGAGCGGATGCGAACCACGGGAGAGGATCTGAGGAGATGACGAAGTTGTGGAGCAGCTCTGAAGGGGAGCGAGCTGGGAGGAAGGAACTGAGCTACTCAGCCCAGAAAATGAGGATTATAACTAAGGACCCGAAGCCCCGTTTCTGAAGCGACCCAACCAGCGCATCAATCAAATGGTTATTCCCTTGAAAGTGGTTTTTTGGTTTGTTGGTTTTTTTTTTTTTTAATCTGGAGATGGAGCTGGGTATATATTTTGCAAATGTGCTGGGTGCTGTGTAAACACCCACTTCTGCGCTGCCACGCGACGCCGGCTGTGCCAAACCGTTCTACTGACGGGGCGCAACAACAACGTGCGATTGTCCGGCCGCGCAGTTGGTCAAAGAGAAATCTTCTCCCGGATTTTGCTGGGGAAGGAGGCGCTCGGCTTCCCCAGCCATCTCTTCTGATCCTCTATGCAAATTTTGGGGGAAAAGTCATTTGCGTGAGGCCAAACCGAGATGTAAACGCTCCAGATTTACCGGGCGGAGCCGCCTTTGCATCCTCAGCTCCCGCGGCGCGACGTCACTGTTGCGCTTTGCAACTAAAGGTGTTTTGATATTTTTGGGGGGGGGAACTGGGTCTGTTGGTCTTTTTTTTATTTCTTTTTTTTTTCCCCTCCAAGTTCTGAAAATCTTGACAGCTCCCTGGTGAATTAGTCACTGCTATTTCTTAGATAAAATATTGTATATCCGCTTCCAAGGTACCGCGGGTTCATCACCTTCAGGGTTAGCGTTTCCCCCGCGGGGGCTCCGCGAGCGGCGGCCGTGATTTGGGCTGCGCTGTGATTATTTAGTGCCAAAAGCAGCCAGAAAAATCTTACCGCTCGCCAGAAGAATGATGGGAAGAAGATGATAGGACCTTATCACAATGGGACGGTCGCTGCCAAGCGTTCCTGCCCGCTGTTCCGAAGCTCCGGAGAACGTGTTTTAATTCGGAGCCGGTAACGAAGCGTTGCCGATTCCGGTTGATTCGAGCTAACCGTCGCCTCTCTGTAAGTTCAAAGCTTGTTAAGCTCCGTGCTGTCATTTTCCCCCTCTTAAATCAAGCTTTTAATTATCCGCAGAGCTTGGAGATACGTATTCTCGACTCTTTTTCTTTTTTTGTACCTGAAAATACAATTAAGGAAAACACGCCGCTTTTCCAAAACCTGAAATTAGTGGCTACAGCTCTGCAGCCCGGTGGGGGAATTAAATGAGAAAAAGCTTGGAGGGATGTTCAGGGTTTGGAAATATCTCGGAGGAGCTTGGGGAGCGTCCGCTAGGCGGAAAATGAAAGGAATTTAGGGAGAGTGGCATCTTCCGAAGCACGTTTTGTTGGTGTTTCTGGGTGCTTCCCTCCCGGAGCCAGGCAGCGCACGGGGAATCCTTCTAATTAAAGTCTTTGCAAATTAAGGCAATTTGGTTTTGGCTCTTCACGAGTAGAAAGAGGGAGATTTGGACGCCGTCCTTCCTGCGGGAGGCAAAGCTTTGGATGTTCGATGGGGCTTTTTTTTTTTTTTTTTTTTTTTTTTTTTTTTTTTTTTTTTCTCCCCCGGAATAGCTTAAAATGTAAATATTTAGGAAGCAGCTTTTCTTGTCAAGTCCTGATTCTGAAGTATTTCTCAGCTTAAAGAAATGGGTTGTACTGTAATGGGGGGGTGGAAAAAAAAAAGTAACGTGGGATACGGCGGCTTTCTTCGGTATTTCAGATCTGTAACAAAACTGTGTCGTAAAAAAAAAAAAAAAAATCTGATTAAGGATGCAAATTCATCCCAAAAATCTGTAAAATGCAGAAGGTGGGGGGAATTTTGCATCAGAGGCTTTGCGTCCGCGTCGGGCGCACTGGAGACGTTCCTCCGGGATTTTCAAGCAACTCGTTTTCTTTGTCCTGTTGGCCTTTTTTTTTATCTTGTTCTGATTAAATACTGGAGGAAAACGGGCACCCTGGGTTTGGTTTTTTGTTGTTGGTTTTTTTTTTTTTGGGGGGGGGGGG
>NW_020799134.1:1022936-1027277 GCF_003259725.1 Athene cunicularia | reverse complement strand
TGGTTTTTTGTTGTTGTTTTTTTTTTTTCTGGGGGGGGGTGAGGTTTGTGTGATGGTGATGCTGCCCACCACGTGGACTTTGGCTGGGGAGGAGAGGGTGGACTGTGCGGGAAGATTAAATCGTGGCTATTCACCATTTAATTTGGATAATTCCTGCTGGTGTGTCCTGCAAATAACTGTCAGTATGGCAGAGACTGTAGAAATCATTGCTTTTTTAGTCCTAAATATGTTGTGGGGTTTTTTTTTTAGCATATTTCTCTTTGCAGTGCATTGGCAAGGCTCGCTTAGAGATTATATCCAGCTGTGGAAGCGGTCGCGATAGCATCGTCCGTGCCCACCTATATATTTATGGGGGGTATTTGGGTGTGCTTGACCCCCGTAGCCTTTCCTGGGTGATACATTTGTGGTCGCGGATCTCTTTTGGGCTTGGATTTCCTACCCGTTAAACGGAAGGAGCGCATTCCCCTTGCACGGGAAAGAAAATAATAAATAACAACTGAAAGCGGGGAGAGAAGTTGTTTCTTCGTTTGAACCCGGCGATAAATCTCTCCGGCAGTTCGTCGCCGTGTCGTCGGACCCGGAGTTTTCCATCTGTGTTTTGCCTGACATTTCTGAGCGCGAGGGAGTTTGCTCCGTAACTGCAAATGCCATCCGTTAGCGGCTGTGGGCTGTGCTGCTGCTCTTTTCCCTCCCCAAAAGCCGCCCTTTGCTGCGTGCGCTTATTTTTATTTTCTTCTTCCCAAATGCCGAACCCGCCAGGAGGATGTTAGCGTTTATTGCAGCGAGTTTTCATCTAGAAACTGTTTGCCGTTCCACGGCTTTTGCTGGCGGTTGGAGGACCCAACGTGTGGCTTCTAACTAGGGATGTTCCCTGCATCAGTGATGGGGCAAGAGCAGGAATCTCGCTTGGTTTTTTAGGATTGCCTTCAGCCAACTGCTCCGGTGATAAAAGAATATGAAGTCGTTTTTCTGTACTCATGAAGTTAATAAGTATATGATTAGTGAGCGTGGAAGAGAACAGGAATGGTATTTAACCAACAAAGCCAGGAAATTCCAGATTAAAGCGTGGATGCTTAACTTGCTGCTCTAGGGGTTTGGGAGTTGAGTGCCGTTAGGGAGTTTTGCCCATCTTTAGGAATAATCCGAAAAAAGAGACATTTTTTTTGTCAAGGCACAAGGAAAACAAACAGGTTTGTTCCTTTTCTGTGTAATACTGAAATCTCCTGTCAACAGGGCAACACCTCCCTCAACCAGCCTCACAAAATTTTTTTCCCCCCTTTTTCACATGCTAAACTTTCAGCCCAGGATAATTTTATTTATTTATTTATTTATTTTCCCCCAGCGGTTTCTATCTCTTGACAGTAGAATTTTTATCGTGACTCTTGAACTGAAAAAAAAATAAAATTAATAATAATAATAATAATAATAATAATAATAATAATAATATCCAACGGAGCTTTTTGCTGGGTCCGGACTCCTGCGGATGTGCGCTGCTCTCCCTTTCTGCCTCGAGGAATGCAGAAAATCAGGATTTTAACGCACGGCGGGAGCACACACCTTTTCTGAAGCTTTGGACCTACTAAAACTTTTTAAGATTTACGTAATTACACCCTTGGCCAGGCTGGTTTTGCTCCCTTCTGGGAAGGAGATCCGGACTGGGGCAGTTATTTTCTTCTGCAAGAAGAGGAATTGTTTGGGTTGTTGGTTGAGTTTTGTTGGTGTGGGGTTTTTTATGTTGGTTTTTTTTGTGTGTTTTTTTTTTTTTCCCCCTGAAAGGGGCTTTTTGTTTTGTTTTTGTATAAGCAATGTCTACTAATTACAGCGTTTTGCTCTTGCTTTTATTCCCTTTGCACACAAGCAGGCTGCTTGGAGGAGGGCTGCCTGCCCCGGGGAGGGCAGGGATGCTGAGCTCTCCGCAAATATATGAGAGAGACTTTCTGCTAGTGAATAAACTCATTTATTCTCCTAGCTACTTGACCGTGATTTTTTGGAAAGAAAAGCTCCACCACCTTTGAAATGAAAATTGAGGGTTTTTTCCTGAATTTGCTGAGCCCTTGGTACGCCCGTCGTTAGCAGAGTTGTTACAGCTGGTTGGGGTGCGGGGAGAAAGCAGCAAAATTTGTATTTTTTTAATGTGTTTTTTGTTTTTTTTTTTTTTAATCCCAATTGTCAATTAGTTAAACAGCAGTCCCAAAGCACAACGGACATCAGGGAGGAGGTTTATTTTCCCCACTCGGCACCTGCCATCGGATAGTTCCCGGCCAGCTCGGAGGCCGCCTGGCCAGGTTAATTATTTTATACTTTGTAATGCGAGCCGGGCGCCTTGTTGGTCTCGTTCCTAGATTGATGCCGAGGTGCTGAGCCGGGCGCCGCCGACCCCAGCTGCCGGGAGGAATCCATGAGCTCACGGCCTCGGCTATGGACATCGTCCTGTCGGATTTTGTGCGCTCAACGGGGGCAGAGCCGGGACTGGCCAGAGACCTCCTCGAAGGTAAATCAAATTGGGAATAAAAGAAGGGAAGAGCCAAGGGGTGGTCGGGGTGGGGGGGGAATAAAGGGGGTTGTGAGAGGGCTTGGCCAGACCCTGGGGCTGGCGGTTGGTGAATGTTGATGCTGGAGATAATAAAACGTGCCCTCGGCGGCGCGGCTGGTGAAACTGTGCCTTGGTTTCTTGTTACGCGTCCGTCAGGTGATGAATTTCAAATGTTGGGAAGGAGAATACATCAACCAGGATCATGGTTTCCCTTCTTCCCTCCTCTCCCTTCCTCTGCTGTTCCCTGCGAGCAGCAAAACTTAAGTGATTTGGTTGTTTGGTTGTTTTTGTTTTTTTTTTTCCCCCCTCTATAGCAGCGATGCCTTCAAAAGGGTTGAAGGAACAGCACTAGGTAAAGGCTGCCCGTGTTTTCCAACTCATATAGGAGTAATTATATAGGCAAAACCGTGCTGTTACTGGTATATCTTGTTCTGCTTGTGCAGGTGGTTTGATTATGCCGATAGAAATTGCTGTTCTGTCAGTGCCAGTGACCTCTCCCGGCAGAGCGTCCCCTCGGAGCCCCATTTACTGGCGTGGGAGGCTCCTACTGAGCAGGTTTAAAGGTGATGGAGATGCTGAGGGTGCTCAGGAGTCGGATGCAAACCTCATCCGCGTGCAGTCGACGGGCTGGGCAGCCCTCGAGAGCCTCGGCACGCCGCGCTGGCGGCTTCCCGCTCCTCTACCCATTTGAAGTGCGTGCGCTTGCCCTGAAATGCAGTGTAATTCTCAAAAACTCCGTGAGATGAAGAACTTCTCATTCGTGATCGTGATTAGTTGGAGGCTGCAGGGGAATTTTTTTTTTTTTTCACCTTGTACTTAGGGCGACGAGAAGGGTAAAGGAGAAAGGTCTTAATTTTGGGGCTGCAGACTTGCTCACGAGCATCGCCTGGGGGATAATGTTGACAAAAGGATGGGGAGTAAATGCTGGCGTGTGCTGGAGGACAGAAATACTGTGTGAGAAGCAGGGCTGTCTGTACGTAATTAATCTGTAATTATAACGCAAGACCGTACTTGTTGCCTTTCTTCCTATCATCCTTTTTTTTTCTTGTATAATACAGGTCATTTTTCTTGCTGCTCAAACTCGGGACCGGTTGATGCTCCTCCGGCATCTGCACCGGTTCCCCGGCTGCTCCCGTTCCGGATGCTGTAGCAGTAATGAATTCAAAGCCCTGAAATTGTTGCTAGAATCTGTGTCTTTAGGCAATTTGCTCCACCTCAGCTCGAGCTCTCCCGCTCGGCTCGGCGCTCGTAGCTTTTTTCCTCTTCAACGCTCCCATTAGCTTCGCTGGGTTCAAGGCTTCGCTCTTTCTTTTTTACAGCCGAGCGTCGTCTCGGCGGAAGTCTGGCAAGTTGTGGGTTTTGTGGTGTGTTTATGTTCTGGTTTCTGGGCTTAGGCTGCTTCGTTTCATGTCAGGATTTCTAATATTACCTTTCGGAAGAAATATTTAGGCTTGCGATAGAAAAGGTTAAAGCAGATATTCCCTCAAAAACTCTCCGTCTCCCGCTTGGCGCACGGGTTGATTTTTATTTTGACAACGGTAGTTTTAGCTCATTTTCCTGACATGCTGCTGAGTCGCTGCTATTTCTCCTGCAGCCTTGGCAGAGTTGACAACTCTAAGGGTGGAAATGACAGGGGGAAAAAAAAAAAATAATTCTTATTTTTTTCTTTTTTTGGCGGGTATTAGTGAAAGCAGCCTGATAAAATAGACGTATAAAGGGAGTTATATAAAGGGAGTTATTCGGATTGTGAAGTTTGAGGGCGATCTGGGTGATTTAAGTCTTTTTTTTTTTTTTTTTTTTTTTTTTTT
>NW_020799134.1:1019444-1022886 GCF_003259725.1 Athene cunicularia | reverse complement strand
TTTTTTTTTTTTTTTTTTTTTTTTTATTGTGGTGTATTCTTGCCTTTGGAAGATGGTGGCTTCTCAAAGGTCGATTTACTGCAGGCTGGAAGACTTGAGCACGTTACTATATATTAAGTTCTTGCAGCTCGCTGGGTAGTTAAAAGGAAATGGAACTGCTTGACTCAACTCCACGAAGTTCAAGCTCTTTTGCTGAGTAATTTAATCTGGCCGGCAGTGGCACAAACCCGCTGGGAAAGCTTCTGGATCGCGCCGAGCCCGGGCGGCACCGCGCCTGCGCCTACGCTTTGGGCGTCAGCTCGGAGCCGGGTGGCTGTCACTGCACCCGTGGGGACAGATTTGAATTGCAGATCATCATCAGCTCTAAGGCTTGAGTGTTTTCGCCCCGGCGTTGGCTGTTCGGTTTGGTTGGGTGCTGGTGGGCACTGCCCAGCCTGATCTTCCATTTCCCTTTCTTAAGGGCAAAATTATCTTTATTTTACTCCGGTCCCGTGCTCTGCGTATGCTGTTACGGTGACTCTGCCCCTCTTCGTTTTAGAGCCAGGAATCTTTTTTTTCTGGAAAAATTGTATCTCGGACTAGATAGAAGGAAGAAATTCTCCCCTGGGAGGGGGGCGAGGCCCTGGCACGGGCTGCCCCCTCCCTGGAAGGGTTCAAGGCCGCGTTGGACGGGGCTTTGGGCAACCTGGGCTGGGGGAAGGTGGCCCTGCCCGGGGCAAGCAGTTGAACTACCGAACCTTTAAAGATCCCTTCCAACCCAAACCATTGCGATTCCGTGATTCTGTGAAAACTTGAGGTCTTTAGACCTTTTGGGTTGTGCAGAGGTAGAATCCAGGAGCAGTAGCTCCCCCTAAGCCCTGGATGAGCCTCTGTGCGCCCGAGGTGTGACCCGGCCCCGTGCCCCGTGGCAGCAGAGCTGACCCCTTCCAGGCTCTTCACGTTCATGGCTGGATCTCTTCCAGAAATGCAAATCCCGAGCAGAAATCCAGCGCCCGGCTGAACGAGGGGTGCCGCACCCCGCTTTCCGCCCCGTTTCCGCTGGACAACCTTCCTGCTATTATAGTTTGGTTTTTTTTATTTTAACGTGGATCTTTTAGGGACTGACTCGATTTCTCTCTCGTGTGACGGTGAGCGCTGTTGTCACCTTCCCATCCAGGCAAGAACTGGGACCTGAGCGCGGCCCTGAGTGACTTCGAGCAGCTACGGCAAGTGCACGCCGGCAACCTGCCCCATTCCTTCAACGAAGGACGCAGCTACAAACCCCCTGAAAAAGAGGCAGCTCGTCCCGGGCGCCCGCCGCTCCAGCGGCAGGATGATATCGTGCAAGGTCAGTGTCACCAAAACGAGACGGATCAATTAAATCTTCCTTCTGGTGCCTGAAATATTTATACGCTGGAGCAATCCAGCCGCTTCCAACCAACCAAAAAAAAATAAAAAAAAAATATTACAGGCTGAAGGCAGCGATTTGATAATTGCTTCTGTGAGGTTTACGGCTCCGGCACTGCTCAGGTGGTTTGTTGTTTTATTTATTTTTTTTTTTTTTAAATCTTTTCCTCTCAGAAAAACGCCTGTCTCGAGGCATTTCCCACGCCAGCTCCACCATCGTCTCCCTGGCCCGCTCCCACGTCTCCAGCAACGGCAGCAGCGAACATCTGCTGGAGATGCCCATCTGCACCTTCCAGCTGCCCGACCTCACCGTGTACCACGAGGACTTCCGCAGCTTCATCGAGCGAGACCTCATCGAGCAGTCGATGCTGGTGGCGCTGGAGCAGGCTGGTGAGTGGCTCTTATATTTTTTTATTTTTTTTTTTAACGCTAACACAGTCTGGCGGGGTCAGTCCGACAGGAACGAGCCTGAGGCCGCAGAGAAGCGAGCCTGTCGGATCTGATGGGTGTTATTTCATCCCTTTTTATAGCGTGGTGCGAGGGTTGAGTAAGAGTTTGCTTTTGCTTCGCCTGCAGACGCTGGATGTAAATAAATTGTGGGTGTCGTCATCGCTTGTGCAGCTGAATGGTAACGCTCGCAAAAAAAAAAAAAAAAATTTTTTTAAATTGCGTTATCTCACCCCCGTGAGCTTCCCTGTGCCCTGCATCACCCCGTCAGCCCCGCTGAGAGAAGGGGGGGGGGGGAAATTCCTGCGTAACACAAACAGTAGCTCATCACTGACAAATATTAAAGTGGTTACAAACATTTTAGACGGATGATGCATCTTATGTGAAAGAAAAACTCATCCGCTGGCTTTCAGTTTGCCTGGAGAGGAACCACCTTAGGGGTGCGGAGGGATTTTTTTTTAATTTTTTTTTTTTTTTCCAACGTGCTGTTTTCCTCCTGAATAGTTGCTAGGTGATCTGTAAATAAGATTGAGCTGGTGAATGGATGGGACCTTCGTGGCTGAGAAACCTCAGCCTGGGTTAGCAGGGCGGCTTCGTGGGGTGGGGGGCAGGCGGGCGCCAGGCGGGATCTCGGGAGCCGTTACACCTCTCCTTTGTTTCTGTCACGGCAGCACACGCCGAGAAAACTATTCCTTCAGAGGTAACATATATTCTTAATGTCAAATTTTAGCCTTCTCCTGCTCAAGTGCTCCTGTAATAAATATTCTCATGTTTTGGAAATGAGCACCTGATCCAAGCGATCTCCTTTCGGCGCCGTTGCTGCTCCACGGTGAAGCCGTCGTGTCTAACACCGATAAAACCCTGGTGCCCCCCACCCCCGGGAGCAGATCTGGGGGGGTGGCATCTCCCCATCCCAGCACAGCCCCTGCCCGAGGGAGCCAGGGGTGGCCGTGCTCTTCCATCCCTGTGCTGCGGATGCTTCCCGGCCTGCCGAGACAAGGCTGGCGTGAAGAAATTGATTTTTTTTTTTTTTATTTGATTTTTTTTTTTTAGAAAATGCCTTTTGAAGACTCTAAAGCCTCTCTGCGTTTCGTGCAGGGGTTTGTTAGCAATGGGTGTTTGTTAAAGGCCTGTACTGCCTGTATAAAATACCCCCAGTGCAATTTGAAGGAGGGTTTTTTTGCGTGGAGCCATGATCTACGGTGGCTCCCGTTATTAAATTTAGTACGTGCTGCCCTTAGGGGATTAAGCAAATATTTTATAGACCAATAAATGTTCAGATACTCTTCTCCTTCTATCCCGAAATCCTTTTACAGTGCTGTGGCAGAGTGAGAGCACTTTAAAGGGGCTGTAAATTGTAATGACATCCTCTCAGAAAGCTTTTAACGTGCTCAGAGTTGTATGAAAAGGTTTTGGTGGAGCTCAGAATTTGGCCCTTGCCACAATTTTAGCGTTTTTTGTCCGGAACCTAAATGGATTCAGCTTTGCTCTATGTTTTGAAGATGCAGAGTGGGTTTTTTTTCATTGCACGTGGGGAGGAGCAGTCGGTGCCATTCCAAAAAAAAAAAAAAAAAAAAAAAAAAAAAAAATCCCTGTCACAGATTTAGGC
>NW_020799134.1:1012632-1019394 GCF_003259725.1 Athene cunicularia | reverse complement strand
AAAAAAAAAAAAAAAAAAAAAAAAAAAAAAGGCAACTCGGCGCCGCCTACGGTAGCGTTGCATCTCGGTTGGCTTTTGGGAGACGCTGTTTTTGCTGCTCGGTTCGTTCCTCTGGCCCGGTGCCACTTGGCACAGGCTCGTGCCTTGGCCGTGCCAGGAGCTATATCGAGTGAAAATCGGCAGCTTTTCCGAGCGGAGCTATTGTCCCGAGGCCGGCTACGCAACGCTTCCCCGCTCCGACGGGTTCCTCTCCCGACGCCGAGAAAAGAAATTACTCGCCTGGCGCTGCGGTTCGCTCCGTTTTTTATGTTTTCCTGTGTTTATCCGTGTTTAAAACCAACTTTTCTTCTGTATTTAGCTCCTCTGCAGCTGCCGTTGCTGAGGTGGCGCAAACAATTTTGAGAAATCTTGTGTTTGAGAGCCGGGCTCCGTGGCAGGGCCTGTGCTCAGGAGCAGAATTCTGTCAGAAATACGAATAAAAGGGCAGCTTCTCTGCGAGAACAATTTAAACTTATTGGAAACCCCAACAGCATCCGCCAGCCAAAAAAAAATCCCACCTCTTGCACAGGATCTTGCTAAAAAAAAAACAAAAAAACAAAAAAAAACTACCGGAAAAACTCGCAGCCAAGGGAGGTTTTGAGGGCACGGAGGAGCGAGACGCAGGCTGGGCTGTAAGTTCAAAGTCCTTGGTAAATGTTTAACCTCCAGTCGCGCTGTACTTGACTGCAGCGCCTATGTTAATTTTTTTTATTTTTATTTTTTTTTCCCCCGCCCCCCCCTCCAGCTTCTATTTTTAGATGCTCTTGACTTGCGTTACTACAGGTGCCTTATATCACCAAAAAGCCGCTCTTTTTACGCGGCGTGAAGCGCCGTCGGTTTGTGGTTTCGTCGGTAAAGCTGCTGGGATCAGCAGAAGTCCCTCAGCGTTGCGCCTAAACCAGCGAGCGGGGAGCAAACGACCGTCGCGCGAGGGTTTAAATAGGAGCGATTTGGTCGTGAGAAGGCACAAAAAGGGGTTGTTCACTGTTGTCGTGACAGGGACCCATCAGCCTGATGGGTTTTGGGGGTTTTGAAGTAAGTAGGGGTGAGGGAGAAGGCTGCTCTGGGTCGAAGTCCTGGCTGGGCCGGCTCCTATTTCTAATTAATTCTAATTTGTGCGGCCTTAAGTTCAGCCTGGCTGTTTCCTTGCATCCCCAGGAATTTTTGCCACTCCAGTCTCTCCTTTTTGTTGCTTTATTAGTCTTGACTCCTCCTTTTATCCAGCCAGAGGGGGGGAGTCTCTAACTGCTCATCCCTTGGAGGGGATGAGAGGAACCCCCAACAAATCAAGCAGGTTTCCATCCTCCTCGGTGTGTTTTGAGGGGACAAACACACCAGTCTCGCGTTGTGTAGCGGACCCCGTTTTCACTCTCTCAAATCCCTCCCCCAGGTCGTCTGAACTGGTGGGCGAACGTGGACCCCAGCTGCCAGAGGCTGCTCCCCCTGGCCACCACCGGCGACGGCAACTGCCTGCTCCACGCCGCCTCCCTGGGTAAGAGCTCCACTTAACGCCCCCTCCCAAAGCCAAATAACGCACCGGTTCGCTTCAGACCCAGTAACGTGCCCCGTGCTGGTGCCACCTCCCGGGCCCAGCCTTTCCCACCACCGCGGCAGGAGGCGTGCGGGCGGCCGCAGCGCTCGGGCTCTGCGGGGCAGGAAGGGCTGGAAGGAAGGAGGCTGCCAGTAGCTCCCGTACTTCTGAAATCCCTTCTTCCCTTCCATTTGGCAAATTTCCCCGTTTCTGAAGGAAACGTAAAATAACGGCACCACTCCTTCCCTCCTCTTGAAGTGCCGAAAGCCCAGATTTGACTTCGTCTTGTCAAGCGTGACCGGAGCAAATCCTCTGAAGTTTCCAGGCTTTTAAACGAGCAGGGCTGCGCATTTCCTTCGTGTTGGTGCTTCACGCACAACAAAACCACGCTCTCGTTTAACCCAATCTCATTTTCCTATCAGACCTTGACGTGTGTGATTTCTATTTTTTTTTTTTTTTTTTTTTTTTTTTTTTTTTTTTTTTTTTTTTTTTTTTTTGTGAACGAATATTTGTGAGATGCTTCAGAGTTGAAAGCAGAGGTGGCGGCAGCTCCGTTTTAGCCGCGCAGAAACTCACTGCGGGTAGAAAATGTAGGCTTTGAACCCGGAATTGTAACGTTTTGAGGGAGGAGCTTGCGTTTCTCTGCCTCTGTTTCCCCCCCTTGCCCTGGTTTGTGGCAGGTTGTGGGACCTCAGTGACTCAAGGAAGCGATGCTGACCCTCTGCCGCTGTTTCTTTCCCCCGCCCCGTGCAGGTATGTGGGGTTTCCACGACCGAGATCTCATGCTTCGCAAATCCCTTTACACCCTGATGGATAAAGGGGTGGAAAGGGAAGCCCTGAAGCGAAGGTGGCGTTGGCAGCAGACGCAGCAGAACAAGGAGGTAAGGACCAGGCTGAAAACCGTCCTCTCTGCGGCTGGGTCAAATACCCCGTGGCTCTGGGAGATGCTTCTGGTTGTGATAAAGTTTGACTTGACTTTTGGGCAACCCCCCTGGCTTGTGGTACTTGGTTAGACCGTGATGAGATCTAAACTGTGGCAAAATTCCCTTTTATCCCAAGGTAGGAAAAGTCTTTATTAGAAGCGTGTTAATGCCCAATGCTGATGGCAGGGGGGAAAAAATAAAAAAACAAAACAAGTCACCGTCAGGCATTTGGGATCCAGCAGGACGCGATGGCCTTGCTGGGCTCTTCAGAGCGTGGCACAAACTCTGCCTACCAAAAAAAGAAGACTCGTGAACTTGCCACGATAAAGGAGCTTTTTCGAAGCGATGAAACGGGGGGGGGACCCCCCCACCGCAGAAGCGGGGACGTGGCTTTGTCAAGGTGGAACGTTACCGAACGGCCTCACGTGGTGAGAGTCACCCCGCGGCCTTGTGAGCGGGGTGAACTCCCGTTTCCACCTGCTGCCGAGGGATGATGTTTCCTTTTTATTTTTATTATATCCTCCAGCTTCCTTTTTATTTTTAGAAGGGCACGGCAATTCGTATCTTGACGGTTTGGGGGAAAAAAAAAAAAAAAAAAAAAAGCACGTATCGCCCTGTTTGAAGCGGAGTCGTTAATGAATAATCGCAGGGGGTTTTACTGCTATTAAAAGCACGTTTTTAGGCATCTCTCTAAATCCGGAATGAGCTGCCAGCGGAGAGCTTGCGGGTTTTTAGAAGAGTTTGCAACCGCTTGGGGGGGGTGTAGGGTGTGGTGCTGTCGTGCCCTGGTCGTTGGCCTCTGCGTGAGCTGAAGGGCCGGGGGGTCCGGGGAGGGGGGATGCAGGTGATGCAGCAGCCTGGAACTTGAGCGGTTGCCTGGAAGTCGAGGATCCTGAGCTCCTCCCTCCCCAGTAAGCTCCGACAGGAGCAGCCCGGGGTGCTGGATGCCGCTCGGCGTTTCGCAACCCGCTCTGGGGGTGAAATTCTCCTCCCCGCGCTTTGCTTCACGAGCCTTAAATCGACGATGAAAGAATTCGCCTCGACGACGTAAGCGGGGAGCGGAGAAGCTCAGTTAACGCTGCGGGGAGCAGAGCGGGGGCCCTCGGTTCCCTCTTGGTGCGCGGCTTGAAGGTTTTCTTGGCAGCTTGGGGGGTTTAGGATGTTGTGTTTGGATGCTGGAGCTCCGGTTGTGGAGCCGGGGAAAGGAGGAGGAAGAGGAGGGTAAAGCTGCTGCCCTTCCCGTTGCATTTCTCAGCTTATGACCTTAAACGCAGCGGGCTCAAGTGTGACCTTTTGCAGAGTTTTGTGTTTTTTAAGGTATTTCTGCCCTTCCGTGGGGCGGACGTGGCTTCTGGTACCCATCAACCCCGGGGTTGTGCTGGAAGCTGTTGGAGAAGCTTCAGCCTTGGGGAGGAGAGGCGTAACCCTTGAATTTCATCCTCCCCGCAGGCTTTATAAAGTCGGGGGGTCGTACTCAGGGCAGCGTGTTCTGTAGGTGCAGGGGGGTAGGGGGCAGCTTTTTGAGGAGGGGGCTGTGCCCTTGCAGCCACAGAACAGGCAGCTCGCAATCCCCCTGTAAGGGAAGGGGAGGAAGATGTAGCACGGCCGTGGGTTGAAATAGCAAAGCAACTCTTGAATTGAATATTTATAGACCTTACGGTGTCTTCTGTGGGGTGGGTTTCTTTTTTTTCTTGAAGGAAAATCAGTTCTGTATTTTAGCCAGTCCAATGATCTGTCCCACCGTCTCCTGTCGATAGGTTTTGTCATCTTTAAGCCTGGAAGGATTTAGTGTAAGAATAAAGGTTTCCTCTCATTCCGTGGGTTGAAATGTTTACTTCCCCCCTGCTAAAAAGACAAAACTTTTGTTTCGGGCCGATTATCTCCCCAGCTGGCTCGAGAACACAGGGTTTGGTGGGTTTTTTTTTTGCATAACATAGTGTTTATTTTTGCATAAATCCATAGAGGCAAGTTGTGGCTGTGTGTATAAATCTGTGCTGCGGAAACTGGAAAATACTTACTTTTTTTGGGCGGATTTTTCTTTTGCCTTTTCCCAGTCTGGTCTCGTTTACACCGAAGAGGAGTGGCAGAAGGAGTGGAACGAGCTGATCAAGCTGGCGTCCAGCGAGCCGCGCGTGCACTACGGCACCAACGGCGGCGGCTGCGGAGGGTACGTGGAGGGGCAGAACGGAAAAATAATAAAACCGGCTAGATGTGGAAACGGAGCAGCTCTCCCTTTGCTGGAGGGCTCGGGGAGGTTCTCGAGGAGAAAGGACAAGGCTGGGGGTTTGCTGCTCTGGGCCGGAGATTTGGGTTTTTTAAGGGGAAGGGTGAAGGATCGTGAAGAACGACGTGAGCTCCGTAAAGTGTCCCAGGAAGGGGTTTAAATGCCGCACGAGGCTTTTGTTTTGGGGGGGGGTGACGCTGAACAGAAAACTAAACTCTCGTGGTTCATCGTGTTGGTGGCTCTGAAGTGAGAGTAGTAAGCAAAAGCTGAGGATTTCTGCAGCACTCGCTCTGTACTTCAAGGGCGCTTGATCGCCGCGGCCATCCCCAGCAACCGCTGCTTCGGAGGCTCTTTAGAGACACCCAGAAGAGCTGGGCAGCAGCATGGCACTGCCTGCCTACCAACCCTTGTATCTTAAAATCGGCCAGTTTGGGGGGGAACCTCCATCTAAAAATCTCAAATCAGAGCCGAGGTCAAACTTGGAACGCCTTAAATACGACGCGCCTCCACGTGGATGCCTACAAAGGCTTCGTCCTGTGTTTACAAGCGATGGTTAAATACTCAAGGGGTGAAAATGAATTTCTTCCTTGCTGCTTCCAAGTGTTGAAAGCTCCGAAGAGCCGGTCTACGAGAGCCTGGAGGAGTTCCACGTGTTCGTCCTCGCCCACGTCTTGAAGAGACCCATAGTGGTGGTGGCAGACACGATGCTGCGGGACTCGGGGGGAGAAGGTAAGAATTCCCCTTTGTTTCACGAAGTCTTTACGAAGGACGCGCGCTCAGGCTGCGTCATTTCCTCTCTACCACGCGTTTTCCCGGGGTGTTTTTGCTCGGGGAAGCCGGGTTTTGAATCGGAACAGAGCGTGGGGCGCGTTGACCCAGTGCAGGGTGCCGTGGGGGATTCCCACGGAGGGTACGTGCACCACGGTCTGATATTTTGCCATTTCTAAGAGCATCTGCCTGAGGAGGGGGGGGGGGGCTCTTTTTCCCCCTCACGTGATGGGAAATTCCGTTGCCCTGCGTGTCGTATTTTCCACTAGCAGACATAATTTCCTGTCAGAAAAGACGAATCGGTTGCCATCATTCTGTGTGCACAGTTCAAGTTGTCTTGTGGAGGAGTAAAAAGTGGTGGTTTTTTTTTTTTTTATAGAAAATACAAATTCCTTTTGCAACTGTGTTCCTCCCAAGGTAGCACAGATGTCTGTTTTGGTTTGTGGGTTTTTTTTAGTGTCCCTCGAGCTGATAGATAATTGCAGGTGAAACCCTAAATGAAGCAAACAGCTTGTTCTGGAGCAGTTTCAGTACAAACAACTCTGAACTCTTTCATCTGTTATGAAAACCAACTGCCCTGATTTCTTTCCAGCCTTTGCCCCAATTCCCTTTGGAGGGATCTATCTTCCCCTGGAAGTCCCAGCCAACAAATGCCATCGCTCTCCGTTGGTACTGGCTTACGACCAAGCCCATTTTTCTGCCCTGGTATCCATGGAGCAGAAGGAACCCGCAAAAGATCAAGGTAGGTGAAAAGCTGGGACGTGAGCCACCTACGAGCCCCGTGTGCGGGGCTGCACCCAGAGCAGGGTGGGCACAGGGCCGGGGGGGGATTCTCCCCCTCTGCTCCGCTCTCTGAGACCCCCCTGCAGGGCTGGGCCCAGCTCTGGGGCACCAACAGCAGAAGGACACGGACCTGCTCCAGCGGGGCCAGAGGAGGCCACGGAGATGCTGGGGGGGGCTGGAGCCCCCCCTGTGAGGACAGGCTGGGAGAGTTGGGGGGTTCAGCTGGAGGAGAGAAGGCTGCGGGGAGACCTTAGAGCGGCCCCCCAGGGCTGAAAGGGGCTGCGGGAAAGGGGGGGGGGACTTGTCATCAGGGGACAGGGGTTTAACCTGAGAGAGGGGAGATTTAGGTGAGATCTAAGGCAGAAATTCTCCCCTGGGAGGGGGGCGAGGCCCTGGCACGGGCTGCCCCCTCCCTGGAAGGGTTCAAGGCCGCGTTGGACGGGGCTTTGGGCAACCTGGGCTGGGGGAAGGTGGCCCTGCCCGGGGCAGGGGGG
>NW_020799134.1:1009526-1012582 GCF_003259725.1 Athene cunicularia | reverse complement strand
TTTTTTTTTTTTTTTTTTTTTTTTTTTTTTTTGGGTCATTTGTCTCCCGTACAAGTCAGATTATTTTTGTCGAGTTTGTTTTAATTCACAGCCGGCTTGATTTTTGAGCACTCTGGAACCTTATTTAGTGATTTTGGATCACTCTGGAATCTTTTTTTTTTTTAAATCACTCTGGAATCTTATTTAATGATTTTCGATCACTCCAGAATCTTATTTAATGATTTTTTTTTTTATCACTCTGGAATCTTATTTAATTATTTTTGGATCACTCTGGAATCTTATTTAATGATTTTTCTTTTTAATCACTCTGGAATCTTATTTAATTATTTTTTTATTACTCTGGAATCTTATTTAATTATTTTTTTATTACTCTGGAATCTTATTTAATTATATATATATTTTTTTAATCATTCTGGAATCGTATTGGTGGGGTTTTTTTGATCACTCTGGAATCTTATTTATTGATTTGTGATCACTCTGGAATCTTATTGATTTTTTTCGATCAGTCTGGAATCTTATTTAATGATTTTTTTTTTTAATCACTCTGGAATCTTATTTAATGATTATTTTTTTTTTTATCACTCTGGAATCTTATTTATTGATTTGTGGTCACTCTGGAATCTTATCGATTTTTTTTTTTTTCCCCCGATCACTCTGGAATCTTATTTATTCATGTTGATTTTAATTGAAAGCTTTGGAAAACTACAAAAATGTCACCTTTTGTATCACTGCTGTCTCAATTCCCTTACACCTGCTGTGTAAAACCATATTTTTTAACATAAAGGGGCAAATAGCTGTGAACATGGAGGGGAGGAGCTCAGTTATTAGAGCAGACTTAACTCTTAACTTGTCTTTTTTTTTTTTTTATCCTGTTTTAAATTTTAGTGTGACGTTATCGCTGGAAGCAAAGCTGCACCTCCTGCACAGCTACATGAATGTGAAATGGATCACGCTGCCTTGTGACATGCAGGTAGAGAGACGAGGAGTATTTTTTTTTGCTCTTGCATTATTTAAACCTCCCGCTGGCAGGGCAGCAGACGTGACGCCGTCAGCCGCCTCGCTCTCCTGCGCGCGAGCCTCGCCTGCACCCGCAGAAACCGCCGCTGGTTTTGCTCCGAGCGGAAAACCGAGCTGGTTTTGCTCCGCTCGGGTTTTGTGCGGGTGCTGGGGTTTTTTGGTTTGTTGTTTTGGGGTGGTTTTTTTTTTTTTTTTTTAGCTTTTTGTGCCTGTTTTTACTCAAAGTGGAAGCGGGGCAGCCTCTGGCGTGGGTGGCCGGCAGCGAGGAGACGCTGTTTGCTCCAAGACAAACGGGAGCTGTTGGTTTGTGGCCGCCAGAAGCTGCCTCGAGACCCACGGTTTGACCGTAGCTTTTCCCGGGACCTTTCCTTGGCAGGAAAACTCCCGTCTGCTTCCCAAATCTCCGTGGTGGTGCGTGGGCAGGTGGTGGTAGCTGCCTTGACAGCATGAAGGGTGTCGTGGGGTGTTTTTGGGTGTGGGTTGTTTTTTTTCTTTCCCCCTTTTTAGGAGAAAACTCCCCAAACTTAAATATGAAGCTGCGGAGGTGTTGTCACCGTTTGAGCTCTGCTACGGTGGCACTTTGGGTGTGAGCTCCTCGACCGGCTGCAGCTGCTTTGCTCCTGAATCCCCTGAATCCCCCCCCTCAGCTCGGCCTTACCGACCTGCCGTGACCCCGGGGAAGCAGCTGCCAGCCCAGCCCGGTGCCTTTGGGGTGACCAGAGGGGGAATTTATTGGCCTCCTCCTCGCTAGCAGCACCCCCTCCCTCTTTTCTCCACCTTTTCCCCCGAAGCCTCAACCCGGTTCAGACGTTCCTGATGCGCTGCCGGGGGCGTCTCCTTCTCCAAGCAATCGCCTGCTTCTCGGTTTGCACCTTCAGCCTGGAAAATTCAGCCGAGGACCTTCCAGGACTCCGATATCTGTTTTCTTTCTCCCCAGGCGCCTTTGGCCCAGCCAGAATCTCCTACGGCCTCTGCGGGCGACGACGCTCGTTCAGCCGCGGAGTCGGGAGAGTCGGACAAGGAGTCGGTCTGCAGCAGTTCAGCGAGCAACGGCGGCAGCAGGGGTTGCAAGGACAAAGAGAAACCAAAGAAAGAGCGAGACAAGGAGAAGGAAAAAGATAAAAAACGGGCAGACTCGGTTGCCAATAAGCTGGGCAGCTTCGGCAAGACTTTGGGAAGCAAACTAAAAAAGAACATGGGTGGTTTGATGCACGGCAAAACCACCAAGGGAGGCGTGAGCAACGGGCAGGGAGATACCTTGGAGAAGAAGAAAAAAGGATCCTTGAAGTCCAGGAAAGGCAGCAAAGAAGAATCTTCCCAAGGAGATTTGTCAGCTCCTGCGGAGAAAACCTTCCCAGGTAAAGCAGCCCCCGAAAAGCCGTCGGATCCCTACAAATACAGCAACGACGTCCGGCTGAGCCTGAGCATCCTGCGGGCGGCCATGCAGGGGGAGCGCAAGTTCATCTTCGCCGGGCACCTCAAAACCAGCCACCGGCACCAGTACCAGGAGGAGATGATCCAGAGGTACCTCCTGGACGCCGAGGAGCGCTTCCTGGCCGAGCAGAAACAAAAGGAGGCGGAGAAGAAGGCGTTGGGGAGCGCCGCCGCCCCCCCCAAGAAGCTGGAGCCGGAGGGCAACACCCCCAAGGGCGAGGAAGTGATGCTGAACCCCGCGTACCCCCAGCCCCCCCCTCCTGCCTACACCATCCACACCCCGGAGCTGGCCCTGAGCGCTAAAATCGCCGCTTTTCCCTCGGGTTATTCGGGCGTTTTCACCTTTCCCAGACCCTCGGGGATCAGCAGCACGGAAGGGTCTCATCACCCCCCCGGCTATCCGGACGGCCGGCGGCAGGTCGCGGGGGGGTCGTGCAGCAGCAGCCTCCCCCCCTACGCCACCTTACCCAGACACTGCGCCCAGGCGCGGGCCAACCCCCCTCCCCAGAGCAGCCCCTCCCGCCTCGCCAGGTTCTCCCCCACGGACACGGACGCGCCCCCCGCCTTCCCCCCGGAGTGCGAGGGCTCGGCCTTCCTCCCCCCCC
>NW_020799134.1:1006607-1008471 GCF_003259725.1 Athene cunicularia | reverse complement strand
TTTTTTTTTTTTTTTTTTTAAATTTTTTTTTTTTTCAAGTCCTTCTCTTTGGTTTTATTAAACCGCCGAGCGGAGACGGGCAGCACACAGCTGGGCTTAAAAAAAGGGGCTTTAAAACCCAGTTGGTGCCACGGGAGAGGGGGGGGGAGGTCAGTGCCCCTCCTCTCAGATCAAATACCTAACAGCAATTTTTTTAATTTTTTTTTTTCCCTCAAATCACAGAAATTCCCATTTATTTTTAACCCCGGGGCGAGAACATAAAAGCACCGGTTACGCGCCGCAGGCCTCTCGGTTCACCCCGAATATTAAATATTTAAAACCCCAACAAAAACCTCACTAAGGAGGCGGGGGGGGGTCGCTTGGTTTATAGACCCGTTTCTGAACGTTTTAAGGCTGACGCTTCACCTGGGTTGGGTTTTTTTTTGGGGGGGGGAATTTCTCCCCCTTTTGGTGAACTCCATCCTGCCCCAGCGCCGAGCCGGTGGATGCTGGAGGGTCCGTTGCGGCGGGGAGCAGCTGGTGCTGATTTTTGGAGCTGGTTGGTTCAAGGGGGCTCCTTCTGTGCGCGCCCCCCCCCTTGATGATAACGGGAAATTGTGGCTGTTTAAAACACCGGAGGTTTTGGGGGGAGTTCGGCTCAAATCTTGTAAACGGGGCAGAGTTGTGCGTGATGTTGGGGAATAAAATCAGCCAAACCAACAACAATAAAAAAAACGGGATGCTGGCGGGGCGCATCCTCCTGAAAAAGAGATCACCCCAAATCCTGAATTGCCAGAGCTGCGGGCACTTTCCTCTTCCCAAGGATTTTTTATTTTTATTTTTTTTTTTAGGGGGAGAAAAAGCAAATTTGGCACTTTGTATTTTGATTAATGAAGTTTGACCCCGTTGTGGTCCCTCTCTGAGGATGGGGTGAGCTGGGACAGGCGCCGGGGGGGGGACACGAATTTGTCCCTGGAAGGGAAGCTCCTGCTGTGAAGGAGGAAAAGGGCAAAACTCCCCAAAACTCCCCAAAAATTGTTCTCCAGGTGGTTTTTTTTTTTTCGGGGGGGGTGGACACACAACCAGGGCTCCCTTCAGGGCCCGGCCTTGCCCCTTTTTTATTGTGGTTAGTAGAATTTATAACTTTTTTATTTAAATATCTGAACGGGGTAAAAAAAAAATTAAAAAATATTGGACTTCAGGCAAGGATGAAAAAAATCTTTGAAGAATATTTTTTTTTTTTCTATGAAGGGCAGAGTTTTGGTTGTTCTGAGCCCCAAACCTCAGCTGGGTCACGCCCAACCAGCTGCATTTCTTCAGAACCACGAAGGATTTTTTCAGGTCATTTTTTGTTTCCTTTCTGGTGAAACTAATTATATTTTTTTTTCTTTTTTTTAAGGGACTATTAAATACAAATTATATTTATTGAAAGGTAATACCTACCATCAGCCAGCTCCTATCACAAACACACTAAAGCCACCGCCCGGGTGGTATTTTTACATCATGGGACTGGATTTTTTTATTTTTTTTTTTCTGCCCCTGGGAGAGGTTTTGTGTTTTTTTTTTTTTTTTCTTCCATGGGCCAGGACTGGGGAGGGGGGAGGCTGCGCCGTGATCCCGAGGTCTTAAACCAAGTGCACTTAGTGGTGAGGTCGGAGGGGACGTTCTGGCTGCGGTAAAAATTTTTTTTGAAGGGGGTAAAAAAAAAAAAAAAAGTTAATGAGCTTTTTATTTTATCAAAATTTACCTTCGCTGATATTACCCGGCCCCACGGCGCAGGGTTGGGAGGGGGGAAGTCTGATGGGATGTTTCGGTTTATCACTAATCCTACGAGAAGTGACCTGAATTAATTCTTGCCATTTGTTTATTCACAAAAGACTTTTTT
>NW_020799134.1:990301-993958 GCF_003259725.1 Athene cunicularia | reverse complement strand
GGGGTCTCGGGCTCGAGGGATTTCAGCATCAAGCCCTCAGGCTCTCACACAGGCAGAAGCTTCCAGCTTGCCAGGCTCACGGGTCTAACTCGGTTTCTCTTTTTTTTCTCCACGCTCAAGATGCGACGGTGTACGTTGGGGGGTTGGATGAGAAGGTCAGCGAGCCGCTGCTGTGGGAGCTCTTCCTCCAGGCAGGGCCGGTGGTCAATACCCACATGCCCAAGGATCGAGTCACAGGCCAGCACCAAGGTGAGATATGTACTGTTCTCTCTGAAAAGCTGCTTGGTGAATACATGAATTGAGTTGGGGGCGTTCGGAGAGAGATTACTGCGGGAAGAGAGGTGAGGGATGGGCTGTCCCCTTGGGAGATCATCATCATCCTTCCCCTAAGAAGGGGCCAGGGCTCTGGTTTTGGATCCGGAGGGGTTGGGTGGGCTGTGGGAGGCCTTGGGCCTGCCCTCTCCTAAAGCTCTGCCCGGGGACTCGTTGCAGGTTACGGGTTTGTGGAGTTCCTCAGCGAGGAGGACGCGGATTATGCCATTAAGATCATGAATATGATCAAACTGTACGGGAAGCCGATCCGAGTCAACAAAGCCTCGGCCCACAACAAAAACCTGGACGTGGGGGCCAACATCTTCATCGGCAACCTGGACCCTGAAATCGATGAGAAGCTGTTGTACGACACCTTCAGCGCTTTCGGGGTCATCCTGCAGACGCCCAAAATCATGCGAGACCCCGACACGGGCAACTCGAAGGGTTACGCCTTCATCAACTTCGCCAGCTTCGACGCCTCGGACGCCGCCATCGAGGCCATGAACGGCCAGTACCTCTGCAACAGGCCCATCACCGTTTCCTACGCCTTCAAAAAAGATTCCAAAGGCGAGCGGCACGGCTCGGCCGCTGAGCGGCTCCTGGCAGCCCAGAACCCGCTCTCGCAGGCAGATCGGCCTCATCAGCTCTTCGCCGACGCTCCTCCTCCTCCCTCTGTCCCCACTCCCGTTGTCACCTCCTTGGGACCTGGTGTCACCCCTCCAGGTGGGTAAATCGGGGCAGCGCCCGTCTCTGCAGGGGGGTCGTTGGCAGGAGGCTACTGCGGCTCGTGCTCAGCCGTTCCTTGGCGCAGGGAGCGGGGGGGCTCAGGGCAGCGACGCTGCGTCGCGGGGGAGATTTTTGGTGTAAAACCCTCGGTGGAGCTGCGGCATCGTGAGCTGGCAGGACTTTGGCAAGAGACATTCTCTTCCCTCCCCACGGTGGCTCGGCCTACGCCGTCCCGGGGCTGAGGGGAAGGATCCTGCGCCTGTCTGCTGGTTGTTTTTTTTATGCTTTCTGTGGCTGTTTGCGTTTTCACCGCCTTCCCGATTGCCTGGGAGTGTTATTTTTATTTTTTTTTTCCCTGTAGGTTTGTTTGCTTTTTATACTTAACCAAATTCTCGCTGTCTCTCTTCCCAGGCCTCCCACCCCCAGGATCGTTCCCCCCGCCGGTGCCGCCTCCCGGAGCGATGCCTCCCGGCATGCCTCCTGCCATGCCACCCCCACCCATGCCGCCCGGTGCGGGTGCCCCAGGCCCCCCCTCCGGGGCTGCACCCAGCGGGGGGCACCCCCCGCACCCACACCCCTTCCCTCCGGGCGGGATGCACCATCCAGGTGAGCACCAGGCCGGTGTCGGGCTCGGGAAACGGAGCTCATCTTCCCCTTCGAGGGGGTGGGTTTGGGTGAATCACCCCCCTCCCGTTTTTCTCCCCTGAGGTTCCCGTTTCGTAAAACGAGGAGAAAACTTTTGCCATCCCCTGTTCAGGTTTGGAACGCAGCATCTTTCCCCACAATGTTGCTCTCCGCAGCGCAGGGGTGAGGAGAAGGGAAGGGTCTGCGTAGGAGCGAGTGCAGCGCGTCAGCGGCGCCGCGCCCGCGTTCTGGGTTTTTCTCCTGGATGTTCTAAAACGTGTTAAAAAAAAAAAATAACCTGGAGCGGGGCCCAGCGGGATTTATGAAACGTTTGGGTAACGTGGGAAGGAAAGAGCCCTCCTGGGACGCGTCCGCTCGGGGCGAGACGTTGGTTTCCATGAGGGCGCGGGACAGGGGAGGGCAGGGGCTGGCGCGGCGCCGGCTGTTAACGACTCGGGTGCTCTTCTGGCTGTTAACGAGACTCCGAGTCTTCATCGTTTTTTCTCTGGTGTAAATTAATACGTTAAGTGGGAACCTTCTTAGCACAGTCTGCGCTTCTGCCAGGCAGGAGCTAATTCCAGACACGAGAACAAAATGTTTCTTTGATTTCCTTCCATTTTTAGCCCTGTAGTACTGGGGAATGAGCAGCCTCTCCATCTAGACTCTGGTTTCAGATGCAAAAATTAAGTGACATTTGCAATTTAATTTTTTTCTTCTTCTTCTTGTTTAATCCTGCCTGCTTTAAACCGACCCCTGCACCGAGAGGCTCTCCCACGCTGGCTGATTAGGGTGCTTTGTGTGATCGTGGCTCTGGCCGTGTGAGTGACCAGATGGCTGCTGCTTGTCCCCGATTACACGTCGGCTTTAGAGCAGCCAATTAGGCTCGGCGCAGGAAAGCCTGACCTAGCGCTTCCACACTGCTCGCCCCGGGGAGCCACGCCAGGCTCGTGGGTTTCTGATGAGGAGGAAAGAATCTGTGCTGCTTTTTTTTTTTTTTAATTGTTTTAAAGGGATCTAATAATCATCGGAAAAAAAAAAAGGATTTGGAGGGACTCGGGCCATTTCTGCACAGAGCAGGACAAGCTTCAAAGTTGGGTTGTTCAGGGAGCTGGTTTGTCCCCTCCAAGCCCCCATCCCAGGACTCACCACGCTTGCTGTCCCATCTTTCCTGCCCCCCCTTTCCCTTAACCTCCAGGCAGCCTTTTCTGAGCTGCAGCCCGTTCCTGTCCCCTCTTGACAGAGATCTTTCTGCTTTCTCCTCTTTAACCTCCCTCTTGGCCACAGAACTCCCTTTGCAGCCCGATGTAGCCCTACAGCTGGATTCAACACCCCTCTGGGCTACGGAGAGGGGAGGGGGGCTCAGAGCCCTCCTTGCCACCAGCCCTTGACTCGTTATTCCCTCAGGAATGCCTCCCATGCAAGTCCACCACGGGCCTCCCGGGATGGGCCAACATCACCCAGGACCACCGGGCTCCGGAGGCCAGCCTCCCCCGCGGCCCCCCCCTGGCATGCCACACCCTGGACCCCCACCCATGGGTATGCCACCCCGAGGACCTCATTTCGGGTCGCCCATGGGTAAGTGGGTGCCTGCAAGAGGCGGTATGTGTTCTTTTCTATCGATCGTACACACTTGTTCTCGAGTCGAGCGCTCGCTTCGGCCCCGCGCCCTCCCTCGTTTCTGGTTTTTTTTTAACGGGGACGGGAAGGAGGAGACGTCGCGGAGGCGTCTCGGAGCAAAAACCCGGCAGCCACGAGCTGCTCAGCCAGGATCCCACGGGGCTTTCCTCGTGTTGCGGGGCTCTGCACTTTCTTGGTGACGGACCCCCCCCATCTCTCGCATCGGGATAACGACCGGGCTGTGGTGCCAGGGCTGGGTTCCTCAGACCCCTCCTGCCCACCACCCACAGAGAAATTCCAGGACCTGCCGGCAGAGGGGGAGCGTTGGCCCAAACCGTGGGCACCCGGTAGAGCTGGCACCCAAGGGGGGGGTTTGGG
>NW_020799134.1:985899-990251 GCF_003259725.1 Athene cunicularia | reverse complement strand
TTTTTTTTTTTTTTTTTTTTTTTTTTTTTTTTTTTTTTTTCAAGGTACTTTTTACAGGTTGGTTTGTTGTTTTTGGTTCTTTTCTATGTCAAGCACCCATCGCCCCTTTACAAATAAAACGTTTTAAGAACCAGGGGCTGTCCCAGAGCTCGGGATGTGGCTCTGCCTCTTTGTGACGGAGCTGCTGACCGCTCCCGCCTCGCGCAGGGACGCCTGTGGTGGGTTCCACCAGCACGTGAAAGCTCTGCCGGTACCCGAGCCGCGTTTCCATCCCGGTGAGGCACCGAATGAGGGTGGATGCGCCCGGTCTCTCGCTTTGGCCAGGCTCTTTGTTTGGTCTCGGATGGGCTCCGCGTCATCCCTTAACGCCTGCGGTGGAAAAAAAATGTACAATCGTGGCTTAAAATCTGTCTCATCCTCGGATGCTGTTGTCCCACAGAGCCCAAGTAACTGAGCAGGATGTTTGGAGGAGTGATTTGGGGGTGAAACCCGCTCTCCTGAGTCCCTGCCTCGTCCCTTTGAAGTGAGATCTCCGATTCTGACGCTTGCAGCCACCTTAGAGCTGAGATTGTGGGGATATTGTTAAGGGAGGGGGGGCAATAAAATGAGGGTGAAGCCGTCCGGCTGGGAGAGGAGGTGGAGCAGATGTGATCCCCGGAACCCTCCTGCCTCTCCTCAAATGAATTCAGCGTCTCGGCGCCGGCCAGACCATTAATTGGGGAAGTGTAAAAGTGGAGCCTGCGGCTGGAGAGTTTGACACCTTCCACGGCAGCTGGAAGGTGTGAGGAGGGAGGGGGCTTGGCTCCCGGCAGAGCCCCTTCAGGGAGGCAGAAGGAAGAGTTGGAGGCGAGGAGAGAGGTGTTGGCTTTCTCCAGACAAAGCTTTAAATCCAGGTGATTTAAAGACAAAAAAAAAAAAACAACCTACCCCGGGGTAGTTTGTGGCTTTATGGGGGGGATGAGTGGGGACCATTGTGATTCCTGGAAGGCTGCCGTGGCTCTTCAGAGCTCTACAGAGCTCTCAGCCTTGATTTTTACTCTCTGCTGGTTTATTTCTGTTCTATTTTAACGTCCTAGGGCTTAAACTGACCTTTAGCTCCCGTCTCTGTTCACCCTGGCGGACCGGGGAGGAGGAATGGTGCCGTGATTTCCCTCTTTTGGCGTCACGGGGAGGTTCGGTAAGTGACATCTGGAGAAATTCAGATGGTGGAAGGTTGGGGAAATAGCAGAGCTGACCTACGAGCTTTATTTCTTCGCTGCTGATGTTGCCTTTGGCACGTGAGTGGCCGCTGAAGGATCCGTGAGATGAAGTGGAAGAGCTTTGCGCTTACTGCAGCTGCTCCAGGATCCTCCGTTATCGGAGGCAGAAAAGTAATGGCTGGGCTGCGTTTTGCTTTTACCACTGATGTGGCTCCTTGAGTAGCCATCCTTGCCCAAATCCAGGCTTTTTGGGGACGCTTCAGGACTATTCGAGGAGATTTGGGGCTCGCTGTGTTGCCGGCAGTTTCCAGGACCGCTCCTAGGTCTAAGTGGTTTGGGGGGGTTTGGTCCTGACTAGGCTGAGCACCCACGGAGGGGGAGTATTGTTGCGCTCAGCCCGACTTTAACCCCAGCTGCTGAGCTGCTGTGAAGGTTCCCAGGTTTATACGGTCTTGGACTTCCCCCTCCAAGGGGACACCGATGTCTGGAGGAGGAAACGGAATTTGTGGAGGGTTTTCCAGCAGACCTGGAGGCACCGGGGTGCTCGCTGAACCTCTTGTGATTTCATTAAACCGCTCATGGGCCTCGGCTCTCTCTGGCCTGAGCCCTCTGCTCCAGAGCCCGCCACAATCCCATCGGTTCCGTCTCCCTCTGAGGAACGTGCCTGGCAGTTCCCGCTGGATCGTGGCCAGTCTGGAGCTGCTCCACCGCCCGCTGCTCCGGCGGTGGAATTACGGGCAGAGCCCAACGCCAACATCGTCGTCTCGCTGCGGGTAGCGAGGAGGTGGGGGAGCAGGATCCTCGCTGGACCGGCTGCGGCTGGTGGATGAAGTGAGGTCACGGCGCTGTTGGGCTCCGGTTCCTCCACCTGGGCTGGGAGGAAAACGAGAAGTGGCTTCACAGCGGCTGCCTGAGGGAGCAGAGCTGAAACGGGGGGAGAAAACTGGGCTCGGGTTTAAACGAGCACTAAATCGTTGCCGGTTACGAGGCCCGAAGCTGCGAGGGGCTTGGCTGCCTGCTCCTGAGCTGGGCTGTCGGTGTTTTTCTGAAGAGGGGAGCGTGTTTTAAAGCACACCTAAAGTTTGTGCCGCCGTGCCCGTGCGGTTTGCCTTTGTCACCTTTCGGCACGTGTGGCTGAGGTGGATATTTTCAGTCCCCTGTTGCAGCTGATGGCTGTAGAGAACGCGGCAGAGAAAAGCCTCTCTGAAGCTGAACGAGTCTTAAAAGCAGCAGCAGCGCTGCGGGGTTTGGTTTGAGGTGGGTGGGGAGTGGCCTGGACCCTGTTTTGGGGCGCGTGGACGTTACGTGGGGGGTGTTGGTCTCGATGCTGGGCTGGCCGGCGGATGACAGAGGATTCTGGTGCCAAGGTTTGAGCAAAGCCAAACCTTCCTGTTGCGGGGGGGGGGAAATCCACGATACCTCCAGCAATTGAAAGCGTTTCTGGAGTGGAAATAATAACGCCAAGGGAGAGGCTGCTTGCCATCCATCGATCGGGTCCGAACGCGTGGCAGGAGCGAGACGTCTCGGTCTCTGCGGACTCGTTGGGATGTTGGGCGACCTTGTTAGATGGCGTGGCCGAGCTTAAGCTGCTGCTGAGAGACCTAAACCCCACTTCTCCCACGCCGGGCGGTGTCAGGCCCCCCGAGGCGAGCCCGGAGCTCGCGGTGAGACGTACAAGTGGGAACGTGCTGCCTCCTCCTTCACCCCGTGCGTCTTAATCCGTGCTGGGGCTGTGCTCGGCATCACCCCGTCCCGCCTTCCGCCTCTTCCCTGGCTGCATCTTTTTTTGGACAAAACCGAAGGCAAAATGCTCCGGCCCCAGGACAGTCGTAGCCTGTAATTCGGTGCCGTTTGCTCTATGGCTTTAGATTTAATTCCGCAGCAACCTTAGCCTGTCTGGTGCAGGCTTCCCGAAGCCTCTGCGCTACGTGTGCGCGGCGAGGGAACAACTTCTATTTTTAAGTGCAAAACCAAAATAAAATAGATTAGAGAAGAGGAGCTCCCGTCATGGGCTCTGAGGGTGGGGAATACCCCCCAGTCCTGACAGGCTGGGGAGGGAGTGACGAGATCGGTAACCCCCTCCCCATCATTTGCAGGCAGAAATTTGGGGAGAACCCAGCTTGGGCCACTGGAACGGGTTGGTTTGGGGATGCGGGGGGACACCTGCAGCTCCCCGTGACCACTTGGTGAGCCCCGTGGTGGCATTCCTGCGCTCTAGGAAGCCACCGGGACCCCCCCAGAGCAGCCGATCTGGCCCGTGGGCCGACCCACCCCTGGTTTTACCCCATTGCCCCTGGTTTTACGCCCTCGGCCCTGGTGTTTAGGCCCTGGCAAACGCTGAATGGTGGCCCTGGGGACAGGGTTGCGCCGTCGCTCGGTCCCTGCTGCGCCGCCTTTTCCCCCGGTTATTCGGGGGTGCTTGGTCACGGAGATTTGCTGCCGATGCCTGAGTCAGCTCCGTAAAGCTCTACACCGGGCCTTGTCAGGCGCAGGATTAGCCGGGATGTGACGCTGTCAGCCCCGGGTGCGGGCACCCACCCCGGGGGGAGAGCGGGGGGGGCAGCCCTGCAGCTCTCCCACAGGCCTGTCCCACCCCAGCAGCTTGCTTCTGTTCCCCTTTTGGGGTCATTTCCAGCAAAATCACCATTATTTCTCAGCTTCCAGTTTCCTAAATCCCTCCCTGTGGTGGTACCACTGGTGTGGACTGGTCTGAGGTCCTGCTGCCTTGCTGTTCACCTGCCAGGCTGGGCTCGTGTTCCTGCCCTCGCTGGGCAGGTTTCGGCCTCAAACACTCTCTCCTCCTCCTCCTCCTCCTCCCGTGAAAGGACGTCATCCCGCCGGTCTGGTTTGTGCCTGGCTTCTGATTTTCACAGAATTCTGTGCCTGGGGAAGCCTGACCCTGCCGCTGCATCAACGCCGCGGCAGCTGAGACCGCCTCAGCTCATTGCACCTGCTGCGCCAGTGCTCCCAGCCCCGCTCGGCGTGGGGAGCCCCCCCTCGCCCCAGCTCCCGACCCTGCACCGGGAGTTCTCTGCGCCCCCACGGCCCCTGGAGCACTCGGGCTCCTGATTTCCCACCGATGGTGGCAAAATGGGGTCGGGTTTGGGGAGCCCGGACCTCGGTTTGTCTCCCGGCCATATCCACGCTCTTCCT
>NW_020799134.1:932455-939472 GCF_003259725.1 Athene cunicularia | reverse complement strand
CCCCCCCCCCCCTCAACATCAGCACACCAAATGCTCCGATCTGGATTAGCTGCCTCGTTTCAGCCACCTGGAGCCCAAATTGTAGCGCGGTCTTAAGCTTTTGGGCTCCTTTCTGCTGCTGCTCACGCTTACGTCCCTTTCAGTTTTACCGTGTTGTGGTGGTTGGGGATTCTCCAAGGAGAGGGGGCTAAAAGGAGTAAGAAAATGAGCAGCTAGAGGAGGAGAGCTGGGTTTCTCTGCTTCCACGCTGAATGTTTAACAGAGTTACAGCCCCCAGCGATGCTCTGTGGTCTTGCTCTGGGGGAAAAAAAAAAACGATAAATACTCAGTAGAGCTTGACAGTTGTGAGCTCCTGTTGCTGTCTGGGTGATTTCAGATTTTTTTTTTTTAACCTCCTTTTTGGTCCTTTCCAAGGTTATCATTTCCCAGAGTGGGCTTACAAGACCGAGTCCAGCCCTGGCTCCCGACAGATCCAGTTATGGCATTTCATCCTGGAGCTGCTGCAGAAGGAGGAGTTCCGCCATGTCATCGCCTGGCAGCAGGGCGAGTACGGGGAGTTTGTCATCAAGGACCCTGATGAAGTGGCCCGGCTGTGGGGCAGGAGAAAATGCAAACCCCAGATGAACTATGACAAGCTGAGCCGGGCGCTCAGGTGAGCAGAAATTACCGTGGAGGTGAGGGGCTCACAGCAAACCCTCCTTCCGTCCTTCCCCGCCTCGTTTGGGGAACGAATTGTAGATACTCAGTCCCCGGGGCTCGGTGGCATCTGCATTTCTGGGAGATTTCTATCAAATTTAGAGTCCCGGGATGCCACATTGCTCGGGTAGGTCTGACTGTGCTTGGGTGTGATTACAGAGACGGGGGAGGGAGCCCTGAGTTCACCGTGCAGCGTTCTGCGTCACGGTGTAAATTTGCACCTCTAGTTCAGGTTGTTATTATCAGGATGGCTTCCTTCCGGGGAGCTTTTCTGTCTCTTTTTCTCAGCTTCCATCGCCGCTGCTGGCTTGAGCAATGAAGGTGTGGGAGGAAACCAGAGGTGTTACTCTATTATCACACCATCAAGGGTACCATTTCAGAGAAAGCAACTCCCCTTTCTAACATAACTTGTATTTCCCTCTTTACGGCTAAATCTGTGTGAGGCAGAGGTTTGATGTCAGTCCCATGGCAAGGGCCTGGTCTGGGCTGTTTCCTGAGCCCTGATGACACAAATTTGGGTAAATTTAGGGACGCCCCTTGCCCACGAGTGTCCCCTTGTGCGAGACAGGAGCTGAGCGTTCCTCGCTTCACAACTCCTCAGCCTCCAGTACAGCTTTGCCCTCTTATTTACATTTTTGCATAGTTGGGTTTATTTTTTGCAGTTATCACTGTGTATTTTGAAGGCAGACAGTGGAAAACTAGCGTGACCCTCTGAAGTATTTCAGCATTTCGAGGCTGTCACCTGCAGGAGTGGCCAGGTTCCCGACACGTTCTGGTATTATCAGTCTCTAACGTGGACTTCGCTGCCTTACGCCCTCTGATACCTCCTGGGTGGAGCTGACAAAGACAAACAAGGCAGCAAACATAAGAGTCTCATACTGGAACAGGAAGGAAACAATAAATTGAATGGCACCGAGGCTGTAATTGGTGCATGGGAGTGGAAAAATAGCCTTCACCTGCCAAGGCTGATCATGTCTTGGCATCTTGGTGCTGAGTGTGACAGCGACGGGGCAGGAGCACTGGGGGTATCGCAGCTGCCTCAGTTCGGGGCCTGGGGCTCCTTCCCTGCTCCTGCCCGGGGTTCAGCACGCTGTGGCAACAGGCAGCGCCTGTTAATCTGCCTCTTAAATACAGAGAACGGCGGCGACGAGCCGCCCCTAACACCTTTGTTTGTACTCCAGAGGCTGAGGACAAACAGTGGTGGTGTAAGTGGGGAGTTGGCTGCGGTGGGGATTAGACCTGCTGCCTCCGTTGCTTTTGTTTGGGGCTGGGAAGGTAAGGGGGGGAGTGGTGGTGGTGGTGCTGAGCACCTCCACAGTCCAGGTGTTTTTAATCCGAATGGATGAACAGAAGGGAAACAACTTGCTCGCGGGCAAGGGAGCAGCAGAAACCAGCTCACCTGATGCCCTGTACGCTCTTACAATACCCTGGGCCTGGAAGATTGCAAAAATAAAAAAAAAAAAATCTGAGGCTATCTGGGTAATTCGGACCCTTTTGCTCAGCTCTTTCGGTGCCATGAGTCTTGTTCTGCCCCCGCCCAGGTGCATGTTCCCCTCTTTCAGGTTCCCCTGAATTTTCCCCTCCTGCTCCAGGCCCTGTAACGTTCCCCGCAGCCGTCGCAGCCCAGGTGGAGCCGCCGAGTGAGTGTCTCTGGCTGCGGGGCCCTGGGGCGAGTGGGAATAGGGGAGGGATGCTCAGGGGAGATCCCCCCCCAGCCCATGGCACTGGTCCCAGTTTGGACAGGGGTGAGAACAGCGTGTACAGGCTTGGCCTGTTGTTCAGCTTTCCCTTCCCTTCAGGATCTCACCTTTTCTGAGGAACATAACGACCCGTAAAATGGTTTGAAACCTACTGCTAAAGAACCGGGTTGTAAAAGGAGTGAGTGCTGTTTGGAAACTCCCCGATTTACTGATATTTTCTTGTATTAATAACCTAAATCCTCTGGGTGACTTCGCTTTTGTAGCTACGTCAGAGATGGATGTTGGTGGCGCTAAAAGAAACGAGACTTTCAGCATCTCGCCACGTGCTTTGATCGATCTCTTGAACTTTCCTTAACAGATACTATTACAACAAGAGGATTCTCCACAAGACAAAGGGCAAAAGGTTTACCTACAAGTTCAACTTCAACAAGCTGGTGATGCCCAACTACCCGTTCATTAACATTCGGCCTAATGGTGAGTGAAGGAGTCCGGGCTGCTGCTTTTAACTGTCGATGCTCCTGGGGTGTGGAACGGGGCTGGGAGCAGCCCTGGGAGCCTCGGGAGGGACCCCGGAGCCTCAGGAGAAGCCCTGGAGCCTTGGGAGGGACCTGGCAGCCTCGGGAAGGACCCCGGAGCCTCGGGAGCGATCCCAGAGCCTCGGCACATCCCCTGTCAGTCTTGATACGACTGCCAGGGCAATCAGTGCTGCTGTGGTGGGAATGTCTGAACGTCGATTAAAGCCTTATCCCGAGCGCTCTTTCCCTCGGGATCTGTGGTTGTCTTCAGGAGGAGACTTGGGGGAATTTTGGTTTCCTCTTGGAACTCGCTCGGTGGACTGTCTTGACGTGGGTTTGCTTTGCTTTGCTGTCGAGCTGGGGGTGTCCTTGGGATAAGAGGGTTTCAGCCCTGTTGCAGGGACCTTGCCTCACTCACATGCTTGTCACGTAAGTTTATGGTGCCATATAATTGTGACCCTTCTTGACAAGGAGCTTAGAGGTGCACGCATGTGAGCGCTATCAGAGAGTTCGCAGCTTAACAGCAGTTTGCTCTCCTCCCTGCTTCTGCAAAGGCCCCTTGTTTGCTTCAGTTCTGTTCCTTTTAAGTCAAAAGGAACTTTTCTTAACCAACTCTTAACTAACTGTTAGTTCAGAGGAACGTAACAGCAGAGGAGTGTAGTAACCTGGCTGAGTTTGACTAAAATCACAGGTATTTTTTTTGATTGTCCCTGTGGCGGGACGGTGTGCAGAACGTTCAGGATAACGAAAAAGAGTTTGGGAATGGAGCATAATTGTTCCCTTCTCGTCCTAAAAGGCCTTTTGAGTCTCTTGCCAGGAGCAGTAGCAGGAGTTCAGTCTGGGTTTGTCCCAGAGTCAGCAGTACTGCTGTGGTTTCTCTGGAAGAGGGTCCTTTGTTCACAAGCTCCTTTTTGGTGGAGTCCCCCCGTAGCTAGATTTCTGCAGCTGGGGTGATTGCCTCCATAACTGCACAGCCACCACGCAACCAGGAAAATTAGCGGCCATTGAGTCCATTAAAAAAAAAAAAAAGGAGAAATAAAAAAAACAACACAAACCACCCTTCTGGAAGTCATTACAGCGAGGCCCTAGACGGCGAACTCTCCACAGCAAAGAAAGTGCGAGCACGGAGGCGCCTGAACCGGCCTTTCTCACAGCTCTTAGTTCTCACCTCGTGCCGAGTGCCCCAGGGGAAGCCTTGAAGATCCGTCTAGCAGGGAGAGAGCAGGGGAAAGTGGGGATTGAATGTTGACTCTGAAACCCCGGCGGCTCAGAAAAACAGGTTACGTGTGGGCAAGATTATTTCTCATCGCTCCTCGCGTAGCCTGTGCCTACGTTCGGCGGTGGCTGCTCGTTGATCTTGGCAGTTGAAGCGACCTGAGTCCCTCCCCACCCCTGGGGGGGGAGCCCGGCCGGGCAGGAGCGTAAATGTGATTTCAAGGCATTGTCCCTCTTAGCAAACAGCAACCCCGAAACGGGGCTGGGAGGACAGAAATATTCAGAAAGACGTTCTGCTTCACCTGTGTGGGACACGTTGCCTTTATGGCAGCGGGGAGAAGGAAATGTATTCTCCGGGAGTCCTTAGCCAAAGCATGGGGGTGTAAGATGTAGTATGAAGCTGCACTGCAGATCTATAATTACTTGCAGCAACGAGTCTGGGCAGTTCCAGCTCAATATTGCTCACTGCTGTTCCTTTTCCCTGTTTGCAGCCACTCCCTCCTATCTCTGGGGCATGCATTTAAAAAAAGAAGTTTGGAGAACTGGAATGCACTTGTCTAATTACAACCTGTTTTCTTTCCTTCTGGCTGGGCTGGGGGTTGGGATATCAAACCTGTTTGGGGCACTGGAATCAGGTTTCTTCTCTGGGCTCTCGCTGGCGCAGGTTTTGAAGGGAAGGGGGGGGGCCTGGGGGGAAGCAACGGGTGTGTTGTGGAGGTGAAAAAGCGGGTGGAAGAATTTGCCTCAATATGGCTCGTTATGGCAGGAGTCAGTCGTAGACAGGCGGCTCCGTAGGCACGGCGGTGGAAGAGGAGCCAGTGAGAGCTGGCAGGAGCGTTGGAGAGAAACCGTTTTCCCAGAAAAGCACAAATCAGTGACTTTCAGTCAGCCCTGAGAGCTTGAGGTTTTTTTACCAGCAGCGCTTTTGCCGGTGGCGTTGGAGCACGATTGCTCAACCCTGCTCCTCGTGCGCCGTCGCCGAGACGTTTTCTGGTTAAACCAGAGCGAGGAGGTCAGGGGAGGGCATCTGAAAGTGGAAGTTATTTCAGTGGGCGCTGAAGGTTCACGAAACCTCAGCCGGGGCGGAGAGTGGAGAAGATTCATCCCCGGCAGTGGCGAGGTTTTGAGGTGGGCAGAGGAGGCTGGAGCTGTGCAGGGGAAGGGAGCAGATGGGAAAGGCCCCTCCCATCTAATCGTCTGCTGCGTTGGTTGATAGCGCGTGGTATTTTTGTGTTACTCTTCCAAACGCCTGCAGGCGCAGCCCTCTTTACCTGTGATTTAACTCCCTCGGCGACTGCGCTCTTAACTCTCCCCCGTGCTCTTTCTCCTCTCCCCCCTCCCTGCCGCAGGTGTCGTTCCTCAGAGCGCTCCTCCCGTCCCAACCGCTTCGTCCCGCTTCCACTTCCCGCCGCTGGACAGCCACTCTCCCACCGAGGATGCCCAGCCCAGTCGATTCTCCGCTGGCTCCCTGGTGCCATCCAACCCCGAAGGGCTGGGGGACGGCGGTGAGAGGAAGCCGGACATGCCGGAGCTGGAGGACGGCTCCTCGGATTGGCGCCGTGGCGTGGATCTCATGGCCTCGCGCAACGCCGTGGGCGCCGGCGGCGTCAACCACCAGAAGCGCAAGCCCGACATCATGCTCCCTCTCTTCACCAGGCCCGGGATCTACCCGGATCCTCACAGCCCCTTTGCCGTGTCCCCTCTGCCGGGGCGCGGCGGGGTCCTCAACGTCCCGATCTCTCCTGCGTTGTCCCTGACTCCCACCCTCTTCTCCTACAGCCCCTCTCCGGGCCTCAGCCCCTTCACAGGTAGCAGCTGCTTCTCTTTTAACCCCGAGGAAATGAAACACTACCTGCATTCGCAAGCCTGCTCCGTCTTCAACTACCACCTGAGTCCGCGGACTTTCCCCCGCTATCCGCTCATGGTGCCGCCACTACAGTGCCAAATGCCCCTCGAGGAGCAGCCCCAGTTCCCCATCAAGCTACAGCCTCCCCCTGTGGGCCGCAAAAACAGAGAGAGACTGGAAAGCGCTGAGGAGCCAGCGGCCCCCCAGCTCGCTACTCCTCCTCCCAGGGTCAAGGTTGAGCCCGCGATGGACAAGGAGGCAGAGGCCGAAGAGCCACCGGCGAAAGGAAAAGAGAAAAGTGAGCGAGAGGAAGGCTCCGGCCTGGAAGAGGAGAGAGGGCCTGTGTTTGCCAGGCCAGCTGCCCCGTCGTGGCACCCAGCCCCGCCAGCACCCACCCAGGCCGGCTTCTCGGCCGAAGAATCCCAGGAGCAAGGGGAGAGCAGCGGGGAAAAGTCATCCCGAGAACCCACCGGAGAACCAGGGGCTCAGGAGAAGAGAGAGGATGCCCTGATGCCTCCCAAGCTGCGTCTCAAGCGCCGCTGGAACGGTGACCGCCAGGCCGACGTCCCCGAGGAGCGCCAGAACGGCCGAGTCCACTGGAACGGGGCGCTGGGCAGCCCCCACCTGGCCACAGCTCCCAAGGCCGTGGCGGCTGCCGCTGCCTCCGACACCTAAACCCGGGGCAGGCTCGCAGGTCCGGCTGCTGTGCTGAAAACATCTGTGTATTTATGTAGCAAGGTTGCAGAGCGTGGGGGGCGGGCGGGGGGCTGGGGCTAGCCTGGTTTGGTAATTCTAGAAACTAGGGGGTTTGTGTTCTTTGTTTTCATTGTTGAATTGCAGGTGAGACGCGGGTGTCTTGCTCCGATGAGGAGAGGCGAGGGAAGCTGCCCGCCCTTGCGAGCGAGCTTCAGACCTTGCATGAACTCCGGCGGGGTTGAGGCCTCCACCGGGACGGAGGAACTCCAGACACGGTCTATTTTATATGCGCTCTAGTATTTATAGAAGCAGGAATCTCTGAATTCATCTAGTTCCCTTTTTTTTTTTT
>NW_020799134.1:855868-858039 GCF_003259725.1 Athene cunicularia | reverse complement strand
CGCCGGCATTCAACGAGCCCCTCTACGGCCGGACAAGCGCCGCGAAACGAGACGCAGGCGGGCACGAGGCCCCCGAGAACGTTTACGAGCAGCTTTCTGGAGACCAGCTCTAAGCCCCCAGAGCAGGTAGGTCCAAGACAAGCCCCAGCCCCAGGCACGAGGAAGCTCTCGGGGTCCCTCCCCCCCAAAAGGAAGCACTTGGACTTGGGGAGGGGGGGGGTCTAAGGCTGCAGTTGGCCCCTCTGCGGGCAACACCAGCTCCGTGACGGGACTCCCACACCCTTCCCAAGGCCTGCGAGACAGTTAAGAGAGGAAGAGATTTAATTTATCTTTGAACACTTTTTCCGAAAGATATTTCTATTAATAGAATGAGGGCAGAAAAGGCTATTACAGTCAAAACAGAGACAGGTTTGGGGCACAGCTGGTGCATCCAGATATTAAATTGGCCACATGCCGGAGTGACACCGTAGGCCAGCAAGGCAAGGCCACACCAAACAGCACCCGCCCGGTGCCGACACCTTCAAGCTCAGCCCAGTATCCTCAGCCCCAAAACACGGGACAGCACCAACACCCAAGGCCCAAACTGGGCTGAAACACCCCAGAGCCAACGTCCTTCTCGCAGCAGACGTGATGCAACCAGCCTTAAAGTGCCCGAGAAGAGGCAAAGCCCCCACGCTGAGACGTGTTAGGCTTCGAAACACGGAGGCTGTGGGGTTGGGGTTGGTTTTTTACCTCTCTGATGACAAAAAAAAAAAAAAAAGACCACGTTCGCTTTTCCGGAGTCTACATTTTGTTGCTCTTAAATGGCCAAAAGCAGAGCGTGAGTCAGCGGCGGCTCCCGTCCTCGTTAACTCCCCTCTAGTGCTAAAAATGAGCCATTACACCCCAAAAGGGAAAAAGATAAAAGGGAACCTTTAGAGTTTCAGCCTCTCGGCTTGCTCCAGGACTCCACCATCCCGCCAAAGCCACCAAAGAGGAGTTTGGGAACACACGGGCTGCCCCAGGATGGAGCCTCCTGCCTCGCAGCGGCCCGACCGAGGGCACAACTCAAGGTTTGAAAGGGATGAACCCTCCCAACGGGGAGCACAACCCTCCACCGGGCATCTCACCCTGATGAGCCTCACGTGGCAAAACGCTCCTCGGACGAGCGTCTCCTCACCGGCTGCACAAAAACGTCTGGTCTGTGAATAAAACAAAGCAGCCACCCCCGGAAGATGGGCTGAAGCAGAGGGACTGCGACCTTACCGGAGAGGGGAGAAGGAAAATCAATGCCTCGAGCAAGGAGTCGAGCACCTCATGCTGGAAACAGGTGTGGTTCAGTTCATTTAAAAGTTTATTCCTTTATCAAATCTCTTTTTCAGAGGATTTCGCTGTACATATAAGATATGAATAAATTACTCAACAGTAACTTTATTCTGGTCATTCAAATACTCAAAATGGGCTCTGCAAAGTACTAAAACATCCAGGGAACTAAACTAGAAATCAGATTATTTTAAAATATTCTAAGAAAAGACTTCATTCATGGGGGTTTGTTTGCTTCTTTTTAACAGGTAACATGGGAGAAAAACAACCTCTTGGGGGAGTTTTTCCTAAACGGAATAACAAATATTAGCTGATTTAGCTGCAGTTACAACAAATATAACCCTTAGTGGTGGGAATGTAAGTTAAATAACCAGACCAGCTCTCTGTTCCCTTCAGCATCACACGCTTTGGTGAACAACAAACTAAGTGAGGCCACAGAGATTTGGCTAACGATACGTGGGATGTGGCCAGCGAGGCTGCACATGATTGGCCATCATGTATCATCACCTAGACCTAATACCTTAAATAAAAGAAAGATTTGATTTTAAAAAGTTAAGGCCGGACACGGTCTCCTCTTCCCAGCCAGGAGGGTAAAGTTAACACTTAATTGGAGCAGAATTGATAGAAACAAGCTGGAAAAAAAAAAAAAATAAAATAAATGTACACTTGGCAGCTTTCATCTGTGTCTGCTCAGAAGAAATACTGCTGCTTCACTCGCCGAGCTCTGCCAGCGGCACCACGCTGTGCCACGCTGGGAATACTCGGCTCCCCCAGTCTGGAGAGCAGCCTGGTACAGCACTAGAGGCCTTGGCTCGGGGGGAGGAGGAGGGAAAAAAAAAAAAAAAAAAAAAAAAAAAAAAAAAAAAAAA
>NW_020799134.1:852154-855818 GCF_003259725.1 Athene cunicularia | reverse complement strand
AAAAAAAAAAAAAAAAAAAAAAAGCAGCCAGGCTTGCTCTTTTCAAAAGAAAAATTACACTCTCAATGCACCACGAGTCCAAGAAAGGAGAAAAGTGGGAACTGGAAGTTTATTGAGACTCAGCCTAAGGTTCCAGTGGCGAGGTTACGTTGGAGGAGGAGGAGCAACCCCTGTTACCTACAGGACAAAAGCTCTGAGCCTTGCACCTGGCACGTTCCCTGCGGCTGCCACGGGACCGTCAGCGCTCATTGGAAAACTTGATTTGAACCTTCCACATGATCGTTTATGAGGGAGGGGGAAGATTACAGGTGGAGTTTCAGGACCAGCTCGCATTAAACCTTTCTCCTGGCAGGCAGGGGAGCGCAGCGTTCTCTCACCCGCCGAGCAGACCACGTTCGACGCGGGGCCTGGGTGATCTCCAGCAGGCCAAGAGAAGTCCGACACAGTAGGTCACCTGGGACAACGGCCAAAAAGCGGGACAGAGGTGTTAGAATCCGTATTTGGCTTGAGTCTGCCGTCGGCTGAGCTTGTTTTCAGACCACGTGTTTTTCAGTTCCAGTTCTCTTTCCTTCGCCTGCAGAAATCGAGAGGATTAACATCAGCGCTGCCGCTCACTGACTCAGCAGCATCTCACCCTCCTCTGCCCCTGCGGACGGGGATTACGGAGCACTTCAGCCAGAAGCCTCGTTACAGGAGTTAGCACAATTCTCTTGACAGAGGCCCAAATTAATCGGGACGCAGAGACATTTCATTCACCCTGAAACGCCGGAACGGCCTCGGCGGCCGCTTGCTAACCACAAAGCAGCGGTGAGGAATTAGGGCAGGAAGCAGAAAAGTCTCGTAACACACAGACCCACGGGGACACCGGAGCTGGGTGGGAGGGGAAGGGTGAAGCCAAGCACAAAGCAAGCTAGAACCTCAGTGCCATGAGACCTCCCACCCCCGAGGGAGGCCACTCACCTGATGGATCAGGTACGTGATCTGGTGTTTCCTCCTCTGCTGTCCCGTGGGCTGATCTCCTTTTTTCTGCAAAGCAAAACCAGGTGGAACTGTTAAGCCTGGAAAGATACTGACCCAGACAGCAAAACGACAAGAGCCTGCACAAAGCCGTTTCAAGAAGCGTTTCACAGAATATCTGGGTTGGAAAAGCCCTTGAAGCTCCTCCAGCCCAGCCATGACCCTCACCCTGACCGTTCCCAACTCCACCACATCCTTATTTGTTTCATGTAAAACTGCTCTGGGCAAATTCCTCAGCCTGAAGCAGTTCCTGACTGGTCTTTACCACCTGCCTGCCGGGACCGTGGTTTGAGAAACTCTATGGATCTCTCGTGTAATTAATTATACAACACACAACACAAGGGTCCCTGTCCCCCGACCCTGGTGCCTGCACAGCACCGAATACAGCTCCAGCTGTGGCTGAAACAGGAACTGAGCAGCGTCTCCAAAAGCCCAGCCAGCACCCCCCCACCTCCTGCCCGTACCTTGCTGAAGGATTTCATGGTCTTCTCCTCTGTCAGGGATTTGGTCAGCCACTGCTGGGCTCCACTCAGCTGATCATCACCTTTAATATCCACAAAGTTGATCTCTTCCCTCCCTCGGTTCCGCTTGCCTTGCAGACGCTTGAACTGAAAGAGGAACAGAAACAACCGGAGTTCCACACACACATCGCACACCAGCGCTGACCTTAAATGAGGGTGGTCTGAGCCTCAGCTCCCCGAGCGTGGGACAGGCCACAGCAATGAACATTTCTCCAACCAGGACTTTCTGTCTTTAGGAGAGTTCTGCTTTGCTATAGATCGTATCTTAAACTACTTAGCCTGAAGGTTATAATCTCATTTTCCTACGCATTTAAACAGCATTTACTCCTGCTTTTAGTCTTGCTCAGAAGACCCTCGGGCTCCTGAGACTCTCGTTTTCAAGTGCCAGGGAGACACATGAAGTTTTGCTGCTAACATATCCTCCTCCCGTAACACCAATCCACCTCTAAAATAAAGAGGTCCCACGAAGGAAGCGAGCACCAGATGGGCCTCTGCCTTATGCAGTGCCGACCAGCTCTGCTAGCAAGGCTGGTAGTTTCTAGATGAGATCGATAATGGGAAGTTTTTTAAAACAGGTTTTTGAGTTTTTGATGTAAGCAGGGAATTCACCACTGTGCTAGAGGATGGGAAGGTATTGGAAGAGCAGCTCGTTTGCACCTCAGCAAGCAACATCTTCGCTCTATGCGCCTCGTTTGCTCTAGATGCACCTCACGAGATCATCCTGTGCTCAGCAGGAATAACAAACATCACCTACTTATAAAGCCAGCAAACCCAGTAGCCCAACAGACTACCAGGACACCACACGTGCCCACACCACAGCGTTAGACCCCACAGACCAACTCAGTTCAGCTCAACACAGAGCTCAGGTCCTGCTGGCAGGGCAGGACTGTGGCTGCCAAGCAGGTCCTGTGTTCTAACAGAACTTGAACACAAATTCCAGAGCAGGAAAAGCAGTGAAGTGCCAACCGCTTCATCGTCTATGAAGGAGGAGTCAGTGCTCATCTCCTGCGGCGCTGCCTGGGCTGGTTCCATCTCCTGGTAGTAGCCGCCGCTGTAGTAATCCTGTCAGCAAAAGGAAAATCAGTTTGTCACGAGAGCGAAGCAAGATCGATCCTGGAGCAACCCCCCACAGAAGCCCCAAGACTGAACCATGTCCCTCAGCCCACGAGCTGCTGCTTTCCCCCTAGACGGATCTCACGCAGCCTCCGGGGAGCACCACACGTTACGTGTGTACCTCCTCCAGGGCTGGCCCAAACAGTCGTTAATCACATCTCATCTAGGTTGGCACTACTGAGGAGTACAGGGCATTATTTCAGAGGTACTCAACAACGAAGACTTTGCTGAATTACTAGAAACAACCTGGCTTCAGACACCAGCTCTGGCAAGCCCCGGTTCCACACCCTGACAAGAGGGGCAGCTGCGTGGGGGCATTTTAAAGCGAGCGCAGCTATTAAATATTTATCCAGCAAAGAGCACCGACGGCTCTTGTGCCAGAGGAATCCTGTCATGCCAAGCGCTGTGGATCTCTGCACCTTGTCCCAGGTGGCTCAGATGGGGCAGATTCCCCCAAGCCTGCTCCAGTAACTAACTGGGGGCCGATCATTCCAGATGCCTTTTCAGAGTGGCACCATCAAGCTGCCCCTCGAGTCTTTGTATCAGCAGCAGCATGGCCAGCAGGGACAGGGAAGGGATCTGAGCCCTGGGCTCGGCACTGGGGAGGCCGCCCCTCGATTCCTGCATTCAGTTTTGGGCCCCTCACCCCAAAAAGGCCATTGAATGACTCGAGCGTGGCCAGAGAAGGGCAACGGAGCTGGGGCAGGGTCTGGAGCACAGGGCTGCTGGGGAGCGGCTGGGGGAACTGGGGGGGTTCAGACTGGAGAAGAGGAGGCTGAGGGGAGACCTCCTGGCCCTCGGCAACTCCCTGCCAGGAGGGGGCAGAGAGGGGGGATGAGTCTCTGGAGCCAAGGCCCCAGCGCCAGGCCCCGAGGGAATGGCCTCAAGCTGCCCAGGGCAGGGTCAGGCTGGCTCTGAGGAAGGATTTCTGTGCAGAAGGGGCTGTTGGGCGTTGGAATGGGCTGCCCAGGGCAGGGGGGAGTCCCCGGGATCCCTGGAGGGGTTGAAGAGTC
>NW_020799134.1:849947-852104 GCF_003259725.1 Athene cunicularia | reverse complement strand
TTCGTGGGGCTTTTCTAGGGCCCGCTGTCGGCTCCACGGGGCTGCGGGTGGGCTCCGGCCCAAGGTCCCCCGGGGGTTACTCGCCCTCCCGGCTGCCGGGACTACAGCTCCCGGCGCTCCCCGCCGCCCTCCCGCGGGCCGTTTCCCCGCCCTGGTCGCCAGGCCGTCTAATTCATCGCCAAACCGAGACACGGAGCGAGAAACTACAGCTCCCGGCGTGCCCCGGAGGCACCGGCGGGTCCCCCGGCGCCGGGCTGCTGTGTCACTGCAGGGGGACAGAGCGACGGGGGGTGGGGGGTTGGCAGCTCTCTGCCAGCGAGTCAGTGCCCTTCTTGCCTATTCATCCTTGCCTGCTTAATTTTGAGGCAGGAGCTGGGCCTAGACAGTGCCCTGAGTCTCGGTGGAAGGCTTTGCTGGAGCAGGGTGGGGATGGGAGTTTTCTTTTGTCGCAGCAGGGGCCTTGGCCAGGACTCCTTCACAGCCAGTTTATTCCTTTAGTGCTTCACTGACTTTAGGTTTGACTTCCATGACCTCCTTCTGGTTTGGTCTGGCCTTAATACGAAGAGAGCCAGGCCCTGAATTTGGGTCCCCAACGCAAAGCCCAAGGAAGTAATTTGCCAAGCTGCTGCAAAGTACTGACATAAGTAATTAAAGAAAAATCAAGCTAAATGAGAAGGGTATCCTGTGACACAAGCCCTTTTATCAGTTCAAACGGGGTGAAACCCAACTAAAGTACCTTGTCCCACCCCTCCTGCCCTGTTCTGAAGGACTATTAAAAATAGTGTATTAAAAACAGTTGTTGAGGCCTCAGGGAGCGAGAGGGCACGTGCAGTTCGCAGTAGCTGTGACGCTGGTATGGTTTTTTCCCCTTTTTTACACAGTCGAGACCCGTAAGAGCGAAGCTGAGCAGTACCAGCACAAAGACACGGAGGAGGATGTTCCTGTGGCCATGGGGCCAGTTTGGCTCACAGAAGGTCCAGTCTGCATCAGCATTTCTTTGTGGCAGCGCAGAAACCCCTTCCCCTGGGACTGTAGGTTCCAGAAACGAGACATCGTGGTGGCGGCTCACACGTGCGTGTGTGTGTGGTGACCTGTAGAGTGAACCCCTTGCCAAGGGGGCCTGAACCCCAAAGGGTGTCACAGAGGTGTGTAAGCCCCTTCCCTTTACAGCTTTGCCTGCCCACTCTCCAAATTTATTGGAAACCAAATTGGAGAACTGCCACGGTGTGATGGGGATTTTCTGTGGATCTGTGGTGTCACTTCCCCAGCAAAACACCCCTCGGGCTGAAATCCTGGGGATGTGCTGGGATCTCCCCAGTATTTATGGGGAGTTTTTTCATTCCTTCATAAACATCTGGAAAGGAAAATCAGTGAGTCCCCAAGAAGCACTGAACGAGTGGGTTAAACCACCCAAAGCTTTGGTGCAAGGCAGTCCTCATCCTCCGTGGAGGAAAACCAACAATAACCCTGGCAGAGATAGGAGGGACCAAGTTTAAACAAGGTCCTGCTCTTGCTGCGTGGAAGGAGTGAAAAATCTTTGTTTCTTTTGCCCTTTGTCCATCTTTTCTGTTTAAGCTAGAGATTCCTCAGGCCTAGCTCTCACCCCTGGGCAGCGGAATCCTGCTTTCAGCTGTGACCCCTCTGATTATTTATTTGTGTTACTTTGTGGCTTGTTAGGAGAAATTAAGCCAAGGAAAGCACATGGGGAATGGAAAGGAAAAGAGTCCAGCCCAGGAACCCCAACTGCTGGCTCACAGGGGAGGTTCTAGCCTTAAACTGCAGTTTAATCTGCGTGCTTAATTTAATCACAGGTGTTTGGTTGAGCCAGGCCTACAGCCCGGTGTGGTTTTAATCTGAAGCCTGGACGTGTTTAGCAGCAGCACTGGAAGCAGAAGGAGACCAAGGGTGACGACTTACTCATCTGGTGACTTAGTCACCCCCTAACCCCCGCATCGAGCCTGGCCGGGCGCCCTGAGCCTCCTCCCCAGGCACGCAAATATTTTCCTACGTGCTTAATTTCGTGCACTGTGAGTAATCCTGGTACCTCCAGCCCGGGCCCTGCACAACAGGGTATTTCTGTAGAAAAATGCTTTGCCTGTTCTGATTTAGGTGAAGGGGGGAGCGCACCCGAGGCAGCCTGCTGCTTGGGCACAAAAT
>NW_020799134.1:810466-813017 GCF_003259725.1 Athene cunicularia | reverse complement strand
GGGCTCTCCGCGGGGAGCTCCTGTGCCGGCGGCACGTCGGCGATTCCGTTCGGCACCTCCTCGGTGAATTCGGCCAGGTCCTCCAGGCTGGCCTCCCGGTGCAGCCCGTTCTCGGCCCGAACCGGACCTTCCGTCCCCGGTGCCACGTCGGCCGGTGCCTCCTGCACCGTCGGTTCCTCCTCGCTGGACGAGGCGGGCGAGGAGTCTTCCCCGGTGTCACGGGGGGGCTGGGTCCCACCGAGATCCCGTTGCCCACCCTCGGCCGCCCTCACCCCCATCACCAGCTCCTGGTTGAACTCCAGGGCTTTCTCGACTATTTCCAAAATATCCGAGTCTTTCATGACGTCCACCGGCACCTCGGCAGAGAGATCCGCCGCGCCTGGGCCTTCTTCAATCCGCTCTGGAAAACCTCCCTGCTCCGGCACAGAGCCCGGCCTCGGGGGCTCGGCCTCGGGGGGCTCCTCGTCCCCGGCCGGGGGAGGGATGTCACCGTCTGGAGCTTCCTCCTCCACCAACGGCTGCTCATCCGCTGTCTGCTCCGCTCGGTCCGGCACCGGAGAAACCAGCATCACCCGGGCCTGGAGCCCGGCCGGAGGGATGGACTCGGCTGTGTCATGGTGAGCTCTGCCGGGATCCTCCTCCTCTTCCTCCTCCTCCTCCTCCTCCGGCCCTGCCAGCTCCATGTCACAGCCTGGGAGCGTTTTGGCTGTGCTGGCGTCGCTCTCCGGCTCTACCATGTCATCGAGCTCCTCAACCAGTTCCGCGGCCAAATCCTCCGAGTGTCCTGGTCCCTCAGGTGAGCTGGTGGCACCTGGGGCTGCCTCAGCACCTCCTGTGAACAGCCCCACGGCCCCGGGGGAGCCAGGATCTGCCTCGGGTGCAGCCGGACCTTCCTCCAGCTCAGCAGTAAAACCCCCAGCATCGTCCTCATCCTCATCCTTTGGCATCTCAGGTTCTTCTGTGGGCATCTTCACGTCTTCATCTGCTTCACCGACAAACGCCTCAAAGTGCCCTTCGTCCTCTGGCACTGGAGATGCTTCTCCAGGAGCTTCCAGATCATCTTTGCTGGCCTCGATTGCTTCAACTTTAATTTCTTCAAAATCCTCGGAGATCTCAGCTTCCTCCGAGCTGGACACCTCTTGGTTGGGAGCAGAGACCATGAAATAACCTTCCTCCTCCTCGACACCCTCTGCCACAGGGGCTACCTCTGTCTCTGCTTCCTCTTCGTGGCTCTCTGGCACGGTGGGAGTTGGTGGCTTGTCCCTCCCTTCCAGCCATCCTTCATCCTCCGGAGCTATTTCGGGTGCAGGGGCTGTCTCTGTGGACTCCTCGGTCTCCGAAAGGTTTTGGCTGGGTGCGACCGCAGCCAGCATCTCTCCTTCGTAGAGGTGCAAGGGTGTGCTGTCCGGCAGCGTGTCCTCCAGCTCCACCCTCCTGCCCGCCCCCGGCGCTGGCTCCAGCTCTCCCGATCGCCCGGCATCCTCATCCTCCTCCTCCTCCTCCTCGCTTCTCTCAGCACCATCACCTTGTGCCTGCTCGAGTGCTGCGGGGCCGGAGCTGCTGCTCTCCGGCTGTCCCGGCTCTGAGCCAAGCTCATCATCAGCATCTTCATCCTGCACCTCCCACGGCTCCTCCGGAGCCTCGGCCGGCTCCTGGCTGTCCCCTTGCCCAGGGACATCTGCGGGTGTCGGGGCAGGCTGCCCTGCGGTGCCATCCTGCTCATCCCTTGCCAGCTCCGGGGCAGGCTCAGCCTCTGGCGGTGGCTGCTGCTGGCTCATCTCCTGGCTCTCAGCATCTTCTTTATCATCCTCCTGGGCTTCCTCCAGCTCTGCTGGCGATGTGCCATCTCCCTCCTCACTTTCCAGCCCTCCTGCGCTTGTCGGGGCATCATCCGTCCAAGACGGCTCTTCCAACCCCAGAGTCCCCTCTGTGTCTCCCGCTGTCACCTCCCAACCCTCTGGATGGGACTTTTGCCCGTTGCCATCATCCCCCCTGCCCCAGGGCTCCTCTCCCAGCTCTGGCTCCAGCTCCTCCTGCTCCAGCTCCTCCTCCACAAAGCTGTTTTCCTGCAGGTCCCCAGGCTCCTCCTGGGCTCCGCTCTCCTGCCCCGGGGTTTCAGGTCCCGCTGCCTCTCCTGCCCAGGGATCTTCTGCTCCCAGCACCTCCCCACCGGCCTCTCCCTTTTCTCCCTCACCCTCTTTTGCTCTGCCTGGGTCCTCCTCTCCAACGGCATCTTCTTCAGTCCCTGATGAAGCCTCTTCTGCTGGGACGGCCTCATGGATGTTTGAGGACTCCTGCTCTGGGCACGTCTCCTCCCCTGGGCACGTCTCCTGCTCCTTTTCCTCCTCTGCAGCCAGATCCATCTCACACATGGGCATTTCCTGATGCTCAGGCTTTTCCTGCTCTCCATCAACAAGGCCCTCTTCCAGGTGACTTTCCATGGGCAAAACCAGGTGGCTTCCCACGAGGACAGCACAAGCAGCTTCGACCTCCCTTTGTGGGGACTCCCCTTCTCGCACCTCCATTCCTTCACCCTGGACATCACTGTCCT
>NW_020799134.1:806766-810416 GCF_003259725.1 Athene cunicularia | reverse complement strand
AGAGCTTTGCTCCCCCCACGCAGGGAAAGGCTGAACCACAGCAGCACTGCACGCCGGTTGTTCTGTGGGTCCGTGGCTGTTCAGAGAGCACCCCCGAGCTCCCCCCATCACACTTCCCATGCCCACGGCTGCAAAAGCAGATCCTGATTCCACCATCACCACCCCCTCAGCAGCACCCGGCTCTGGGCAGCAGCTCAGGGCTCCTTGGCTGGAGGATGCTGTTTCCCAGTTCCGTGGTACCATGAAGGAGCTGAGTCATTTGTTGCATTTTTCCCAAGTGAGGGCAATAGCTACGCCCCTCCGCTCTCACATAACCACAGCCTGAAGCACAACACTCACTGGGGCCTCCAAAAGTGACTCATTCCCCTTCCCCAGCCTGTTGGCGTCAGGGCATGACCCCGGCCCGACGCTGCCGCTCTGAGCTCATGCCTTGGCCCAGCACCGTGGAAGGGAGTTACCCGAGTCACTTCCCAAACACACGCTGTTTCACTTCTCGGCTCCTTTTCTCTTCCTCTCCGTTTTTGGAATTCGTGCCCACTCTCGGTATGTTACAAACACCTCTGCAAAAGCTGGAGCAGCCAAAGAAAAACAAAGGAAACCCCCGTGTTCCAGCTCCCCCCCACCTCTCCTGGCGCGGGTTGCCAACAGCTCCTCACCCTTGTTTTTCACCTCTCAGCTTCTCCTCCTCCCCAGTGCAGCCCCTCAGGTAACCTCTTCACCACCCCCCGCCCCCAAACCAGCATTTTTCCTACTGACCAGGGAGTTTAAACCCAGTTTGGCTGAACTTGCCGCAGCCCTGCACCTCTGCAGCAGGTCAGTGCTTGCTGCAATGCCCCCCCCCCATCTCCTCCATCTGACCCAATCCCCCCAACCATCACCTTTCTCCCGTGCTGAACCTCCAAACAAGCTGAAACCCCAGGCATCCCCCAGCTCTCCCAACACCCCAAATCCCACCCGATCCCCCAAACCATCACGTTTCTCCCGTGCTGAACCTCCAGAAAGGCTGAAACCTTGGGCACTGCCCAGCTCTCTCAGCACCCCAAATCCCACCCTGACCCTCTCGTGCCCAGCTGAGACAGATGCTGACACTAAAAGCCTCATGTTCTTCCCCGGCACAGTGGCCTGAGCCCCCCGATGTGACAAAACCAAGACCCGGAGTGGCCAGCCCGGGGTTTCCGTGTTGGCAGCACCGTCCTGCTCCCGGCCTGTGGGAAGGACCGAGGTGAGGGCAGGACCTGGCAGCTGCCCTGACAGGCGGAGTTTGCAGCCCCAGCGCGTCTCTCCTCGTGTCTTCCTGGTTTCAGGGGGTTTTTGCCTGCCCCGACCGCCCTGTGACATGCCTGAGCACACGGCTGCCTCGAGGCTCCGGCTCTCCGGGCTGTGCTTCGTCCTCCAAATCCTCACCATCCTCCTCTTTGCCGTCTTTGTCCGGTACAGCCCAGAGAGCAGCCTTGGCCTCTGCTCCCAGAAGCTGAACTGCAGCTGGAGAAGCCAGGACTTGGGTTTTCAGCACCCCCGTGAGTACCCGAACCCCGGGGGGGTGCAAGGAGTGGCTCTACCTGGTCCCCAGGTGCTGCCGAGGGGGTGGCACGGGATGTCACCGTGCTTGGTCCAGGCAGTCCAGTCACACCATCCTGCTCCAGATTGGACTCCAGAGTAAAACATCAAGCTGTGGGGTTGGGGTACCGGTGTACCCCACCGAGGAGGGGCTGGAGGGTGGAAAGCAGACGTGCTGCAAGGATTTCCCATGTGCTTGGACAAAGCCAGGCCCTAAACAGGGATATTTAGGTCTAGAACATGGCTTTTGGCAGCTGGAGAGCAGAGGGAATCACTTGGCTCTGGGATTGGCCTCCCATCCTCAGGGGGGAGCACGGCAGCCGCTCCTGGCGCTTTGGGGTCTGCAAAACTTCCCACTGACCCGCTGCAGCGCCAAGGGATTCACTCCGAGCCCTTTTCATGGTGGATTCATCTCCCTCGGTGCTGCCACAGCATCCGACGTGGGGCTGAGGGGCTGCCCCACCGGGAACATCCTCCTGCGTGTCGGGCATGGCTGTGAAACTCAGCCTGGGCTGGGGGGTGAGGGGCTGACCCCGGCTTTTCTGAGACAAGAGTGATTGCAAAGGAGCCTCTGGAGCGCCGTGGCAGAGGGAGGGGAGCTGAGCAGGCAGCAGGCAGGTTCTCCCGGTTTCGCTTGCCCACGTAACCCCACCCAGCGCAGGCAGTGACTCAGGGGAAGGACAGGCAGCGCTCTCAGCACAGCCCAGGGGTGCCCAGGGTGTTTAGCTCAAGAAAGAATCAGGTCTCCCTTCCTCTGGTTTGCCAGCAATCGGTACCAAACTGGTCCCATTTTGTCCACCCTTCTGGTCCTCTTGTCCTGCGAAGTGGGACGGGATGTTTTCAGGGGCAGCAGAGGGGTCCTGGGGGGTGGCTGATGTCTCAGACCCACCTTCACGCTGGTGTAATGAGTGTGGACGGCTCTCAGCCACCCCAAGAGGTTTCTGGGCTGCGGGGTGAACCTCGTGCACATACCGAGGTGTCGGCACAGGGCGGTTGCGAATGGGGGGGCCAGGAGTCACTGCGAGGGGTGGCGGGGGCCACGTCAGGTGGGGATGGCTTCACCTGTCGCGAGCACAAGCACCAACCGCTCCTGCTCTCCGTTGGAGATCTCCAAGGGCGATCCAAGGCCAGACCCACCACGGTTCCAGAAACACGGAGGCAGGAGAAAGGCTGATTTATATCCCTGAAGCCTTCAGCTCCCTGAAACCCGTTAGAGCAGGGGGCGTCTGAGCCCCTGGGGGGACCAGCAGGCAAGAGGGTGGCTGCCTGCCCTCGACACCTCCAGACCCGTCCTTCTGCCTCTCCTCTGCCAGGTTTCCGGGATGTCCATCTCCAATCTCTGCTCGGCTTCGGGCTCTTGGTGGCCTTCCTCAGCCGCTACGGGCCGGGCAGTGTGGCCATCAGCATCCTCGTCGTGGCCTTCGCCATCCAGTGGGCCGTACTGATCCAGGGGTTTTTATACTTCTTCCTGAATGGCAAAATTTACGTGGGAGCTCAGAGGTAAGGCAGGAGGGAGCTGCTGCTGCCTGGCTGCCGCCGTCCCAGGTCCAGCCCTGGCACACTGGCTCCCTCCTCTGTAAAACTCACAGCTCTGCTTTGGAGGAGGACTGTGAGGACAAGTAGGACCAGGCTTCTGGGTTATTTGAGTTCCGCACTAGGCAGGGCCATGTAAGTACCGCCAACGTTACAGCCAGGCATTTAGGGGGGCTCGCTGGCCCCCGCCTGCCTCAAGCCCAGCTGTCCCCTCGTCACCAACACCTCAAGGCTCGGGCTGTCCCGCTCAGCTTGCAGGAGCACTGGGATGCAGGGGCTGGGCTGTAGGTTCAGCTCTTGTCCCCCCCCTCCCAAGCCCTGTGCTCCCCAGCTCCCGCGCTCGCCCCCCCTGGCAGTGCAGGGTCCAGCCCCACGCCCTCCCTCTCCTTCCCAGCATGGTCAGCGCTGACTTCTGCGCCGCAGCCATTCTGATCGCCACCGGCGCCCTTGTGGGCAGGGTAAACCCCGTCCAGATGCTGCTGCTCACCCTGCTGGGGGTCACCCTCTTCACCCTCAACGAATACGTCCTGCTCAGTCTCATGGGGGTGAGTCACGGACTG
>NW_020799134.1:793496-806716 GCF_003259725.1 Athene cunicularia | reverse complement strand
GGGTGACCGTGGTTTTAGGACCTGCCTTGCTGTAGAGACAAATCCCGTATCCCCTCTTCCTGCACGGTGGTTTTCTGTACTCACCAGGTGAGGGACAGCGGGGGCTCCTTGACCGTTCACACCTTCGGTGCTTATTTCGGTTTGATGGTTTCACGGATCTTGCACGAGCCTCATATGGAGAAGAGGAAGGAGCAGCAGGACACGGGGCACCAGCCAGATTTCTTCGCTGTGGTTGGTAAGGATCTTGAACCCTACAACCTGGAGTCATAGACGTGGTGGTGGAAGGAGCGTCGCTGACACCAGGAGAGTGTGGCTGAGGCTTTGATCAGCAGAGTCCTACAAACCATCCACCTCCCTGGGGATTGTCCTGGGGCTGCACCACCTTCTCCAGGACAAAGCTTTTCCTTGTGCCCAACCTGAACCGCTGGTGTGGCCACTTATGTCTTTTGGCACTAGCCAGAAGTTTCTTTCCCATGAGGGATCAACCTCCAGCATCCAAACCCTCCTGTTCCCCTTCCCTGCAGGAACAATCTTCCTGTGGATCTTCTGGCCCAGCTTCACCTCAGCCACCACCGCCCGTGACGCCGCCGAGCCCTGGGCAGTGCTCAACACCTACTTCTCCCTGGCGGCGAGCACCTTGGCCACCTTCGTGCTCTGGCCTGTCCTCCACGCGGAGGGCATGCTGCGGATGGTAGGTCCTTTCCTGGGACAAACCCAAATCTCATGCACTGCTCACGTCCCCTCCTACAGCAACGATGAGCATGAATACGCTCCGTTAGGCTTTCTTAAGTTCGTTAAGACCCAGTTTGATCCCTGAGGAAGTCCAAATCTCCCCAGCCCCATGCTTATGTCCTCCACAGAGCCAATTCCCCTGACCATGTCCTGCTCCATCAGGTTCAGCTCCAGGATGCCACCTTGGCCAGCGTGGCCATGATGGGTATGGCCGGGGAGATGCTGGTCACCCCCTTTGGGGCCCTCATTGCTGGATTTCTGGCTGGTCTGATCCCTCCACTTGGCTTCAGATTCTTCACGGTGAGTTGCCTCGGGACAGCTGAGGACACAGCTCAGGGGACCACCTCTCTTTGGAGGAGGCCACATTGCCAACCCGCAGCTCCCAAACCTGCCTACACCAAGCTGTGGTGCGGCTTCCCCGGGCAAAGATCCCTCGTCCGAACCCCAGCTTTTCCTTAACACTCCCCCCAGCCCGTCCTACGCTCCAGGCTGAAAATCCAAGACACTTGCGGGGTTCAGAACGTCCACGGGCTGCCGGGGATCCTGGGCTCCCTGCTGGGGACGCTGCTGGCAGCACTGGCCACCGCAGATGCTTACGGTGGCAGGTGAGATGGGCCAGAATCGGGGTTGCCAGCGGCTTCATGCGCCAAACTGGAGCCACTGCAACCCCTGAAATTGGGGATGCCCCCTTGTTCCAGCACCCCCTTATAGCACATCACCCAGAGCCACAAGCAGAGCTCCCCGTTTCCCTGCCTAGGGGAACAAGCTCCCAAAAAACCCATCCCTAGGCTGGAGCTCGTGTTCCCGCTGGTGGCCCAAGGCAGCCGGACAGCCCCGGACCAGGCGCTCTGCCAGCTCAGCGCCCTGCCCGTCACCCTGCTGCTCGCCGCGCTCGGGGGCTGCCTCACGGGTGAGTTTTGCCTCCGGTGGGAGGGCAACAAGGGGCAGGAGAATTGATGGATTTGGGGGGAAAAAGCAGGAGCAAGCCCAAAGCGGACCCTCGCCATCAGCCACGGCGGGCAGAGCCCAGCGGTGCTCGGCGCTGCACAACCCCCCCAGGGCCGCGGTTGGGGTCGGAGCTGCCCCCCCGGGGCCGGGGCTCCGGTAGCCCACCGGCTAGCTGCCGCTAGATGTCAGGGGAAGCCCGGCGAGAGGAGCCGAGCTGGGCCGGCTGCCCCGCTCTCAGACGCCCTCGCCCGGTTTTCGGCATCCTCAGGAGCCGTCCTGAAAATGAAGGGGCTGAGGTCTCCCCCGGCCACGCGGGACCCGGCAGACACGGTCCTCTGGGAGGTAAAGCTGGGGGTTTGCTGGTAGAAATAAAAAGGGTTTAGGGGGCTCAGGCAGCTGCGGAGGTTGGATGCTTACCCGGCTGCCGATACCCACTCTCCTCCTGCAGCAGGTGGGACAGAGCTTCACCGAACCCCCCAGGCCCCCCCATCAAGCCCTGATTTGCCCCAGGCGGGGCCCATTCCTGCCCCTCTCCGTGTCTCTGCGTTGGCACAGGTGCCCGAGGACGGGTGTAACCGCAGGGTGAGCAGAAAGGAGCCAGCCACCAGCACCTTGGTCTGATGAGCCCGACCCCTCCCTGGTGAGGTCCTGCACCAAAACCCTCCGCCAGCATCGCCAGCGCCGGGCAGCCTGAACCTCCCAGCACCCTGCTCAGGGGACAGCCAGGCTTGGCCCCATGTGGGACCTGACTCCTGGGCCCAAAGGTTTTGGGGGCTGTTGGGTGCTCCCGGGCCCTTGCAGGGTGAAGAGGTGCTGCAGCGATACGGGTGCTCGCTGTGGGAGTGACCTGCCTTGCTCCAGGGACACCTTGGGGTGTCCAGACTTGGCTCAGCCACTTCCCCTCGCTGCTCTGTGCCTCAGTTTCCCCATCTACTGCTCTCCAAAGAGAGGAAGGCAACAAGGGGGGGCTGTGTCGGGGACGGGGTGTACCAGCCTCCACAGAGAGCAGCAGAGACTTTCTACAGGCACTTTTGCACACAATTAAAACACATTGATCTCTTGTGGCTTCAGGATTTGGTGGTGAATTCCCACAGGTCCTCCCCAGCTCTCCTGGCTGAGTTCCCCTCAGGTTTCTTTCCAGGAGGAAAGTGAAGCCCCCAGGACCCCCCTTCACCCCAACAGTTGATGGCCATGGGGTGGGTTTCATCCTTGTTGTGTCCCCCCTGCCCTGAGGCACCAGAGTGTGCCAGCACCCAGGGGCAGGACCATGGTGACACTGGTGTCCCCATCACAGGGGTGACCCCCTCACCTTCCCTTTATCACTCATTGCTTTGCACTGGGGACTGGGGCCAAGAAAAAGCCCCCTCCTCAAAACAGGAAAGTGCCCCCCAACACTCAGCCCCGTTGGGAGAGGGATACTCCCCATGTCATTGCAGCCCCCAGGTCCCCCCACATTCCAGGACCCCTGGCAGCCCCCAGCACCCCATTTCCACATTCCCCCTGCCCCGCAGAGAGGCTCTTGCCCTGCCTGCCTGCCCACGTGTGGGCAGCAACCCCCAAAACTCCTGCCCATGAGCAGCTTGGATCCCAAGGGGGGGATCCTACAGCACCCAGAGCAGGGGCACAGCCCCAAAGGGCTCCTGGCAGGGTGATGGTGGCTGCGCTGGGGGTCCCCGGTGGGAGGAGGCCTGGGGGGGACCCACCACCCGCGAGCCCAGGGGCGGCTGCCAGATGCTTTCACACCTCCGGTGCCAGACTCCGGCGCTCGCCATGTGGGGTTCCCGTGGGCGCAGTGTCCCCAGCTGCCAGCGCTGTCCCCCGGGGAGGGGGCCACAGCCCCATGCCACGCAGAGGGGACAGGGGGTTCAGGGCCAGCATGGCAAGGTTTGGGGCGAGCGGTTTGCCCACCCGAAGTGGCCACATTTGGGATCATCTTGTTTAAATATCTGCTCCTGTTGAAACACAGATTATTTTTCTATATGGTTGCACCAAATATGCACAAAAAAAAGAAAAAAATTTCGTTGTAGTCTGACCACAAAAAGTCACTTTCAAACAGGGCTCTTTATCCCTTCTAAAAGGAATTAAATCAAATTAGAGAAAATGGGGGGTCTGAAGCATTGCTCCCCAGCAGAAATTCTAAACATCTCGCTTTGATATAAGTCAAACCACCACTTTAACTTCCCAGTTTCAGTTGTTCATTACAGAAAACCTGGTGACATCCACACATTTGCTAAATGCTTCTGTGCCCCCTGATTTCCACGGCAAAACACAGGGAAATGGGCCACGGGGCCTCGTTCCCGCTGCCACCGCAGGCTCTGGGGAGGGTTTCTGCTGTCCCCGCTCCGTGCAGAGACCCCAACCCCACTCCCCGCGCAGGTTGGAGGGGAGGACAGGTCCCACGTGCCCGTGCCCCCGTGACACGCACCGCTCCCTGGTGCCACGTCGCAGGGGAGGGACATGCAAGAGATGCAGCACAAGGGCCCGTGCCCCAGCGAGTGGGGTGCCAATCACTCATCACCACCAAGCCCTGCTCTCCCCCCTCCCACCTCACCCCCTTCCCAGCCCTCTCCTCCTCTTTCCCAGGCAGCCCCTTTCCCCTTTTTGATCTCCTCGCAGCACGTTTCAAAAGCAACCCACTGCGACGGGAAGAAAAGCCCCTCCAGTGAGATCATTGCGAGACCCCCAGACGTAGGGGTCGGGTGTGAAATGGACCTCCCTCCTCCTCCCCTCGCCCGGCCCCCCCGGCCCCTCTGAAAGGCTGTTATGTTTTGTAATCGGATTAGGGGAGCCCTGCGCCCTCCCCGCTCCCATTTACCAGCACGACCAGCTTGCGCTCCACCACTCTCCCCGCAGATTGTTTAAGCGAGCCGGACGCGAGCGGAGAGCTCGCCCGTGCAGCGGCGAGGGTAGGTTTGGACGGCGAGAGCCTGAAAGGTTTAGTCAGCGAACAAATTGCTTCTCTGTAGGGGCCGTTTTCTTCCCAAGTTGAACATAATGATGGCAGTTTGGCGAACAGATGGTGCAGCTAAGCAGATAATCCCGCCGGCCCCGCTAGCTCGGGGAGAGGCAGCGCCGGCTCTGCCCGCTGCTCTGGGTGCCCGTCCCGGGACAGGCGGGTCGCTGCGGTGCCTGGGTGATGATCGCACCCTGGCAGGGCACGAGGAGTTCGGGTGAGCACCCCGCCTTCACACCTCTTCTGCTTCGAGGGTGGTTTGGGTGCCAGACACCTCTTGGGCCTCAGTTTCCCTCAGCCCTGCGGGGAGTTCTCTGCTCCGTCACTTTTCAAAGCAGGGCTCACCCTCAGATCGCAGCCTGACGCGGGGAGATGTACCGCGAGACAGCACTGCTTTCCCCGCCCGGGAGCAAAGGACAGCTGAGAAAAACTCATTTTATCCTCATTTTCTCTTTTGCCCTTCTCTCCAACAATATTCAAGATGTGGAAAGAGCTGGAGAAAAAGTCCTGCTGGCTCGCAGGGGTTGGGGTGCACGGTGCGTGTGTGTGTGTGTGTTGGACTCAGGGATGCTGGGACCTAAACAAGCCGTTATTTAAAATACATCAGCAGGAAAAACCCAAGCCCCCCCCCCCCTCCCCAGCACGATGCAGGCAGGGGAGGGCACGGACACATCTGCGTGGAGCAAGCCCTGCCCGCCTGCCGGCGCCACACCGGCACCAGAGAGCTCTTCCCCACGCCACGGGGCTCTCGCAGCCTGCGGGCCCCGCTCCAGACACACCGCACCGCATCCCCGCTTCCAGGGGGTTCATTTAATTCATGTTTCCACCTCTTCCCCCCCGCCTTGTCCCCCGAGAGCCCCGACTCTAACAGCTCCCTTGCCCTCTCCCGCGGCAGCCCAGCTGCCAAGAGACCTGCCTAAATCACCTCTTGCTAATGCAGGAGCTCAATCAGCTGCTCAAAGGGTGTTTTACAAGGGAAAGCAATAACAACATCTCTCTGTTACAGCTGGGGAAACTAAGGCACACAAAGAAGTGCCTGAGAGTCCATTGGAATTAGACGCAGGACAAAGCCCGGGCTCCCCAAGCTCCCGGCGTACGTGTCCTTACACATCCACAGCCCCCACCACCTCCCCACCCCCAGGAACAGCTGATGCCGTGTGCGGTTTGATAGAAAGCCAGCTAATCATCTTTCCCACCTTCGTTAGAGTGTGAATCGTTATCCGAGCGACACCTGTAAAGCTCCTTGTCAGACGAGGCTGGTGCACACGTCTAATAATGGGCACCATATGGGAGAGGGAAGGCTCAGGAGAGGAGCAGGGGCCCAACCATCCCCGCGCCGAACAAAGAGCAGCGCCCGACGCCTTCCCATCGCGGCACAGCATTGCCGGTACTGGTGCCGGGCCGTTAGAAGGACTGGCAGCAATGTGCCACGACAAGGGAAGAGCCCAGACAGTGGAGGAAAAGCCACTGCTTGTGGTATTAAACATCTTGGTAACTCCCCAAGCAGCCCCCGCGCTTTGGGAAAGGAGCTGGTGAAAGCAAACCACAGCTTGAGCGGACAGGTTAAAGGCGGAAAAGCCATCGAGCCCCGCTCCCCGTGGCGTGCCCAAACTCGGCACCGGGCACCCCAAATCCACCAAGGCACACCCCGCTGTGCCTCGGAGTGTCCTCTCAGCGCCAGGCTGGCAGAGGCCACCCATGGGTGCAGACAAAGCCTCCCGGGAGCGGCGGGTTATGCAGTGACAAGGACATGGCGTGACTTAGAGACAGGTCCCTGCGTTGGGGCTGGTCCAGAGTCCCCCAGACTCCCTCCACGAGCCCAGACTTGGAGAGCAGAGCTCAGCCTCGCCATCAACCCACCCCCCCAATGAAAGCCCCCACTGCCTTCGACCCACTGCAATTACGAAGCTCCGTTTTCAGGCCCTCATTCATCGCCGGCAGCGTAATGAGCCTCCGGGCACCATCAGTGGGGGCAAAGCAATTAAAATCGCTGGCATGGCGGCCGCGTGGGTGGCTTTGTTGTTCGCTGCTGCCGGCGCCCGTTTCGGGGCGAGCGGGCAACGCCAGGCCGGGCAGCGCCTCAAAGCGCCGCGTCTCCCCGCGGGCGAACAATCGGCTCGTTCTTCGCCGGGTTAAAAGAATAATAAAATAAAATAAAGAGGGAATAAAGGCCCCAGTAAAACTGGGAGTCAAGTTTATTTACAAACTGAATATGAAGTGAAGGGCCTGGAACAAAGGTGTTATGTAAGGGACAGTCACTAAGGGGCTCTTTACCCACGCTAATTGCCACTTGCTCCGAGATATCCATTTATCTTGCAGCTGAAACGGCCTCCTCAGGCTTGCAGGTTCAAGCACAGCTTGTTTCCGACGCTGCCCGGCACAATTAGCGCGCAGGAGCAGCGGCCGATGCAGCCCCACCACCCAAACCTGCCGGGAAACCTCGCACCTCTCCCAAAAACGGGATCGGAGTGAGTGGGTGTGCTGGCGGGCACGTGGTTTGGTAGGAAGAGATGCTGCCCTGCGTGAGGCTCCAGTGACAATCATGTAATGGGGAGGGACAGCGGGGCTCAAGTCCTGCTGGAGAAGACCTCCAGGTCCCTGCATCAACCCTACCTGAGTGGTGGCGAGCAGCAAACCACCACGGGATGCTCACGGGAGCAACTGCTAATGGTTGTGAAAGGAGAATGAGAGATGGTGAGGATGAATCTGGGTTCTGCCACAACCCCCAGGGGGGCTACTGGCCTGGGGAGGGGCGGCTGGAGAGCTGCCGGTCAGAGAGGGACTGGGGGGGTGAGAATGAGCCAGAGTGTGCCCAGGGGGCCAAGGAGGGCAACGGCATCCTGGCTTGTACCAGCCCTGGCGTGGCCAGCAGGGACAGGGCAGGGATCTGAGCCCTGGGCTCGGCACTGGGGAGGCCGCCCCTCAATTCCTGGGTTCAGTTTGGGGCCCCTCACCCCAAAAAGGCCATTGAATGACTCGAGCGTGGCCAGAGAAGGGCAACGGAGCTGGGGCAGGGTCTGGAGCACAGGTCTGCTGGGGAGCGGCTGGGGGAACTGGGGGGGTTCAGTCTGGAGAAGAGGAGGCTGAGGGGAGACCTCCTGGCCCTCGGCAACTCCCTGCCAGGAGGGGGCAGAGAGGGGGGATGAGTCTCTGGAGCCAAGGCCCCAGCGCCAGGCCCCGAGGGAATGGCCTCAAGCTGCCCAGGGCAGGGTCAGGCTGGCTCTGAGGAAGGATTTCTGTGCAGAAGGGGCTGTTGGGCATTGGAATGGGCTGCCCAGGGCAGGGGGGAGTCCCCGGGATCCCTGGGGGGGTTGAAGAGTCGGGCTGAGCCAGCGCTGAGGGATCTGGGGGAGTTGGGAAGGGTCAGGGGGAGGGTCATGGTTGGGCTGGAGGAGCTTCAGGGGCTTTTCCAACCCGGATGATTCTGGGGTTCTGTGAATGGACCTGGTGCTTATGATGATGTTTCTGAGCAGGTCAACTATAAACCACCCTCAGATGCAAAAGACCGAAGGGCAGAGACTAACAAAAGATCAAAAAACCAACAAGACCGGGAGAGGCAGCTGCCAGGATCATCGCTGTGCCCTGCAGCACGTGGCCTCTCTGCTCCCCACCCTGCTCTCGTCCTTGGCACATCCAGGAGTGCGAAGATCACGGAGGGACCGTTTGGTCTGCTCCGGCCGAACTGTCGGGAAAAGGAGGAAGAGGAGGTGGCAGCATCCCCAGGAGCCGAGAGGTCAATTTTATTGACAAACTGCCTCTTGAATGGAGCGTGGGGAACAATGCCGGCCCTCAGCCCGGGTCAATTGGGACTGTGTAAAGTGAGGGGCCGGCACCAGCGGCCCCGGGAAAGCCCTCCAGGCGAGTGGCCTTTACCACCGTGTTTGCATAACCCCTGACCCCTCCTTTTGGGGTTTAATTGAAATCCCAGCTTGGTGACAAATTGGCATGACCAGCAGGCCGGAGGGTGGGAGGACAAGCATGGAAGCGATGCTGGAAAGCCTTCTCCCTGCTCCGGCAGTGACCGACCCGCTGCCCGCCATGGGCAGGCTGCCCCTTCCCATCCTGGCACAGGCCACCTGCAACTTTACACCCAAATCAAGAGTTTTAATCACAGCCTGTTCCTCTCTTCCCACATCACTGCCCAAAGGCTGCCATGATGGGCTTTGGACGGGCAACTGCCCGACTCTGCAAGCAGCCCTGGCTCAATGCGGGCAGGAGCAGGCAGGCACTGCCTGTGGATGCATGGAGCTCCTTCAGAAAAGCCCTTTTGGGCTGAAATCTCCTTAGACTGAGATGCTCCGATGCTTCCATAACCACAGAGCTCATTAGCCCCGGGCAGAGGCATTTGCACCCTGGTAAAACCCCCACTGCACAGAGCCCTCTCCTCTCCTTGTCCAAACGGAAGGGTCACAGCCCTCCACCGCTCTTTTCCTTTAAGTAAAAACTGCTTTTTGGAGCCAAGAGGAGAAATGAACTTCTGAAAAACAAATATAATGAAAGCCCCAAAGCAATTCCCACAGACTGGGGAGCAAAAACTGACATTGAGCCAAACGGGGCTGAAGTCATCCCATTTCAGAAGTTCCTGGGAGAAAGGTGAGAAATGACAGACGCACCCTCGTGATCACAGAAACCTCATTTTCTGCCTAAACCAGACTGAAAACAAAGTGGGAAAAAAAGCCCCAAATCAGCCACCTCAAAATCCCCATCCCTTTTAGGGCACGTTAGCAGCCTCCCAGCCGCTCCACGCGGTACGTCAGCGATGCGGCGTTGCGCCGCACGACGGTACCGCTGCACCTGAGATGGATGGCAAGGTGGGTATTACCGCTGCCTAAAGGGGCTCTGCGGAGCTACAGCATAATCCTCCAAAGCACTAATATCTTTCCTTTCACTTTTCCCCCCTTCCCAGAATACTGTATTCATCAGATGCCAAGATCAGACTGCCGAGTTTTCCTGCCCACAGGTAGATATTTAATATTTTATGTTCTGTAGATCATCCAAGATGAATCCCAGCTGCTCTTTAAAGGGGATGGAGTAACGTCTGGTCCCACGTGCAACCAGAACCCCCAAAACACAAACAGCATAAGTGGGAACTTGAACCGATTCCAGTCTAAACTCGTGTGATTTCCACGTGCGAGCAGGAGCCCGTGCACCACCGAGGCTCCTTACCCCCGCTTTCGCTGGCCTTGACCTTGCAGCCCATCCTGCAGGACTTCGCCGGGTCTGGTGAAACATCCTGCGTTTTGGAGCATCAGTCACATTTTTTTACGGTACCAAAAGGAGACTTTCGCTCGGTGGCGGGTGTCTGTACATCCAACTTGCACTAAATCACCTTAAAAACGGAGCGGCCCCACCTTGAGACAAAACCCAAAAATATCCCCATTGCTGCCTGCTTCACCGTCTGTACCTCATTTGCAAATCATTAACAGGGATTTTTACATATCCCAAAATACTTTTAACTGCAGGTTTCGTGTCTGTCATCCGTCACTGATTAATACATTTCATTGCTATTATTGTTATTATTACTATTAAATGTGCTCCCATCCAATTCATAAATCAAACACCCTGATGACTGGGAGGGAGCCAGCAATAACCAGGGTTCGTTTTCAGGAGGTGCAGCCGTCAGAGGTGTAAGAGCATCCCCTTACCCCCTCCAGCCCAAACCGGTTTGCCAAACAGAACCAGAACACCAGTTTGCAGGAGGAGAAGTACAAGGTGGGAGGTGACCTGCCTCCAGCGACTCCAATAAACTGGGGGTGCTGGTGAGGACCGGACTGTCCAACCTCCTCATCCTCCTGCCTCCCCGCACAACCTTGGAGTTTGCCAAGTTTCGAGGGAGCTAAAACCTCCTTCCCTCCCAGCCCCACACACCCTTGTGAATAAATCCAGGGTGATTTCATCCCTCACCCCCCCCCCGCCCCCAGTTTCTCTCCCCACCGCCCAGGACAACCAGGTCCTTACGCTCTGCTGGCTGTCACTTAGTCACCTCCCCGCGTACCCCGCGGGTCACTATTCCTTCACACAACCTTTGGTTTCCACCAGTTGAGGTTCTTTGGGGCTTCTTGCACAAAACCCGTTGAGGTATTTCACGCAGGGCTTGAAAAGGCTCCTGCTTCCTCTGGGGGGCATTATCATGACAACCGGCTTTAATTCAGCGCAGATCCAGGCTCCCAGCTGGATCCTCAGCCACGCCAAGTCCCCCCGACACCCTTCGGCTGGCACGGAGAGGCCAAAGGAGCGCGCGGGTCCCAGGATCACGGGGAACTGGCCCAGCCCCATTTCCCAGTCCCCATCCTCATATATATTCCCTTCCAGTCGCCCTGCGCTTTTCTCTGCGTGTTCTTCTTTTGCGAGAGCTGCCCTCCTCTTCCCCACTCCCACCGGGCGCTTCCCCCCTCCCCGCGGTCCTCCTCTGTCCCCGGCATCCCCCTTTCTCTCGGCTCTCTATAAACAAAGCGCCTCAGTGTCTGGGGGAAGAAAAGTTGCATTATGCAAATGGGAAAAAGCGAACAGGAGATTTCTCACTCCGAGAACCCCCATTCCGGGCCTGCACCTCGGTTTCCATGGCATGACCAAAGCCTGCTGGAGGCTGGTTTGCATACGGATGAGAGAGGAGATGAAATCAGCACGAAAGCCCATCGCTGACAGAACACCATTGTTTAGCCTGTCTGATTTGGAGGCTAATGAAACGCCATTAAAAAAAGAAAGAAAGAGGGAAAAAACCCCGCCGCTTTCATCCTGGCTTTGGCCAGTGACGGGGAGGGGGTTTTAAATATGACGATGGAAGATCGTCTGCACGATCAGGCTCGGGGTGAAGGTATTCTGGCACCGCGGAAGGAAATTCCCAGGATGCACTGCCCCCACGAGCCGGAGTGATGCCGACGGGAGATGGTGCTGTGGGCAGAGCGCTGGGCTGGGAGAGGCTGCGGAGGAGCTGGTGAAATCAGCCCTGCTCCTCTCGAGGAGATACCCGGTGTGAAAATACCTCAACCTACCGATCGCAGCCACAAACCCGTTCCGTCCCACGGCACGTCTCAGGGAGGGTATTGACCCACTCCAAAAAAAAAAAAAAAAAATTAAAAAAAAAAATAAATACACTGGACCAAGCGTGTGGGCTGGGATCAAGCTCTCCTGGTCTCAGGCTTTCAGAGTGGAATGAATTAAAAACTGTGAAAGCAAAGGCTGGAGCGGGAAGAGGGTGAGCGAGCAAGTGTGGTGCGTTGGCACTCCTTCGCCACACAAGCTGCAACCACCTGGTGGAGAGGGACGAGCCCAAAGGACAACGCAAAATACAAAGAGAAACTCCCACCGGTGCCCCATCTCCCCCATATTCCTGATGCATCATGCTAAGGAGGTCCCAGCATCCCTCCCAGGGCTCCGAGGAGGTGGGATGGATGGAGTGGGAGTGTGGCTGCCGGCTCGTGGCCCCAGGTAGCCCTCTTGCCCTCGCCCTGGCCGTGGCCACCCAGTCCCGTTCCCCCTGCCCCGCTGCCAACGGCGCATTGTGTCCCGTGTGTGCCTTCGAGGACAGCGTGATTGGCCTTGAAAGGGCTGATTTGCTTTCCCCGGCCCATTGAAACGCTGGAGACCAAAGCCTGTTCCCTCCAGGCGCTCAGAAACCTGGCACCCTTTCCACTTCGCTTCCCCATGCCCCTCAGCCCAGGGGCTCCTGCTGAGATTTTGCTGTCAACAGAGTTTTGTTCCCTTTCTAGGGCGGCGCAGAAGGGACACAAGGACCTTGAAAATGGCAGCTTCTTTGACACCGCTATTCTCCTTCGACCCCCCTGGCTGAATAAACAGCTCACAAAAATGGAGTTTACTGTATTTCCTCCTCAGGGGGAAAACACTGCATCTTGGTCCTAATTAATTTACCTAATTAACATTATCTTCATTGGGTCTGTATGCAAAGACCTCTTTCTGTACCGGCCGGGACAGAGGGAAAAACAGAAATAAAATATATTCAGGCATCTCCCAGCCCCGACTGTAAAAGGGACATCGCAGAAAGAAGTGCGCTGCTCTGATCATTTCAGCCTCGGAGAAAGCGGCTGCGGGAGAATCGCCTCCGCCTCGACCTCTTCTCTTTTGCAAACAGAGCACGGGACGGGGCTGTGTTATTGCACAGCAGCCTCTCGGTGCTGCGCTGGAGGTGCAGCGCGTGTCCTCAGGGACTTCACTGCTGGGACGGGTGTGCCTGGGGGTGCTGGGGTGGACGAGGTTTACGGCAGGAGGGAGACCAAGGGACAGACACTACGAACAGGGAAGATGCCCGCAAGCAGGCTGAAATTCAAGCCGCTGGGCTGACTCCTCTGCTGCAGCTCTGTGCCAGTTTATACCCGCCCCGTGTTGAGATCCTGAATTTTCCTGGGGGTTGCCCAGGCCCTGGGCAGTCGCTGCTGACGAGGCATTGGGCCCCGCAAACCATCCGCCTTCACCGCTCCTGCCTAGCAAAACCCTGCTCTGCTATTTTGTTCTTTTCCCTGCCAGATGCCAGCTCTCTTCAGCCTCTTTCTTCTCCCCACGCTTTGCTTTGCCGCATAGTTCCGGAAATCAGAAACAAAAGGAGAGGAAAGAAAATAGGCTGGGATCTTGG
>NW_020799134.1:784680-793446 GCF_003259725.1 Athene cunicularia | reverse complement strand
GGGGGGGGTGAGTGGGGGGAGGAGGGGGAGTTTCCCTTCCGTTAAGCTTTTTGCAGCTCTCCCTGCCTCCCAATATGAGACACTATATGGCATCTCACATGACGAGCGCTCGCACCCACGTGCGCGGCCACGTGATGAGATGCCCGGCTATGCCAGGCTGCGGGATGAAGGCGAAAGGGGAGAGGCTGGGTTTGCAGCCCGACCCCTTTGGCTGGAGAAGCAGGAGGATGCAGAAGAGAAAAGCTCCCTTCTGCTCCCGACCTGCACGCCCAAAGCTGTGCGCAACGCCGAAACGCACACCCGGGGGGAAAAGCAATCCCAGGCCACGCATTTGCAGGCTTTTGTGGTTTAGTTTATGCAGTAAGATCCGTGCTTTTAGGGCAGGACACAGAATCAGTCCCACAGTTGTTCTTGGGGTTCCTATAGATCAGCTACCGGCAGCCCAAACTTCCAAAGCACCGTGAACTGCAGAGTCTGAGCCGCACAGCTCTGCCTCCGCACCTTCTCGTCATCCCGCCTTCGATCGAGGCTCTCGGCGTGGGTTTAGGTGTCCAACATCATCAGAACCATTTGCTTTACAGACATTTTTGTTTCCTAAAGGGAAATCCCCCATCCCAGGCTTCATAACCATTAGCTGAAACAGCCAGCAGTCATCCTAGAATTTGTTTTCCTTCCCAGAAAGTCCCAGCTTGGTGTGCGCTTCCATTTGGAAACGGCAGCTCCCCACGGCAGCTCGCTCTGCGCACGCTGCCTTTCCCACCACCCCTGATTCATGGCGGTGCTGAATTTTACCATCATCATAAGCAGCTCCCACCCTCTGGAGCCCCGTCAAGATTCTCCGCGCCAGAGGAAGGGGCAGTAACTTTTGTGTGTCCTGATGGATGAGGAGAGGGGGAAGGTCTCCGTGCCACAGGCATCACCCTCTGCTTTGCTTAATTCGGGGAGAGTCAGAGCACACCTCCAGCCCTGGGAATCCTGCTGCAGCCAGCACGAAGCCCGTCCGAGCGGCAGGGCAGGGTCTGGCTGGCTCCAGCCACTAGTAGGAGCTTAAAAGTGTGAGTCTGAGCAGCAATAAGTGAAGAAAATGGGCCACAGAGTCATGCCAGAAAAGGACGTGCAGAGGCAGAACCGATGGCTAGCGCGGCTCTGCAGCTCCAGCACCGCTTTTGCACAGGTGCGACTCGCAGGTTCTGCTCTCCCGCTGCAAATCTTCTTTGGGCTGTCGAAGAAAGAACATTGCCAGCCCGGGGTCTGCCCTGGGCTCCCAAAGCAAAACCCCCTCACAGAATCATCTCAGTTAGAAAAGACCTTGAAGATCGTCTAGTCCAACCATTGAGCTCACACCAAGCACAGGGCTGATGAACGCCGTGGTGAGCACCAACACTTCAACGCCGTCGGCCAAAAGCAGACACTTCCACAGCCCGACTAAAACTCAAGTCATATTCTGGAGGAGAAGCCTCAGACATCTTCATCTGCCGGCTAAACCAGGCAGAGGGGAGATGCTCCCACCATCGGCAACCTGCTATTAGCAGCAGGTGCTTTGTCCACCCCATTTCCAGCTGCCGTTAGACTTTCAGTAATTCTCAGTGACCTCATTTTCACTTAATTTTGTAAATCATTTTTGGGTTGTTGTTTTTCATTTTACTCTATTTTTAATTTGTTGTTGTTTCCCTCTGAGCTGGAGTTTGTCATTTAATCAACTTAGACCCAGATAGCCTGGAGGGTGTTTGGGGAAGGGGGGTAGGGGGGGGAAGAATGAAAACGCTAATGTCACATCACCTCCCTAAAATGAGTTTTAATTGTAATCCTTTAATCCCTCTCAGATGGCCCTCTCTCCACTGATGTTTTTCATAATTATTCCTTGCCATTTTCCCATCGGTCTAAGGAGTGTCTTCAAGAGGGAGGGGGTGGAGAAAAGGCCCTTTTATAAAATAATAATAATGGGCCAAATTAAGACACAAAGAGGGAAATAACAAGGGGGCAAGGGCTGCAGAGACAGAATGGGGATTATTAATGCCTCCCCCCTCAGAAATTTCAGTGATGGTGCTCTCAGCCACCCCAATCAGTGGGCAATTGAGGCTTGTTTGCTCGAGTGGCTGCACCCTCCTACAATGACCCACATTTAGCCAAGTGGCTGCATTGACAGAGTACCAGGTGCGCAGGATTGGGAAACCGCCTCGAGGCAGCGTCTCGCCAGCCCGCCCCGCTCAGCACAGAGGGGTCTGCACAGCGCCGGCCATCTCCAGGACGGTTCCCACCTGCCCAAGGCGCGAGCTGGAGCCGAGGATGGGATGGATGGTCAGAGGGAACGTCCCTTCCAACACTGCTGAGCACTCGAGGCCCTCCACCACCCTGGAGAGCTTTGAAGAGCATCGTTCTCGCTGCTGCTGCCAGCTATCAGCCCCTTCACCCTCTGAAATGTAACTCATCTCTTGGTCTCACTCAGATGGAGCCTGAAGGATGCTGAAGAGGAAAGGGATTGCCTTTTCCCCAGCAGCAGCAGAGGAGGACATGGCTGGGTGGGGGAGCAGGTCAGGAAGGGTCTTCACAGAGGTCTCAGTCCTGCCCAGAGGCCACCGAGCCCTCAATGCTGCCTCCAGCCCCGCACCAGGACCTGCCAGCACCCACCATCACAGACACCCCTGCCCCTCCACAAAGCTGAGCTAGCAGGAGAGCAAAGGGACTTGTCCCTCACTGATTCACTTGACTCTGAGCAGCATCAAATTCCCCCAAGCACCCCAGGGCCTCTGCTGCTGCGGGGTGCCGGGCACATCACAGCAGCGTCCAGTGCAGTCTCTCCATGAGTGCCAGCGCCATACAGGTGGGACCATCACCCAAAGCCTGTTGGAGGGACCACAAGCTCAACAGAAGTTCTCTGGATGCTTCTCAGCAGCTTGGAAAGCTAACAGGAACCAAGTAACCAGGTTAATCTGGCACCTGGGGGCTCAGGTCTCTAAAGACACTGGGGTGTTAACTCAGGGGAGTTAAGCCCGACCTTCCTTTGAAAGGATATGGGACCCAGAGCAAAGCGGGAACTGAGATGCTGTGAAAGTCTGTTCCCTGGACACAAGCTGCAGCGCTTTCATTAACTCCAGAGTTGCTCTGGCGAAGCACCCTGGCGAAAGGGGAACGTTTACAGACCACTGAACTTGTACTTAATCTGGGAAACCTCTTGTACAGGTCTGACGGGGGTTAATCCACCCCTAACATCTCTTTCACCCTCTCTCCCCCTCCCCAGCCATAAAGCTCAACTGATCATTGCTAATCATCACATTACTTCAATGAGCCTGACCCAAAAGGCTCCGCCAATGCCTCCTCCCACCCCATCCCGCTCCCCCGTTTCAGCTTTCTCCCCGCAACAACCTGCACCATCCCACCCTCTGCCACGGTGCAGGGATCACATTGACAGTGCATGTCAGCGGGGCAACCCTCAGGGACGGCAGGTCGCGGCCGCAGCGACCCCGAAGGGCAAGTGATTCTTACAGGAACAAAGAGCCCCTGTGTGCCGACGGGCCGGAGTTTGTGTGCAATTAACTCTGGTCAAACCAAACAGACCGAGTTCATGAGCGTGGAGTCTAAGAGCGTCGTCAGGGTTTATAGACTCCCAGCTCCGAGGGAAAGGGGACCAGTAACGCCTGAGCAGCGGGAACTGCAAAACGAGAGGCAAAGAGAGCCCTGGACACAAAGCAGGGCAGGGAGGGGGGTTGAAAAATAGGATTACAGCAGAGGTACGGCTGACAAATTGTGTCAGGCACCAGGAGCATTCGGGGAGGAAAGCTGCAAAGAAAAGGATCCTTTTAATTATCAACGGTTGGGCACCAGAGGAAGAAATGCCTCATGGCTGGAGGAGAGTGGTGGGACGGCTGGACATGGGGCTTCTACCCCCAGCCTGAGCCAGGAATGGGGAGCGGGGACAAACCCTGACTGTGCTGTGGGCTCTTCGGGGTCCTGAGCATGGGCACGGAGGGGCTGTTTCACCTCCCACCTCACCCGGCACTGTCAGGATACAAACCCCATCCAGCCAGGGGGCAAAGGGGAGCTCAGCACCACAAAAAGGTCCCCCCCTTCCACCCCAGTGCATCTCCCCAAAATGACATCTTTTCCTCCTAACAGGGAAGAAAAAAAAAATTAAAAAATTGTACTTGCCATGTGGAATTTCTCAATAATTCCAGTGTAAGAGCTTCAAAGCGTTTTGGTTTGAATTACATCAAAACATGACAGTTACGTGCAGAATATTCAATTACTTACATAGTACAGTCTCACTAGAGATACGATACACAGCAAAAGTTTACCGAAACGAAACAAAAGAAAAGGTACTTTACGGTTGTTTACGCTACCAACTCTCAATAAAAGCACTGAAATAACTATCAGTGGGGTTGTTCTGCTGCTGACAGGGAAATATTCCTGTACATGTGTTGATTTCAACAAAACTGTCTTTTCCCATTGACAAATCCCCAACAAACTGAGCACGTCCTCTCCGGTCAGCCCTGAGCTGCTCCTAAACTCAGGCACAAACGAGCCCCGTCGGGCTGCGCCCAGAGGCCCCAGACCACAAAAATGACCACAAAACCCCCACTTTTTCCCCTCATATCTCCCGCTCGTGCTCCAGCAGTGGCATAGCCTGTCCCCTGCAGCACCCTGGTTTCAGGTGAGGCTTTGAGACAAAGCCACACAAGCCAAGGCTAGCGATTTAAACCACCAGCCTCGAATACCCACGCTGAGCTGCCCTCCTTCAGCAGAAACACCTCTTCCGACTTGTAAAAATGAGATGTATCCCTGGAATAAAGCCAGAGGAAGAGGGAAGGCTGGAGAAAACAACCCTCAACCTTTGCTTCCTTTTGACCGGGCTTTGAATTTTTTTTATTTATTTTTTTTTTTAAACTCACTTTCTGGGTATTGGGGAAGTTTGGAAACACCGCTTTGGCCGCAGCCACCTCCGAAGCGATGCCGCGGCCCTAGCCAGCCCCGCTTCCCTGTCTCCCAGCCCCTCTGCAGCCCCCCAAATTCCTGACCCCTTTCTCCCAGCCCCATTTATTGTCCTTCACGGGCAGACGCGGAGGCTGGCACCGAGTCGTGGGAAGCAAACAAGCAGCTGTGGCTGCCGGAGCGGGGCGGCTGCCCTGCCAGGCCCCTTCGCCCCCAAACTCGGTGCCATCCCCACCCCACGGTGGGGGGCAGCTGGGGAGGCTTAGGGAAGAACTGGGGTGGGGGGGTGGAAAAAAAAAAAAAAAAAAGGAGAAGGGGAAGAAAAAGAAAGGGAAAACAGCCCCCTTTAAAATAAAGAGGAGGAGGAGAGAGCAAAAGGGGGGGGTGTAAAAATCGTTAGCACTAATTATCAGGCACAGGGACAAACGATTAATTTGCAAGTCAATTAGTCTCAGATAGGTTCACGTTTCCTGTTCTCAGCCACTGAGGGGGAAAGAAAGAGGGAGACACAACTGCGGCCTTAATCCTCCTCAGAGGCGGCCATGGCGGGGCCGCCTGCCCGTGCCAAGGCGGAGGGAGGGGGGCTACAGCTGGCACCGCCGCGGCGGAGGGGCGGCCGTGGGGAGGGGCCGTTATGTGCCAGTCATTGTGCCCTCTGGAGCAGCCCTGGCACCGCGCCGGCGCCTTCCCCCCCGGGCCCCGCAGGACGGGCGCCGCCATTTGGGAGCCCCTGCCGCCATTTTGTTGATGCCCGGGGAGGGCGGCTGCTGCTGCAGGCTCTTCCGCACATAGAGCCTGTAGCCGTGCTGTCCTCCTGCCTCCTCTCCATCCTTTGGTCCCCCTGCCAGGTCTGTGGGGCCATCAGGGCCCAAGGTGCTCCCAAGGCCTACGGGCGCCATCAAGGCCCGAGTGGTTGCTAGGAGACCGAGTGGCCTGGCCGGGCCTAGTCTGGGGGTTATGGCCATACCAGGCCTAGTCCGGCCTGGGGTTATGGCAGCATCGTGGGGACAGGGCAAAAGCTTCCTCTCAGCTGGGGAGTGAGCAGGGACCGTGCTCTGAGGAGACCAGCTGGAAAACTGCCCCATCTCAGCCGTCGAAGGCTGGAGCTGCCACCCCTCTGTGTGGGTCGCCAGCCCTGCCCTGTGCTGCAGAGGCTCTCAGAGTCCCCAGGGAGATGGGTTTTAGTCAGAAGTTGCCCTCTGATCTGCCACAAACCGGGGTCCCAACAACAACCACAAGACTGGGGGCTCGGGTAGTTGAGGATAGAGAGAAGCCCAGGAGTCTGAGGGAGGGGAAGAGACATGGGATGGGTGCTCCGGGTGTCCCCCCACCCTGAACTTAAGGTTTCTCTGTCACCTGACATCACTAATTACACAAGAACTCACAAAACCAGCACCGTAAAATATATCTTTTCTAGGAACAACCTGAGGAGTCAATCAAATGTCACCCCCATCCTGGAGAAACGCGGGGAAAAACCGAGGAAAACCAGCTCAAAGCAACGGACGGAGAAAAGCGACAGGGGGGAAAAAACCCTCAAAGAGAGGGAGAGAAGTGCCAGCAGTCAGTCCCCCAGCTCCATCCAGCGGGACAGACAGCCCCTGAGGACACACGGACCCCCGCCACATCGCCTGGAGAACGGGGACCCCTCTCCAGGCACCCCCAAACTCCAGTTCCGACCACCCCGGGGAGAACACGGCGGCTGTTTAGCATGCGTGTGCACCCCGCGTGTGTGCATTCGTGCACGGGAGGGTGCTGCGCATGATCTGAATGTGCACCGCGTTCCCCACGCTCGGCGCGGGGATATTTGTGTGCGTGTGGACACAACATGTCTGGGACCTGACAAAAGCCATCTGATTGACACAGAAAAGGGGGCTGACAAAAGGCCAAGCGGGACTGGAGAGCGGTGCACAATGCTGGTCGCCGGTAACCACGCGCAAGGTTGGGGGAATTGAGGGAGGCAGCGGGGAGCGGGGTAGCTTTTAAGGACACCTCTGCCTTCCACATTTTATTTTATTTTATTTTGTTTTTTAAATAAACACATTAACGGTCCTTCAGCCTTGCTTTTGTGCAAGGCAGGGGCGTTTGCACCTAGCTGGAGAGATTTTTAACAAGCATCTTCGTCCTCAGCGGGGGCAAATAACAGTTTTGCTGCTGTCCCATGGCCACAGCTGACACGGGGGAGCCCTTTGTGCCAGGTGAAACACGTATCCAGAGACAACTGGAAGCCACCATCCCTTGCCCCAAAACCTGCTGAAGCTTTTAGAACCCTTCACAATGGTGAAACACCAGTAGAGTGGCCTGAAATTTGGGTAAAATGCCTGTAGAGCAGAGAGCAGCTGAACTTCACCTTGGAAGGGGCAGCAGCCTCCAAAACCAGCACCTTGCCCTGCCCAGGGGAGCGGAGACCCTCACTCATCCCTTCAAAAGTCACCCACCCCTTCGAAAAGCCCTCCCCGGTGCTGGGGTATGATAAAAAAACACATATTTTTCTTGTTCTAGACAACTAATTCCAGCTGGAACAAGGACCCAGTTGATTTTTTTTTTTTTTTTTTTTTTTTAAGAAGCTTTCTCAAAACCATTTGGTTTGGTTGGGGTTTTTTTTCTTCCCCCCTTGTCTTAACGAGAAACAAAAAGTGTCTGTGATTTAAACAGCTCCAATGAGACAGGGAAGTCCTGGAGCAGCGATTGCTTTGCTGCACAAGCCGCACTGGCTCTGAATGCCTCCGAGCAGGGAGGGTGAAAAGACACCATTTATCTTTAAAAAGTGAGAACTCGCCACACTTGTTAGTCTTTTGCATAAATCATACTCTGAAAATTTCGACCAGCTTTGTAACCGCTCAAGTTTTTACACCTGATGGTCTCAAGGACGGTTTTTCAATCAAAACTAGTTTTTGAGCAGGACCCAAGTTTAAAAAACTCGTTCAGCTACACACCTGGGATTTCAGATTTCTGTGTAGGCATTGAATATGTCTGGAAACACACACTCTTAATTTTGATACATTTTCCTTTGGGATGTTTAATTTTATTTTTTTTTAAGAGAAAAAAAAAAAAAAGGAGCCCTAAGAAAATATTTAGTTCACAATAAAGAATCCATCCAAATCCCTAAGAATAATAGGAAATACCGTGGGATGATGCGACACAATGGAGCTAAATTGGTGTGTGTCCCCCCCACCCAAGCTCAAGACCCTCTAAAAGACTTGTCAAAATTTATTTTTAAAAATGTGGACATTGAGAAAATGTATTTTAAAAGGCAATATTTCATCAGAATAATTTCTAATAAAGCGCTGACATTTTAAGCACGTTCAAACATTTCTCGGGTATTGTTCGTGATATAAATGAACAAACAATTCTAGCAGCAGCAATAACAACATCACTAAAATCCCTTTTTTTTTTAAAAAAAAAACTTCTGGGGGTAAACGATCACTACGGTTTATGCCCCCAGCAGAAAAGTATTTTTTTCGTTTGCTAAATCGAGAGGCAAAGTGGGAGAATTACATTTAGTAACGGGCTTAAATCGGGATCCTGCTTGACCCGACAAATCCCGGGTAACAAGACGGCTTTGTCTGAAACGTGTGGCAGGCGAGATTTCACACTTCCTCCCGCACAGAGCTGAGACCAGACCCAGAAACACACGATATTACCCCAAAATTCCCTTCCTGGGTTTTAAAGAGCTAATTCGACTTCAACGATTTTTAGAGGAAAGAAAGCTCGACTGAGTCCATTTCAAGAGGTTTTTTGCTGATTTGTTGGCGTGGAAGGATGCTAGGAGAAATGGCAGAAAACGAAGCTGAAGTTTGGCGGGGAAGGAATGGGGGGAATTCGGGGGTATTTGGGACTTTC
>NW_020799134.1:769169-784630 GCF_003259725.1 Athene cunicularia | reverse complement strand
CTGCCCCCCCTTCGGGACCCCCCCCGGCAGCCCCGGCGGCTGCACCGCAAAAAAAAAAAGGGGAGAGGAGTTAACTTCGTGCCCTTTGTTACTTCTGTTTGTTTGTTAGTTCTGTTTACTTCGCTCATAATCTGGGGTTACTCTGATCAACTGCGCATCAACTAATTTAATTAAAAAAAGCTTATTTTATAATCTGATTTGGGAGGGGGAAATCTCCGGTTATGATTTTTTTTTTTTTTTCCTCCCCCCTGCCTGCTGGATGCGATCATTATTCTTGCATTTTCTAATGAAATGTAAGATTACAAATTAATTGAATTGCTTTCCCCCCTTCAATCTGTCATCTTTGTTAAATTTGGGGCTAATCGTAAATAAATTGCAAATATCCAAAGCGAGCATGGGGGGTTTTTGTTTGGTTTGCATTGTGCTTTACCGGGGAAGGGGCTTGTCTGGGGCACCTCTTTGCAAAGAGCTGAGAAATCCCTGCGTGGAGGGTCCCGTCGGGGCCCCCTCGCCCCATGGGTCCCCCCCTCTCCAGCCCTGAGCTGAGGTCCCCCCCCCTCTTCCAGTCTGCCTCCCCATCACTTGTGGGGAGAGAAGTGATGGGGAGGGGGGGGAAAGAAATAAAAATAAAACAGCAAGAAAACACACCCTGGAACAAAAGAGAGGTTTGAACGGCTGGGAGACAAAAACCGAGTAATTTTTTTAAAAATAAAAATACAAACCCACTGGTTTTAGCTGATGGCATAGCTCGGCAGAAAAAAAAAAATCTCAAAAGGGACCACAGTGCAGGAGCAACAGAAGCTTAAAAAGTGCCCTAAAACCTACGAGAACCCAGCGTGGACTCTGCTGGCAGCGGGGTCCCGCAGGAGCGAGCGCTCCGTCCTCTCTGCGCCGTGTCCCACCGTCACCCACAGTGGTGGCCAAACTGCAGCCCCCCAGAAAAAAAAAAAAAAAAAAAAAAAAAAAAAAAAAAAAACACACACACCCCCAAAAAAAACCCCAAACCACAACAACTTGGAGTCTAAAAAAATAAAACAAAATAAAAAGCATTCATCTTTGGAATGCCCCATCGGTGCAGCACAGAAGTCCTGGAAATCCTGGAAAATAAGTGATTTATGTAGTTTAAGCTTTCCACTTGATCCTCTAATATTAATTTCATTGGGTTTAATGATTTTTTTTTTTGCACACCTAAACATAGCTCCTGTATTTATAGCCATAGAGATTAAATATTGTATTTTTAAAAAAATTTACAGCACAGTTCTGTTAGAAAGCAATGCAACTACATTTTTTTATTTAAAAAAAAAAAACAAACCACCTTTAGATCTGTCCTTTTTACCTGCTGGCAGATTCAGTCACTGTTTGATTACATTCATTGCAAACAGGGCACAGACTAGCACATTGTATATCACGGAAATCATTTTTAAATTTGAGGAAACCTTATCCTTGCACAACATAAAACCGTCACTGAAGCGAATGCAATTGTGTTTGCCTCATGGGTGTGTACGTCCACGCTCACGCACGCTCTAATATTTCACATTTGCTCCGGACTCTGCTGTTCGCCAAGCACAGGCAACTTTTAATCTGCGACTCAAACTTCTAACCAAAAAATCGAGGTGTTCCAGCACAGAAAAATATCTTCATCAAGATATTAGTTGCTGCTTATTATTGCTGTTGCTTCCTCAGGAGTTACAGGCAAGAGCCAGGACCCTCCTGCAAATAGCAAAAGGAGATTTGTCCCCAGAAAGCTCCACTCCCAGGGGTGGTAAGAGGTGCCCTCGCACAGGAGCTGGGTGCTTGCACCCCTCGTGCCACCCTGGGACGCTGTGACAGGGAACTTGCTGCCACCGAGCAGCCCCTGGCACTGCCCGTGGCCATGACCCCTCTATCCAGGAGCCCTGGCAAGCCCTGCAAGAGGTTTTGTCCCCAACCCTTGGTCTGTCCCTGCTGCAACCGTAAACCAGCTTCTATTGTCACCAATACCCAGAATTTTAGGGATGGGAAATTAAAAAAAAAACAAACAAAAACAAAACCCCAACAACCCTTGACTAAATTAGATATTCCAGGTCCTGCAATGCCAGGAGCTTCCCAGGACTGGGATGGGGAGACCATTGTCCCAGCAATTTCACAACAGAAAAGTCTTAGACTCCACATAAATGACACTTAATATCTGTTTTCAGAATAAAAAGGTTGCCCTGGAACTAGAAAATCAGCAAGTGTCATTTAGGGGAGCACCAGAGAGGACATCTCCAAAATTTGTAGCAATTTAAACATGACTTTTAATATTTTCTTCGGGGGGTTGAAACTTTTTTTTTTTTTTTTTTTAACCTAATAAAACCCCAAAGTGGCTTTCAAAGCCAAACACTGCTCTGAGCTGAGCTCAGCCAGGTTGGGGAGGTGGGGGCTGTGTGCTTCCCCTCAAAGCAGCTCCATATTTTCTGCTAAAAAAAACCAAAAAACAAAAAACAAACCAAAATGCAAAGGAAAAAACCCCAAACCAGACTTTAGAGTGCACATTCCTTGGCTCAGCCTGAACCCTTTCCGCCCTTAACTCTATAAAATGCTGCATCCCAAGGAAAAATGCTTCATCCCAAGGAAAACATTTCAACCTCGTGGTAAATAAGGATTCCCCCCGTGCAGGGACGGCGGCAGGACCACGCTGCCGGGCTCTGCTCAAAGCCACCCCAGACGCTGCATTTCAGCCCATCACACGCAACGAGGAAAATTCCAGGACAATATTTATTACCTTTGAAACCACAATCAGAGCCCGACAACATGTTATTGTTCTCTTATAAAACAGGCAGGACTATTTCTCCGCTGTCGCTTGTTTTATGTATGCTATACCCTAATCCCCCATTAGAAAGAAAATAAAATTTAAAAAAACCCCCACATTATCATTCGGAAGAGGATGAAGTCATACGTACATATCCTTTAATTATATATAAACAATTTCTGATAACATTGTCACAGCTTTTCATTTCTTTCTAATCCTGATAACTTTTATTCCACCTTTATCTAAGGCATTGCTTTCCAGGCCTGATCCTTCCCTTGCACCGCTGCGAGCAACAGGGACAAAACCAGCACTTTTTTGGTGCACGCACACTCGAGCAACGAAGCAGACGGGATCCTTGCGCCCACCCTCTCTCTCGCTCCGGCATCATCTGCGATTCCTCCGGCTGCAGCAGCTCGCTGGCGTGAGGCAGCACCAAAACCTGGGGAATGGATAAAGCCAAACCCAAGGAGAATTTACACCAAACACAGCTCCAACCAGGGCAGTGTTTAACCTGATATTTCATAGGGATCACTTTAACTTTTCTCTACATGGGTTTGGGTTTTTTTTCCCCCCTTAGCGCTCCAGTTCCAGCAGTAGTTATGGGATTTAGCACACAAGGGCTTCTAAGATCACTAATCCTATTAAACTTCTGCAAACAGGCAGGGTAATAGCCATTGGCTGCCCAGGGCCGAGGAGAGGGGGACACGCACAACGGCAATGACCCCAAATCCTTGGGAAAGACGACGCGCATGTGCGTTCGGCTCGGAGGAACCCTCTTTCTTTATGCTCCCCCCGATGATCCGCCCCAGACGTGGCTCATGGAGCCCCCTCGGTGCTGCCACGCGGGTGCAAACCCCCGCGAAGGTCCCTGCGCTCAGCTGGGCAAAGGGCACGAGCGGGGTCGTGGGGTGAGAGGGAGGGTTGTACGGTGACACCCCCCAGTCCAAAACCCAGGGTCCATCCCCATCCGTCCTCCCCTTGGCTCTGCCCCCCATCAAGCAGCGGCAGGGGGGCACCCCCAGGGTCCCTGAGGGTGCTGTGCCAAGCCCTGAGCCAAACCGGCCCCGTGGCCCTGGGCATCAGCACCGGAGGGACCCTCCCTGCACCCTCCTTCCCTCGAGGACAAGCACCCCTGCAGCCAGGTCCCCCCCAAGTCCCATCCATACAACACCCTCTCCAGAAAAACCCTAAAAAGCTCAGTGGAGGGGAAATGGGTGCAGTCACCACCCCAAAACCCCAGTTAAACCATTTTCTTCCCCTTAAAACCCATCAGTGTTTCCCAGTGCCAACAGAAAGCTCACGCCCTGGCACACACCACCGAGAAAAGAGGGCAGCAGCTGCCAGGCAGCGCCGAAGCAATGACATTTATTGGGGGGGTCGATGGGGGCAGCTGGCTGCTGATTTTTTTTTTTTTTTTTTTTAATTCATCTTCCTTTAAATAAGATTGTTCCAATTAACAAAGCACTCGCCCAGAACAGGTTTCAGGGAGGAAAGAAGCAGGCACAGGATGCGTGACAGCCACACATACAAAAAGACTAAAAAAAGAGGAATCCAAATCTATTTATACGTGTAAGTCTCTCGTCTAAGCTGATCCCAGTAAGACGGGCGTGGAGGCCGTGGGGTGTTATTTATGATTTTATCTAAGGATGTGCCCAGCCGGGGCTTCAGAGGAACAAGGTTTTATCTCCCCTCACTCGCCCTGAACAGGAGGAGGGTCTGTGGGGTCGCTCCCACCCACCAGCCCCTTCCCAAACCCAATTGACCTGTGCCACCACCTCCCCGGCCGGTTTGGGATTTGCACAGGGCCCCGTTTCCACCACCTCCTCACTGCAACATCCAGAAAACATTGGGAAATACCTTGCAAACCCCAAACCCCCCAAATCCCCCGGCCTCGAGCCCAGCCTGTTGGCAGAGCGATGCCCAGGATGGTTCACGGCCCCAAATCCGTTTCCTCTCCCAACGTACCTGCTGCCACACAACAGCCCTTTGTCTCCCAGCCTGTTAGTGGGGGTGCCCTGTGTTTTATTGCCATTAACGTCCAGAAAATAAATGGAAAATAAACAATCTCTTCACAGCTGAAACGCCACATTCCCCCCCCCCCCAACATTAATACAACATCGAGCCGCTCTGACAAATATTCCCTTTTGAAAATGCCAGCACAGTTGAAAAGGGATTTGTTTTCATTTAGGGGATATGGGTCATTTTTGCCTTAATAAATTTTTTTTCCTCATTTACGCTGCAATAGTGTATTTATGAGGGGGTTTATTTGATATTATAGCCATGGCAGACAACAGCAGCACACAGGCATCGGGATTGTCACGACAAGGCATCACCACTCTCTGCCACGATTTCAAGCCTCAAGACCAGCTGAACTACTTGATGATTTGTTAATATTTCATCATATCTAAAAATTATTTTTTTTTAAATTATCCAACATATAGAGCACAAGGAATTGCATAGCATTTGGCCAAATTCAGATCGGGTCAAAATATTTTTAGCATATAGTTTTGGTGATGATTTTGCAATCTTTTTGTCAAATGTTAATTATGATTACAGGGATAATTCATGACCAAATAAAAAAAAAATCTGGTTTACTGAAAGAGTGCTTTTTCCAGTTTAAATATAATAATCTATTGATTTTTGCTGATAAAAGTTTAAAAGAAATCCCATGTTTTATTAGAAAAAAAAATAATTACCAGACATCCCCCCCTCTATGGCACTTTTTTTGGGGTTTTTTTTACCAAAATTTTCACAGGTGAAGGCAGGGATCTTCTGTCTTGCTCAGAGTGAGGGATTTCAGCAACTCCAACAAGAAACACAAACCAGCCCTTCTGCAGCTATTGCTGGTCTCTGCTGAGCACAGCCCTCCCTCCTCACTGCTGTGGCCAGAAGCCAACAAATAAAAGTATTTAAAAATATTTGAGTTCTTACTGACAGTCACAGGGTCCTTCAGTGGATTCAAGGCCTCGTGGCACTTCCCACCCTCCAAAGCCGCTCTCGGCCCTGGCCGGGGATGAGAAGGCAGGAGGAGCAGCTTGGGACGGTTTTGCTGGTTTTGCAAAAGCAGCTGGTGGGGCGCGGGGACAAGGAGGGACAAGATTTGCAGCCCCCAGCCCCCTGCCAGGGGATGTCCTGCACCCCCCATCCAGGGGATGCCCCTCCCGGAGCCAACGTGCCCCCATTTCCCACCCACGTCCTGCAACCCCAAAGCAAATCCTGCTTTAAACCGTTTAAACCAGGCTTTGAACCATTAAATAGTCACAGTTTTAACCCTTCTCCTGCGGCAGCCCAGGGGATGGTTAGTGCTGGGCAGGGCCCGCGAGGGCAGGATCTGGCCCATCGCTCCACCGAGAGCATCGCTGCCCACCCTGCCCCTTGTCACCGCACCCGAGCCGGAGCTGCTCAGCACCACGCAGGGCTGACATTTGTTTTTTCTCGCATTTTCCATGACTCCTCTCTCGGTGCGGTGCCGGGGACGCGGGGCTGCAGTGCAGTTCCAGGGCCGGCGCCGGTAGAGGCTCCCGGAGCCGCTTTCAGCTCTGCCTGATGCTCCCAGCTCCTCCATCACCTTCCCTGGCCCCCAAAGTCTTCCTGGCTCTGTCACCTTCCCAGTCCCCAAAGCGTTCGAGGGGCTCACGGTGAGCCCAGCACCAGGCTCAGCTTTCCACCCGCAGTCTAACCCGTGTGGCAGCGGGTTTGGCTCTGGGGGTGCACATGGGGTGAGGAAACTTGCTGATGTCTAGCGCAGGGCAAGCACCCGTCACCCTCCTCCTCGGTGGTACAAAGCCACCGCCGCTGCTCTTCTCCCCTTCCTTTTCCTAAATGTCATCAGGCAAAAGGCTCAAATATCAGGTCAGGGGAAAGGCAGGGCTGTTGCACAGCCCCATCTGTTCCCCACCTGATTTTCCTGAGGAAAAAACAAACAGTTATGCTTTTTTAAAAAAAAAAATAAAAAAAAATAAAAAAAATAACCCTCTTTCTGCGCTGAGTCAAGCATTTGGCAAGAATAGCTTGAAGAGTGCAGGGCCTTCCTTCTGAGAGCTGCTGTTTGATTTCTGGGGGTGCCGCTGGGATTTATTTGCAGCTTTTCCCTCCTCGTGCCCAGTTTTGGGTTGGGTTTTTCTGGGGGGGATGTGTGTGTGTGGAGGAGGACATGTCACACACGAGGCCATCTCTTGCTGGAGCAGGTAAATGAGCCTCCTCTGCACACCTTGGGTGCTCAGAGGTGCCAGAACAGGCAGAAAACGGGTGCAGCCTCATCCCAGCCCTTTTACCCCAAACCTTGCGGGTGTTGCTCACCCCAGGGTTGCTCTCCAGGCCGCAGTGCGGACACCAGAGAGTGACTCTTCTGGGGGACCCGGGAAACCACATTTACCCTTTGGAGAAAGAGCAGCAGCACAAAACCCTTCAGGAATCATCTTTCCTGAGCCTGAAGCCGCTCAACTTTCCCCCCAACCTTGCTAGAGGCGGGGAGGAAACACCATATCCCACATTCCTGGGGTGAGCTGAGCATCCCAGGCTGCCCCGGTTGGATGGAGAAGAGATGTGACAAGGGACAGCCTGGAGTTCAGGGGTGAAAATATCTGGGTTTGCACCCAAGCACCCCAAATCTGAGCAACCCTCAGCACCCAAAAGCTGCCCCAGTGTTATCTTGGCTTTTGCTGGTGTCAACTGGGGGATTTGACTCTGGCCTGGTTGCAGGGGTGGAAGCAATCCTTCACGGGGGGGCTGAAGAGCTCTTCTCTTGTTGTGCACAAACTGAAGCAGTTGGGGATATCACCAACACATGGTTTAGTGGGTGGAGCTGGCCGGACATTTTTTTGATGAAAAAAATGACAATTCATCAAAAGCAAGATGTCACGCATAAACGCAGTCCATTTCTACAAAGAGTTTGTTTTGAAAGAGAAATCGGGAGGGGAGAAGCACTGAAACGAGATCAACACATTTCGCTCTGGGCTTTTCAAGAAGGAACGCTGAACTTGTTTTATAAAAAAAAAAAAAATCACTTTTCATTTTAATATTTCACATTATGGAGTCTAAAGTAATTTACTTTGCAATTTCACTCCGAGAAACATTGAAGTTCCAGCTCTTGTTCTTCCTCAGAAGTGGAAGAAAGGGGGAAGGAGAAGGGAAGAAAAACCTCAAGTATTGCCAATGAATTTAAAACATCCAGTTCCCCTTCCGGCTGTCTTAATGAGATCAGTCTTGAAAAAAAAAAAAAAAAAAAAAATCTCATTCGAAATGTTTTCTCAACAACAACAACAACAGATTAGGAATGGAAATGCCCATGGGAAAGGAGCAAAGTTGGAGAACACTTTTTTTTGGTGGGGGAGAGGGAGCTGTTGGAGAGGACGAGCATGAGAAGGTCCCGCGGGATGGGGGAAGGGACCATCTGGAACTACTTGTTGTAGCCGATGCAACATCGCAGGGAGCAGCACCAGATGAAGCTGTGCTGAGGTTGCACTGAACCGCCTCCCCTGCAGCCATTTCAGTGGGAACAGTCCTGATTTACCCCACCGAAACCAGCCCAGTATTTACCCCAAGAGCAACCCTTCTGTCTCTAGCTGCAGCAGGGAGCACAGGCTCCAGACCTTCAGTCCAGGGAGCTGGTGCTGCCACAACAGGCAGCTTTGCTCTGGAAAAAAAAAAGCAAATTCAAAACCTTTCTATGCAAAAAAAAAAAAAAAGAAAAAAAGAAAAATCCTCTAGAGGAAATGCAGCAGCAAAGAGCTGGTGGGTGAGGCAGAGCAGAGCTGCTAGAGAGGCAGTGTCCAAGCAGGGGCTGCTCCCAGCCTGCGCCCTGGCAGGAGGATGCTATGAAATGTTGGAGATCGACTCCAAAACTGCTCTAAGATGGGTGATGTGGAGCCCTGCGGCCGGCCACAGCTCACACTGCTGCGTCCCCGAGAGCAGAGCTGGGGCACAAAGTGCCACCATCGCCACCTTCTCACACCAAAGCTCCTTCCAGGAGAAAGCGATGGGGGACGAGGGAGGCTCTTGCTCCTCTAAACCGACCCCGCCGCATGCGATCGGTACCAGGCAAACCAGCACCCGAGACAAGCCGAGCGCCTGGGAAGGAAAAAAATCCACACCAATCCTTTCGGTCTGCTTTTGGAAAACGCTTCCAACCCCAGGAAATAAAATAAGATAGAGCTGGAGGGATGGCCAAGTCCTGGCAGAGTCAACCCTCTGCTCCTCCTCTGCATCCCACCCTCCAGCACCTGCCTGGGGGTAGCGCTGCCTCCTGCTCCCCCTGGCACGCGGCTGCTTCCCCCCGGCAGATTTTTAGCCACCACAATGGCTCGGGCAACGGTGGCGGGCCGATGCCAGCCACATCCTGGGCTAACACTGCCTCCCCTTTTGTCTGAGGGCATTAAAACCCCAGAAACGTTGGGGTGGTGGTGGTGGGGGACCGGGAGGCTGTCAGCGCGTGATGAGTGGCTGCGCAGCGTTTACCCGTCTGGCACCGGTGCCCCTCGCCACAAATGCCATTGGCAAAGCTCTGCACAAACATCTTTTCAGGGCTCGCCTGGTTCTCCCGGCTGCCATAGAAACCCCTGTTTAGCTGAAAGTATATTAAAGGGTGGCGCTGGCCCTCGCGCTGAATTCATCACATTGTATTCCCCCAGAAAAAAAAAAAAAAAAAAAAAAAAAAGAAGAAGAAAGCCCACCCCTTTGTGCCTCTGCCTTCGCTTTCTCTGTCCAAGGGAGATGGTCGTTCTCCGGTTCATTTTGTACTTGCAATTGCATCCCCCCGCCCTCCCCAAGCACGGCCCGGCCCTGGGAAGGATCGCTGTGTCCTACCAGCCCTCACCTTCTGCCCTCCCCTCTCTCCATCTCCCCAGACACCACCAAGGAAGCACCAAACGGCTCCTTAGAATAAAATAAAATAAATTTTAAAAAGCAGGTATGAGAAAACTGTGGGGGTAAATCCCTCCCTGCTCTTCCCCACCCGTTCCTCCCCAGCACTGCAGACAGCCACGGGCTAAATCTGTAGTTGGAGCCAGCGGGTCCCATCAGGGTTTTTCGGGAGGCTGGGAGAAGCAGTCAGTGGAATATTCGGTCACACACATGCCTTTCCTTCCAGAACCAGGTTGAATAGGAAGTTTCCAGCTTAAACAGCAGCAAAAATGCTGCGGAATACATCTCAAATACAGAGAAAATGCGAGGCGAGGCAGGATTCGAAGAGGTCTAAGCCCATTTTTTCCCAACTGCTGAGCAAGCTCATCCCCTGCCCAAGCAAGACCCTGGTCCCCAAACCTCCCCGTGCTCAACTTCGCAGCTTCGCCCGCACGCTCGCCAGCCCAGGAGGGACCTCGGGGGCAGCAAAGAGGTAATTTAGTCATTTCAAGCGCATCGGACGGCGCGAGCTGGGAGTCACCTATTCAAGCAGATTTCATGCCCTGCCACGGGCCGTATCTCTCTATCAGGGTGGCCGGTGGAGGTCTCGCAGCAGCACCCGTGACCCCTCTCCAGCCCTCTTTCCCACAGCCGAGCCCTCGTCCCACCCAAAAGACCCAAAGAGCCCCAGGACGCCCCAGATTTTCACCAAGGAGTCAAAAGTCCAGCTGCGCTAGTCTGAACACCCCAGCGCTTTGGGGTTATAACCTGTTTTCACTTCCAGAAAGGGGAAACCTCCCTGCTTCTTTCAGAATTTGCTCATGGGTTGTGATAAATTCTCCTGCAGGTTTTTGGGTTTTTTTCCCCCTCCCAGAAGATTTCATTTTGTTGGACATCTCCTCCCGAAGCTTCCCATCTCAGCAAAAAGGAATCGGTTTTGCCCAAATTTATTGGCCGTTATTTTTAGCCGGTTCCCTCTGCAGAACAGTCCTCAAACCTAAACTGAACTTACTCCTTATTGCTCACATCAGCGCCTGCAGAGGTGGCTGAATGCAGCCGCTATCTCAAATCTGCCGTCAAAAGTGTTTCTTAAATTTTCAAAACCCTCTCACCAATTTAATTTTTAAACCATTTATTTTTACCTCCGCTGACAATAAAAGCAGAAAGGATCAAAGCCAAGCCCTTTTGTGGCTCGGGGTGCCCCTGCCATCAGCGTGCTTTGTTCGAAACACCCTCAAAGAAACTCTCATTTTGGTCAAGAGCCAATTATAAAAATTGGGTTGGGGGTTTGCTAAGCTTTAGAGGTGTAAAATTGTCATCGCATCGGTAAAGCTACCAAATGGCCGTGCACAGGCGGTGCACTAGGCTGAGGCTAACTTTGCCTGAGCAGAGGGAGCGCGGATGGAAGGGACGTATTGTTGCACAGAGTGAAGCAAGGCGATTTCTCAGCTCAGGAATGAGCCCTTCCTTCCCCATCCCTCCTGTGCGGCAGCATTTTCCCTTCCCCTGCCACATGCAGCGGGTCTTGGGTCAGGTCCTCAGGAGCTCAGCACAGGGTTTGCTCAGCCCCAACAGCTCAGTTGATCCCCACAGACACCCTGGGGGTCTCAGGGGGGGTTGGGGTCCCATACAGCTCCCCAGATCCCACCAGCAGGGCCAGGACTGCAGGCATAGCCTGAACCAAGCTGACAATGAGGAAAGTGACCCCAAAACCATTCCCCTTCCCAGCCCCACGTGGAGGCAGAGGGAGCTCCGAGGTGACACCAGGCCCGAGCATCCCACGGCCCACGCACCCCAAAAGGTTTGTTAACCTCCTCCTCGTGTTGCAGGAGCACCCACACCTGGAGCCTCCAACCCCACCCCATGAACCAGCACAGGGCAGCCACCAGTGTCCCCCAGCATGTCCCCAGCGGTCCCAGGGAGCGGAGGAGCCCCCCGCTCAGGCCCATGCCGGCGCATCGGTCCCACTCGACGTCACGGTGGTGGGGGGACCCTGCCATGCTCATCTGGCCGCTCTCTGCCGATCTGCATCACAAAAGCCCCATTCTTGCGAACTTGGGCGACCTCCCGACCTCGCCAGCTCGGGGAGTGAATGGCTTTAGTCTGCCACGACCATCATGTCACTTTGATTAGTGCGTGAATAAACTCTCAATCCCGGGCTGGGGGAGGCAGGGCTGGCGGGAGCCGTGCTGGCTCGCAGCCCTGGCCGCGGGGATGGCACCCTCAGTCCTGCACCCAGGGATGGCTGCAGGGATCCCCCCCCCGACCAAAGCACCCTCACCCCTCCGCCAGCCAACCCAGACCACGTCACCCCCTGCCCTGCGTGCAAAGAGACGGTGCCACTGAACCCCACCTCGGTGCTTGGGGGTGACCCCAACACCTTCCCACCTCCCTGCAGGCCCTCAATGGTGAGCAGAGAAGCCAAAACTAAAAGTTTAAGGACCCCCAGGGGAATATTACCAGTCTCCCCCGTTACTTCAGGGCCCAAAGCTCAGGCAGCAGCACCAAAAGCATCGCCTGGGAAGCTCCCTGTGCCAGACCCTGCTGCAAGCACCATTGGAACAGGCTGGGTCGGATCCAACCCAGGTCCCTTCAGCCCCCAAAGGGGTTCACAAAGGGCTGCAGGAGCCTCCGAAACACTTGACTCTTCCCAAATTGTACAGGGCAAGAGCAGCGAGGGCAAAAACCTCTCCCCAGCCCCGGGCAGGATTTTCTGAGCACACGGATGCCTCTGGATCCACGGGAAGCTCAGCCACGAGTTTCTGTGACAACAGAAAGGTTCTGTGGGGACAACAGGGCTGCCCCCCACCTCGAGGATGCTCCGAGCTCACTCAGGTCCAGTGACCTCGTCCAGCTCAGTGGGGATGGCCGCACAATCCACCCCCCCACCACCCCCCAGCTTCACCTGAGAAATCAAGCATCCATCAGGGGGATCAGAAGTTTGCAGGAGCTGATAGAAAGCTTTTGGGCAAGCTTTGGGGGAAAAACCGGGGGGAATCTTGTATTTCAGGAGGCCCTGAAGTACGTTTCCATTTACAAGCCAGCCTGCGGTACGTAATGAGTCTCAAACATCTGCTTTCGAGGAGAAGCTGAACTCGTGCACATCCCTCCCGCCCGCTACGCGTCCCACAATATCTAATAAACCCTGAGTTGTTCAACATCTATCAAAACTGCCAAAATATCACCATTTTGAGTCTAAAAATGCAAGATCTGTAGAAAAGGGTTAGGAAGACAGTAAATTAGGCCCTGCACGAAGGGCTCTACATGGGAAGCTAATGACCTTTTGTCTCTCCTGTCTACAGACGGGCCTCATTTGCATGTATGCAGTTGGAATAATCTCGCCCATATTTCAAGCGTGTGGCTGCATCCCCGCGTCCTCCTCCAGAGAGGTTCCCTCCCGCTGTGCATGCCATTATAATAGTGCAGCCACTTCAGACTGCCTTTAAAGCCACCTAGACACCAGCCAGGCTTCTCCAGCCCGACGGGAGGCTCTCCCCGTGGAAGAGAAAAAGTGGTTTGAAGCCCCCATATGTGGCAAAAGTCCTGATGTGGCACGGCTTGGGGGACCCCCTGAGCTGTGAGACCCTGACAGCAGTGCCCGTGCCTCGGTTCTGGGGAGCATCCCCGCGCTTCTGGGGGAGCTGCTCCAGTAACAGCCCCCATTTTCTTCTCTAGGGAGCAAGATTTTAGGTTGATCTCAGATTTACAGAGCCCAAGTGTTTTACCAGATCCCTGTGCTGCAAGCTGAAGCCCCGGGACGCCCTTTCTTAGGTGCTTTGAGGATATTTTTGAAGCAGTTCCCAAAGGGCAGGTTGAAAGTGTTGGAAGGGGAAAATCCAGGTGCCACTTGCAGTCTCTCCCCACCTCTCCCTGCTCGTGTTGCTTCTCCTCAAAGCCTGTGGAGGTATCTCAGGGCTGGTTTAACAGCCCAAAGAGGAGCTATGAGCCTGACTGGGGGAGGCTATTGCAAAGAGCTGCTCTGGCCCTGGTAACAACATCCACAAACCCAATTCCCACTCAAGATGTGCGGCAGCAAGGCGGCTGCGCTGGCAGGGGACACCTCGCCCAACAGAACCATCTGGCAGCACTTGGCTTCACACTGTCCAGCCTCATCCACCTGCCCCACGGAGATCTCAAGAGCAGGATTAGCCCTGGCTCGGAGCAAGCTGGTTTGCAAGAGCCAGAGTAATGCAACTCAAATAACCCCGGCTGCACCCTCCGTGCCAGGATCCCGAAACACCCAGCCCCAGCCCCTGCTTCCTCCCCAGCCCTTTGCAAGGTTTCCAGACTTTAAAAAAAAAAATGTATTTCTCTCTCATTTATGCCATCTCCACTGAGCCTCAAGACACAGCCTCAGCCCCTCTCCCTGCGCCAGGATCAGGCCCGTCCAGGAGCGGAGCGGCTCCCGCTAACAATAACGCCTCCCCTTCGGGCGCTGGGAAGGCAGCGCCGTGGCAAACACAAGACCTCAGACAGGCAGAGCTGTCAATCCGGCCCCAATCTCTCAAAAGATTGATTAAGGACAAAAAAAAACAAACAAAAGAGAAAAGGGAACTTATGGACATGAGCTGAGAGGCGGGGAAAGAGGGGAGGGGAAACGAGCCCGGCCAAGTTAAAATTCCGACGGAGAAGTTGCAGCTGAACTATAGAGTCTAGACAACCATTCACGGCCCCGGCCCCAATTGTTATATAGCCTCTATTGTCTTAATTAACCATTTTAGCTGAAATGGGAGCAGACAAATCTTTTCTTCTCCGTTCCACCCCTCCTCTGCTGCACACTCATGCAGACAAACACACAACCGAGTCAAGTGCTTTGATTTAAAAAAAAAAAAAAACCAAAACAAAACAAAAAACCCCTCGGCATACACACGCACGCACACACACACACACACACACACACACACCCACCCCTTCTTTCGGGGGGGAAATCTTTGCAAGGTTCCTTGAGAAAAATCACTCGCCAAACAAGCAAGGGGAGAGGGGCTAGTTGGAGGTGGGGAAAAAAGAAAGAAATGCAAATCCTGACGCAACATGAATGGGAACAAATGGGTTGATTCTTTTAATCTCCTAATGTGCTTAATAAAGCATTATGGCAATGCAAATTTTATTTTAATGCTGTACATATTTTATTTGACATGCTGGTAATTTTAGTTGGCTGAACAATCCACCGCTTTGTTTTACCGAGTTATTTCTGTTTGGGGGGATATTTTTGAGGGTATCATGGGACTTCTGCCAACCGATACCCCCTGGGAATCTCTGCAGCACTCTTCAGAGGCTTAAGATAAAAAAAATAAATAAATAAATAAGAAGGCCAAATTCTCCTCTCATGACCCCGGTAGAAACGCAGGAACAATCTAGAAGCACTTCTCACCCCCCGGCTCTGAACCTTCACAAACCCCACAGCCTCTTTTCACTCCTCCCACCGGTTGCCTTCCTGCCCACTACCTCCCATTTACACTGATTTAACAGGTTTTCAGCGGAAAAAGCCCAAGCAGCAGCGCAGGCGGTGACCCTCGCCGAGGACACCAGCGCGAGGCTCTGCCCTGGGTGCACAGGGAAGGGGGCTCGGTGCGGGAGGACCTCGACGCTCAGTCCTGGGACTCTCCAGCCCAAACCAAAGACAGGAAAGAGTCATCCCCAGGACTCAGCCTTCTCTAGGGTGGGTTTGGGATTTGTCTGCTCTGAAGGGCGCCTGCCCCTTCAGAATGTGTTTGTACGAAACATTCCCAGTCCCTGGTCTGCACGGTGCTGATAGGGCTGATATCGCCCCATTCCTCCCCAGAAACCCAAACTGGGCATCTCTGGAGAGATACCGTAAAGCTGCACCAGCTTCACCCCCCCCCCCCCCCCA
>NW_020799134.1:756666-769119 GCF_003259725.1 Athene cunicularia | reverse complement strand
GGGGGGCACGGGACCCAGGGTGCTGGCTTAGCCTCCAGTCACCCCACGTCGGGGGTCCCATTCTCCAGCCACTTTCAGGCAGCAAGGCCGGCAGTGCTGCCCCCTCCACCTCCACCACCCTCACTAGGGCGCTCCAGCCACTGCCAAAGCAATTTCACGGAGGTTTTCCAGAAGAACAGCCCCTGCGAAGATGATCAGGGTCCCTCCAGCACCCTCAGCAGAACCCCTGACGTCATCCTCAACAAGAGAACAGCCGGACCCTTAATGACATAAAAATAACAGAGGTCAGCGTGAGAGCTGGGCACAGGAGGACCAGCGCCAGCATGGAGACGCACCACGGCCGGCGGCGAGGGCAGAGCTGGAAGGAGAGAGGAGCCAAAGCCCTTCCGTACCCTCCTTTAGACGGAGCACCAGCCCCGGGAGCCTGGCCTGGCCCCTGCCCTGCCTGCTCGCAGCTCTCGGGTGCCGTCTCCTCAAGCCCAGCCCGGCGCCACCCCACAGCTTGTGTCCGCCACCCAGCTGGGGTGCAGGAGGGACCTGGAGCAGGTGGGGCTGGAGTGGGGGGAGCCCGGTGCATGTTCTGACCGTCGCATGTGTGACCCAACCACCACGTGTGGGCTCCAACCTTCGCGTGTGGGCTCCAACCTTCGCATGTGGGCTCCAACCTTCGCGTGTGGGCTCCAACCATCACATTTGTGCCCCAACCATCACACATGTGTGTGCTCCAACCACCATGTGTGTGCTCCAACCCTCATGTGCAAGCTCCAACCATCATGTGTGTGCTCCAACCAGCGTGTGTGGGCTCCAGCCATCATGTGTGTGCCCCAACCATCACACAGGTTGGCTCCATCCATCATGTGCAAGCTCCAACTATCATGTGTGTGCTCCAACCATCACACACGTGGGCTCCAACCATCATGTGGGTGCCCCAACCATCACACATGTGTGTGCTCCAACCACCATGTGTGTGCTCCAACCCTCATGTGCAAGCTCCAACCATCATGTGTGTGCTCCAACCAGCGTGTGTGGGCTCCAGCCATCATGTGTGTGCCCCAACCATCACACACATGTGCTCCAACCATCATGTGCAAGCTCCAACCATCACGTGTGTGCTCCAACCATCACGTGTGTGCTCCAACCATCACGCGTGTGCTCCAACCATCACGTGTGTGCTCCAACCATCACGCGCATTCTCCATGAACCGCAACCACACTCCATCCACCACGTGCACACACTCCGGCCAGGCCTGGTTTAAGGAGGGTGCGGACAAGACTATGCCTTGGGAAGAGGGGCTGGAGAAGTCCAGAGGATGCCAAGGGCGTTTTCACCCCTGCACACAGACCTCAGCCAGTGCACCAGGGTCTTCATCTGCGTTAAAGCCTCCAGGCACGCTCTTAATGTTACCTCTCTAATAATAATATTTCATCTGCCTTATCTGATTAGGTTAGGCTCATTTGATTTTTGCAAAACACCTTTAATCACCTTGCAAATTCCCCCTCATTATAAACAGAGCCACCACAAACATTTTCAGCAATTCAAGTTTTATTTTCAGCAATCCTCTTATTTTTTTATATGCAAGAAAGGCAGTTGTAAAAAAAAAATATTTAAAAATATGAACAAGACAGAGGCTGAGAAAACATTAACAAGGCCCTGTGCTTTCTGCTAAAGTGCCTTCATTTCATTATCATTAAATTTGCGTAGTAATTAGATTTCGGTGCATGAATATTTTAAAAAAAATGTAACAGACAGGCTGTCAAAAAAAAGCACGACAACATCAATTCGATAATTTTTTAGACAGAGACATTCATAAGCAATTAACACAGATTTTCTGGGTTTGGAGACTTTTTCCTTTCTATTTTTCTTCTATTTTTTTTTTCTTCTTCTTTTTCCTTCCAGCCTTGTGTTATTCACCTGAAATCAAAAGAAAAAGAGAATCGCTGTAAACATCAGCACTTCCATTTCTGCTCTTTTTTTCCCGGTTTGCCAACATGCGAACATGATCCCGGTGCCGTTTTTCCCTCTCGCTGGCCGCGCGGAGCCCTCGCTTAGCATGCTCCGGCGCTCCTCTCCCCCGCCTCCCACCCCAGCCTCGCTAAAAACACAGGCAGGCGCGAGGTTGGGTCATCCATCAGACCTCCCCACTCCTGCAGGACCAGATTAAATTAAGGTTGCATGAAGCTTCTGTCTTGATCTTCAGGCATTTCTGCTGAAAACAGTGATTTTGATCACTATTTGCATAATTGTACAGTTACGTATTCACCGGGTCTCTAATTATACGATCTGTGTTCGACACCGCTCCAGACGAGGCGAGGCTTGCGAGGGGCATACTAAACCAGCTCCTCGCCAGTTATCCCCCACGCCCCGGGCCTGATCCTGGCTCCAGGTGAGCTCAGGGACGACCCCCTTCCCACAGCTCCTCCCGGCAGGCTTGTGACCCCCAAATCGCAGTGGACACAGCCCCGTGCTTGCCCTCCCCACCCCGTTTGCGTGCGAGACGCACGCCGAGGAGGATGCTGGCCCCAGAACAGAGGGGTTGGGGTTGGGGTACCAGTTCCTGCCCTACAGCTACCTCAAAGCCCCCCTGCAGAGCCGTCGTCCTCTGGGTTTCACCCAAAGGGATTCAGTTGAGGTGCAACACCCTGAGCCTCTCTCTTGCTCGTGTTGCACGTTTCCAACAAGACCAAAAGGTGGATGGGAGACAACGTAGTCCCAGATTTCCCCCTTTTTCCCCCTCCTCAGAGGTCCCAGAAGAACCTCACACCCAAGAAAGAAATCCAACCCAGGGGCTGTTTCCTGGGATGACTCAAGATCTGGGCTGTTTTGGAGGTTGGGGGTAGCACAGAGCAGGTTCAGGCTGTGCCTGGGACCGGCACAGACCCCAGACTACATTTCCCCTACGACTGACACGGTGCCACCAGCCCCGCGAAGACGCCCAGGGAGAAGCTGGTTCCTCACCATCAGCTTCTTGCACTTGCAGGGGGGCAAGTTCCTGCTCCCTCCTGAGCTCTTCATTTGGAAAGCAGCAACGTTTGGGCTTCCAAAGTTCCTGGGTTTAGTCCTAAATCCTTGAAATACTCTAGAAAAGGGGCCTCTTCCCTCCAGGCATCCCAAGTCCTTCAGAAATCCCGTCCGTATTTTAACCGAGTCCTCAAAATGCCGAGAGCCCAACGTTAGGTTTGTGCAAGGTTTTGCAGTAAGCTCCACTTGGGACAGCTCAGGGTTATTGCGGACAGGTAGCCAAAATGATCTTTGCGGGTCTTAAAGAACATGCACCAGAGCTAACGAGCGTGCTGGGAAGAGAAAGCAATAACAGAAATCCACACATCCCCCCAGTTATTTGACCTAAACATATGGGGTTGTTAAAAAAAAAAAATAAAAAATCTGCGTCTGTTATTTTTTATTATTGCTATCATCGCGATCATCATCTCGGGCAAATTAAGAATACACAAAACAGCCACACACAAAGAAAATCCTAGACCTCAACTCAGGTCATGCCTTCCTCAAATCTCCTTTGCAAGGTTTTATCGGCAAGAGCAGGGAGTAGAAGCAGTTGGTACAAGCAGCTGAAAGACCAAATCAAAAGCATGTGAGCAGATTAAAGAATCAATCTCTCCGTTTGATGCAGAGGAAATCCCACTAATTATAAAGAAGGGGCTTATTTCCTGGAGTCACTCTGTTTGAAGTCATCAAAACTAGTAATACTTAATTACTCTACTTTATGGAATATATAACATCGAGCCCCTTCTCCCACTTGCCAGTTCTCTGATGCCATCTCTGGCGCTGGGGGTTCCAGGGGGTTGTGGTGATGTTCCTCCCGTACCTATGCACTTATTTATTCAAATGAAGCCCTTAACAGCCCTCGCATGAGCCTGCGGGGAAGCATTTAAACGTGCTTTAAAAGGAGGTTATAATGAAAAAAAAAATTTAAAAAAAAATAAAATCAAGTGATTTAGCCATGCAAGCTACCTGGCTATTATCGCAAGCATGTGTGCACGCCGTGCCAGCAAACACCTTCCGAATCCGGTATTTAGAGCTAAACCAAAGTGAAGGTATTTGCCCCGTCCTAATCCTTGGAAAGGGAAAGGGGACTGGCGGTGGTGTCACTGGAACTCGCCCTCCACAAGCCCTCCTTGGGGCCTTGCTGAGCAATCTCTGAATGCCCAGGTAAGAGAAGAGCGAGCTGCCAGCCCGTGCTTTATGGGCACAGCTAGATTACATCCATAGATAGACCAAAAAAAAAAAAAAAATTACATTCAGGCATTTTGAGGAAAAAAAAAGAGTGACAGGTAGGCACGGGAACTTCTCAGAACTGATATAAAGATATTTAATATCAAGGACTGTCTGATTTTCCTCGTCTCTCCAGGCGGCTGTAGGGCAAAGCTGGTCAGGATGTGCTTTGCTCGAGGGCCAACAACTGCCAGTCTCATGAAACACCACGTTAAATCTCCAGTTTCTGGAGCCAGGTGATGAACGTGGAGGGGAATCATAGCTTTCATTTTTAAAAAATAGCAATAAGCATATTTTTACAGGTTGAGAGAAACCTTGAAAACCATGAGCCAAGAGATTCAGGCGGGGACAGGCAAGTAAGTTAATTTTTATTAAGTTTTGCTGTTCTCGATGTTGTCTCGAGGGGAGATGAATACTCCTGAGTGTATCCTGGAACTGAAGCTGCTCCCAGGACCCAGGTCCTCAAGCAAAGCCATTCCCAGCAAGGGAGTGAAGCTCAAGGGAGCAGAACCCTCTCCCAGGATGAGACTGGGGGCTCTAAGCCCATCACTCCTCAAAGGCAACCTCCAGGGAGCAGGTTTCGTGACGAGCTGCCTATTTGTGTGACAGGGGAGCACCGGGACAACCCAACTTTGGGTTTGACTTGCTCAACCCTGGCTGGTTACAAGACATTTTTTCCCAATTGCTCTCTTTTTCCAACTCAACTGGTAAATTTTGGAGGCGGAGGGGGAGACAGGAGCACATATCTTCCTTCATCACCACCTACACACACCTACCCGGGTCTACGGGTGCTACCCAGACATCACTACTACTAGGAGTAACAATAATTCCTGGAGTTTCTCCCAGATGACTGAGTGCAGCTGGGGGAGCGCAGGGGAGATGTGGAGCTATGTGCCACTGTTTGAAATTCTGCACATACCACCCCGCGTCGGGAACGTCCCAGGAATGCTGCTGTGGAGTCATGAGGCTTCACAGCCAGGAACTGGGGGTGAAAAGGGTATTTTTATTTTTTTTTCCCTAAGACGGAAAGGGAAGAAATCTGCTAAACCCAGGTTTGACCTGACTGGGAAATGCAACTGGGCTCCACGCTAGTTCAGCCATCCTGAAAAATCCCTTTTAAGATGTCTGAGCTTTGTGAAAGCACCAAACCAGAGCACAGCTCTAAAAACCTCTCGACCCGCGCAAGGACCCTCGCGATTTTGCTGCGGGTGGGAGAAGGGGCGAGTGCCAAGCTCAGCAGCACCCACGCCGCAGGGCAGGGCTTGGCACCTCATTGCTCCCCTGCTCTGGGTTATGCCCTTCCTTGCTGTTTTGTTTCGGGTTTTTTTTTCAGATTAAAGTCCCAGAATCACCCCAGCACTGCTGGGCTGTGCAGGAGGATGGATGTGCAGTGTGGCATCCGCACAGACCCGGGGGATGAGAGCTCAGTTTCCAGCCCAGTGACACATCTGCTGTGTCCCCAGTACTGCATGCCCCCCCCCCCTTGGGGTTCTCCTTTAGAGAGGGAGCATCCGCCCGGAGAGGGCCAGCTCCGAGCTCTCTTTGCGGAATCTTTTGCACGCTTGCATAATATGAATCAAAATAATATTTCCCTGAGCAACACAGGGAGCATTCCAGCATTTAGCCCCTTGCAGGTGATGGGAATAGATCGAGCTGGACCTGAAATCAAACTCGCACAGCTCAGCCCCTCCGGAACTGAGAAAAACCCAAGATGAGCCCATCACAAAGAATTTTTTGCTTTGCCTCTTCAGCTCTAAGGTACAGAAGGAGGAAAAGAAGGATCCACTGCGAGGTGAACATCCCCGTCTTTGTTGGCTGGTAGAAGAGCAGCAAAAAAGGAATTGGATTTTATCCAAAGATAACAAAGCTCTCCAGGCCTGGAGATGTTCCTCCCTGCAATCTATCATGGGCACAGGCAGCACCAAGGAGCAGACCCAGGTCTGAGCTCTGGGTCTCCAATAACCTACTGCTGCTGCAGGACAGGCTCTGGGCAGGCAGACTTAAACTCCAGCCTGGTTCTAGCTCTGTCCTACATCAGAGGCCCCTGCACTGCTCCCAGCAACAGAGCACAAACTAAAGTTTTTGGGGGCTGCTTCTTCGCTCGCTGCCCTGAGGCCACAGGTGACAGAGGGTTTCCCTGTACGACCTCAAAAAGGGATGCAGGCTGGAGCAGACTTCTGTGCCTGGAAAATAAACACATCCCCAAGACCTAAACCTTTCCATAAGTTAAGCAACAAGGGCTTAGATGCTCTTCTCGGAGGGCTGCGGGAAGGGGGTCCCGCTCCCTGCTGACTCTCTCCAGAGGAAGGGGCGAGCAGATCCCCAGCGCCGCCGCGGAGCGAGGACCCCGCCGCAGCCCGGCCGAGGTCTGTTTGTCACTTTTCCTTCATTATTTGCAGTTTGTACACAGGCGTCATTAGGGATTCATTCGGTTTCCCTAGCAGCAGGCATTAGTCTGGCTTCCCTTTCCCCCTTCTCTCGCCAGCGCCCTTTATTTTTAGTGTCTTATTTACAGTTTGACAGAGTAACTGTAACCCTTGCAAGCTACTCCAGCGGCTTTAATCGGGGGAATAATGGGTCCTGTCTGGCGATGAATAGAATTTAGGGGACAGATTGTTCCACACTCGCCCGGTGGGGTAATTTATTTATGTGCGCACTTGTCAGGAGGAGAAAGGGACGGGGGATCTGTATGCGCCGAGGACACTGCCGGCACTGAAAGGGAAGGGAGAATGGAGCCAAATGCCCCAGATCCCGCTGCCCCCCCACTCCGGCAGCTGAATGCCTCCGGTGGCCGTGAACTTGGAGGGGCCGAAAGCCCCATTCCCAGGCCCTCGGCACGTCAGCGGGGCCGCCGAGCGACTGGGCTGCCGGCAGCAGGGCTCGGGGCTCCAGATGGGTCCGGCCGCGGCGGGCAGCCCTCCCCGGCACTGCCCCGCATAGCCGCGGCGCGGGGAGCACGTCCCATAGCAACGGTACAGTAGCAGGAGCACAGCGGGGGTCTGGGAAGAGAGGCAAAGCCCTCGGAAAAATACAGGATGGGTCCAGACAATGGCCCTCTCTCATATCATAAATTACACGGCGGCGACAAAAAGGGGACGGATGCTGCCCTCTTCTCTGCTCCCACAGCCCGAGTGCTTGCGGGGTGCTGGTGGGCATCCCTGGGCATGGGGACGGTGGTGGCACAAGGGAGAGGTGGTGGCATTGCACCTACCAGCCCCCTCACCTTTTTCCTGTCCCCTAAAACGCATCTCCTTCGTGCCACAGCATCCCTGTTTTCTGCCCAAAATGCTGCCTGAGCATCCAGCACCCGGGCACTGGAGTTGTCCGTCGCACCGTGACCGTGGTCCCTCAGCAACGCTGATGGTGCCCAGGATCGGGGAGAAACGGCTCCTGGGCTGGAGGTGGGACGTTTCCTCCTTCTTCTGTTCTTCAGAGAAAAGGCCCTTTTGCTCCTTTTTCCTCTCTGTGGCTCAAGGCCGGGAACATTTTGCATCTAGAGCCGATGGCAGCAACGACTCAGTTCAGCTTGTCCCACAAGGTTTTGCCCGGCGATGGCTGGGGCCGGACCAGGCTCCATCGCTGCCATCCCTGCGTTCCCATGCAAAACAGGACAGCGGGATCCACCGAGCAGGGAGGGTTCACCCCACAGAGACTCCCAGAAGAAGCGGGACAGACGTGCAGGAGGTCCCTTCACACCCACAACCAACCAGGCAACATCAGGCTAAAAGAGAAGGTGGCTCAGGCTGAACCCACCCGGACCCAGACACGGAGGCGCTGCAGCACCACCACAATTTGTTGCTGATGTCCCTTAAACGTCTCCCCTCTTGGCCTGGCTCCTCCCTACACGTGGCACCTTTCCTTTCCAAAAAAGCCTTAAGGTTAGCGTATAATTACACTTTCTACCTAAGACCCTGAGCCCCGTTAACGGCAGCCACAGAGCATCGCTCTGTTCCTGGGGTTTTACCCATTTACTGGTGTACTGGGAGAGCTGGGTGACCACTGGGAGCCCGAGCATGGGTAGATGTCCAAGCAAGCACCCAGACCCACCCCAGGTTCCTCTCCCGCAGGTGAGCAGGCTACAAGGACCGCGGTTTCTGGCTACATTAGACCTGAAACCATGGGAGCAGCGAGCTAGTGGATGGCAGAGGAGGACTGAATCGGACAGAGAGCACCACGATGTCATCTCCAGGCCATGGTGCAGAGAAGCACAAAGTCTCCTCTGGGTGTCCACTGGCCGGGGAACAGCCCGTGCCATGCTCCTGGCATTGCTCTGCTGCCACCCCGGGACCAAAGGGGGTGTGCTGGCTGCTTCGGGAGCAGGGTCTGACTGGTGGGGCCCCAGCCTGGTCCCACGGGCAGTGAGAGATCTGAGGCAGCCTGGGCATGCTGGAGTGGGGCCGCACATCGAGGTTGAGGCAACATCTGTCCCGACACAAGGCCAGGACCTCACTCGAGGGCCCCCCGCCAGGTCACGGCCGAGGGACACCCTCAGACCAGGAGCCTGTTTAGGGAAGACCTTCCCCTTGGCAGAGAGAACAAGACCTCTCCTTGCTCAGCTGATCTCAAGCCAAGGCAAGAGTCGTTGCTCACACTTAAAAAATGCAAGAAAAAGGTCTTTGCACCGGAAACCCGTGGGGTTTTCGCTGTCCCATGCCCCAGGCAGCCTGGCTCTGGAGGTCAAGGGCAGCCCTTGTACCGCTCCATCCCACCGCGAGAGGAGAGCGGTGACGATGGCAGCGAGACCTGCGGCAGGACTGCGTCGGGCCTGGGGGGGGAACCCCCTCGTCCGGGTACAATGACTGTCTATTCTGCTGATCACAAGCCTAATCCTCTTTGGTTTTTAATTGGCATTTGGGCTAAGCTGATTTAAACCTCTTCACCTTGTTGGGTCCCCCCCCTCCCCACTTCTTTCTTTTCTCTCTTTTTTTTTTTTTTTTTTTCAACGCTGCCATCACCAAGTCCCCGGCACAATGACATCTTTGTGCGAGGGCGAGAGGAGAGGAAAGGGGAAGGGAGGGGGAGAAGGGAAATGTGCTGAACCCACTCGGAAACAATGCGGAGTTTGTGATTCAGACTTGACCACTGGCAAAGGACCCGCTTCAGCTGCGCCTTGTTAATAAACGCACTGTCCCTTCCCAGCCCCTCTCCCCCTGCCCATCACCTCCGCCTCAGGCCAGCTGCCCACCGGCGCGGGCTCTACCTGCTGTCCCCACCCCTTGGTGGATGCAGCATCCCCGCGCCGTGCCGCAGCGGTACCCACATCCCACCCCAGTCTCACCATCGAGCTGCCCCCAGGGCGATGCGCAGTGGCGGGACGGGGACGTCCCGGTGTCCTCTCCACCCCATCCGTCCCCAAAGCCGAGCTGGTGTCCCCACGCTGAAGGCGCGTGCTGGCCGGCAGCCCTGAGCAGCCTGGATGGATGCTGGTGCAAATCTCAATCTACGTTGTGTTCCAGGCCAGGGTCTGCTGGCAGGAGAAGGAAGAGGAGGAGGAGGGTGGCGCATGCAGGATCAGCCATGGCGAGGGGCTTCTGCTGAGGGTCCCACAAGACAGGTCCTGCTGGCAGCTCCTTCGTGGCCAGGCTCTCATGGCTTTTGGAGGTGGGATTTTTTTCCCATATAGCCCCCGCTCCTGGGTTCACGTTATAGTGAGCAGATCTGAGTTAAAAACAAAAGCAACAGAAACACCTTTATTATCCTTTTTCCATTTAAGAGCCCAAAAAACTCCAAAGAACCCCAAAAGGAGTCCTTTCTTCCTGAGGTTGGGAAAGACACTTCTCATGGGGTTTGAGGTTAACAAACCTGCGATAAGAGAAATTAAACACAGAACAAAACCCACAGTTGTTTGAGACTTCGGGCCGAGCGGATGATGAGGAAGGTTCTGGCAACCACGGAGCTTTTGGCCTCTCTTTTTCCCCATAATGTGGTCACTGTGGTCCCGCACCAGAGCATTCGCTATAGGGACACTCAGCCCGCCTGATGCTAGAGACTGCCCAGTTTAAGAGCTTATGGAAAGCCTTTAAAAAAAAATAATAATAATAAAAAAATCCACTTACCAGGAAATTCCCCGCGAACTTTCACCAGGGCCAGAGACCCGCGATTTGCCAGCCAGAAAATGAGCAGAGCATCATGTAGGGTGAATGTGGGTGAACGCTCCTCCCTGGCAGGGAGAGAAAGAAAAGAGGATGGGAACACGTTAAATGTCAGCCCTGTCCTCCCCTGGCTGGATTACACCAGAACAGGGAGATTACAGCCACGTTTCTGGCAGAAAAGGGGAAGGAAGAAGAGGGAAGTCAGCTGGAAAACTCTCGGCATCCCTGTAACTGAGCTGGTTTCCAAAACTGAGCCCTGTGGAGATGCCCCAGCGGGTCTCCAGCCCTGCGGGGAGCGAGAGGAGCTGGAATCTGCTCCGGGGGGATTTGAAATAGGGGAAAGCTCTTGCACTGTCGCCGTCCCTTGTCCCTGCCGAGCAGGGTGCCAGCCAGCGTCCTGCTGCGGTCTCGGCGGCAACCCGGCCAAGCCCAAGCTTTCAAGAATTACAAGGCAGGACCAAAAGCTGTAAATCTAAGTAAAAAAAAATTTATTTTTTTTTTTTTCCCCCCATTTGACTTCTGTGGAACCGTGTTCTCCAGGGCTCGCCCCCTCCCCAGGGCAGCGGCTGCTCTATCAAAGCACCTAAAAGCCAAAACCGAACCCAGCAGCACCCTGAGACCCGGAGGGGAGCCGAGCTGCCCCGAGCGCATCGCCATGGCCGAGCCGGGAGGGACCCATCACCAGTGGGAGCTGCGTGGAGGGAAGATGCTTGGATGAAATGCAGAGAAACCCCACACACTGCTTCCCCGTGACCTTAACCCCAGCTCTCTCAACCCCAGGGACCAAGTGGGAGAGCTCCAGCACAGGCAGAATCCCTGCCTAAAAATAACAAAAATCAGCTGCCAGACGCTGCTCTGTATTGCTTTGGAGCATCCTTACAGAATTATTTCTTATTTTAATATTAAATATTTTATATTTAAATTATTTTATATGTTTTTCATCTGTATAAACTCTGCTTTCATCCACGGCTGTTCACTGGCTGCACACCGGTTTAAACACCCAGTATAGAATTTTGTTTAATAGAGAAAAGTGCTTGGGCCAGAGAAAGAGCCTTTTCTCCTGCCCATTAGCCCCATAAATCATTGATAACGTTGTAGAAATCAGAGAGATAACCCGATTCTGTGGAAATTAAGTGATGGAGAGCGAATGAGTGGCACTGGTGGGAGCAGAGCAGGGATGCCCAGACCCGTCCACTTCTCCTAACCCCACTTCCAACCCATTAATGTGCCCCGTTCGAGGGGAAGAATGAGAAAAAAAGGAAAAAAAAAAAAATTAAAAATCCTCCAGCACGGACCAAAGGTTATAAATAAAAGCAGTGAGAAATCAACTAAGTAGATGCAGCTTAGCCAGATCGCTAAGAGCCTTAGTGCATTTTTGCAAGCTTTAGGGAAGTATTTCCCATTCCTGACTAAGAAGGTTGGGCAGGCGGAGGGGAGCACAGGGCTGCCACCCTCCACCGCGGCTCCCGAAGCGTCACCATCGCCGGGGACAGCGGCCAAGGCCACCAAAAGGGAGATGCCGGGGTCAATCCTCACTTCCCTGGTCCCTTCCCTTCACAGACCCCAGCCAGGGACCAGGGTTGAGGCGAACCAGCCACGCTTCCCCCCGGGGATGACCCCAGCCAGGCACGTTTGGGGCTGCAGCATCAGCCCACCATGAAAAAAAAAAAAAAATTAAAAAAAAAAAATTAAAAAAATTTATTTTCCTGCTAAACATAAATTTCTGGTTATTTTTAATCTGCTTTCAAAATTCCCGTCACATCAGGGTTAAACTCGCTCGACATATTTAGGCTTTTAAGTTTCTGGGTCTCATGGCAACAGAGGGATGGGGAGAAATTAAAAAGAACAACAAACGTGGCCTCATGCAACCACAAGCCTCTCACAACAGGCTCTCCAGACAAAAACACCCCAAAATATTTCAAGCGCTGTAATAAAATGAATCGGTTCTCACCCCGCCAGGTTGTATGTTGTATAAAGTGATTTTTTTTTTTTTTTCCCCTCTCTGATATTAACCTTAGCGCAATAACTTCGTACCCACAAATCATCTGGACCAGGTGAAGCCTCTCACGCCTCTGCCCATCATGCGCAAGGACGGGATGAATTCGCTCGTGCTTCACGTTGATTTTTTTTTTTT
>NW_020799134.1:754243-756616 GCF_003259725.1 Athene cunicularia | reverse complement strand
ATTTAAAAAAAAAAAACAAAAAACCACATGCCAACAATTTGGGTTTATTTATTTGTCTTCTGGCCTCCAGCATGCAGGCAGCTCGCCGTCTCCGAGCCTCGCTCCGCTCCCTTCATCCGTTTTTGACTCCAAGCCCCAATTTCCAGGTTCACACAATTCCAAAACTGGAATTGAGCGATTTAAAATTTTTTTTTTTTAATTATTTATTGGTAATTTTATATTAAAAAAAAAAAGAAATGGAGGCTGAGAAAACCAAATCCTGCGCAGAAAACAGGGGCTGGTGGGTGCACCGGCGTGCGCCGAGGCAAGGGCTCACGCCGACAGCTACTTATTGCTAATGACTAATATGCAACATCATTATCATATCACGGTGCTGAGAAAGCAAACTTCTCTAATGCTTCCTTACGAGCACACAAACAGCATGTAAATTGTCATTTACCCGGGCTGGTAACTAGTTAGGATTCACTTAGCAAATACCTGGTGTCTAAGGCATCCCTGGAGCTGCGGCTGGTTTGGGCTTCGGGCTGCTGGGAAAAAAAAAAATTAAAAAAAATTAAAAATTAAAAATCGAGTTTGTGTTTTTAACCACGGTGCCGGCAAGGAGCAGGGCAGAAATTGTTTGATTTCTTAAAACCTGCCTCACGGAGTCACATGAAAAGGGGTTAGGCACCATTTTTCCAAAGTGATTTTTAATTTTTTTTTTTTTTAACCCAAAAAAGCACTCCTATTCATTGTCTTCTCCTTTCCTCCACCTCCCTTCTCTATCAAATTTCACTATTCACATCTATTTCCAACCTATTTTACTCCTTTTATTTTTTTTTTTTTCCCCCTTCCATCCTTAATGCACCTCTTCGGTGTTGGAAAGCTCCAACGTTTTTGCAGCTCGAAGGCACCAGGCTGCAGCCTTCGGGCACAGGAGGGAAAAGAGGTGCCGTGGACATTTGCAGCCTCCACGCCTCCACCTCATCAAAAAATTCAACTTTCAACATGTTTTAATCACTTCGCATTAGAAACCGACTGCCAAATAACACACGCTGGGAGTGTTTATCCACACAGGGGGTGGAACGGAGCCTGGCAGCTTTGACAGCGATTCCTTGTGCAGAGGGCTCTGGAAGATGGCTGGAAAGAATTAAAACTAAGGGGGGGGAAAAAAAAAAAAAAAAAAAAAGGGAAAGGAAACCTATTTCTTGACAAATATTTCAAGTGGCTTCTCAACGAGGCCCAGGGCCTGCGCGTCCCAAGAGGAGCACAGCGACCAGCATCCCCCACGCAGCCGCTTTCTGCCCCATTTTTACCACCAGCCATTTCAAAAGCCACGAGTGACACGGCCCAGGCTTTGCCACGGGGCAGGGTTTCTGCCAAAAAGCTCTGGTTTTCCCCTATAAGCCCCATGGTCCCTCCGTGCCAGAGGGGGTGATCTGGGATGCTCGGTGCTGGGTTTTGCACAGGGCTTTTCTTAACCCGGCTGCGGGGAGGAATACACGGGCTGGGAGAAGGTGCTGCTGGACTCTGACTGAATCATCAGATCATGAAAAATGAGCAAAGGCAGGAAGAAAAATATCCTGGCGAGAGATTTGGGGAAACACCGAGCCCTCACGGTGGGACGCGGGGCAGCGCCAGGGGGGCGAAAGTCCCCAAAGGCTCCATCCAGGTGCCTCAAACCAACCTTCCCGGCGGAGAAGAGCCTTTGAAATCCCCAACTGCTGGGGCAAAACTCTTGGTTTTCCCACTGAGAAGGATCTTTGTGGGTTTTTAGGAAAGATCTTGGGGTTTGAGGCTATTCCAGGTAGCAGAACGTTTCCGTCCTGCTCGCTCCCATGGTCACCCTCGCCAGGAGTCACCCAGGGACGAGCCCGCACCAAGCGCTCCTTAAAGTGCTTCCAGGGAAAATCCTGATTTATTTTTTTTTTAACCATTCCTGTCAAGGGCAAGAAGAAAAGAGGAATTTTGCAGCGGGGACTCAAACCGCTTCGTGATAGTCGACGCTCATCACCTCTCGGGTTGGGCCCTTAGGCCAAGAAACAATTTTCCCTGGGAGGACAGCGGGGATTTGAGTTTTGATTATTGGGCCTTAAAAAAAAAAAAAAACAAACAAGAAGCAAAGGCTCTTGAAAGTGTTATTTTTGGAGGCAGAGGCTCCTGCTACTATTTTTAACCAGTTTTAACTCATCTCACCATGCCCTTTTTTATAAGCCAGTCTTTCCAGGGCTAGATTTTTTTTTTTTTGTCAAGACTCAATTTTCCAGCGCCTGGAGCTGCCAATAACCCTCCAAAAAAACCCAAAAAACAAACCAACAAAACCACCCAACCAAAAAACCCACAACCCCAAACCAAGCCCACCACCCTTTTTTTTTTTTTTTTTTTTTTTTTTTT
>NW_020799134.1:751499-754193 GCF_003259725.1 Athene cunicularia | reverse complement strand
TTTTTTTTTTTTTTTTTTAATTTTCCCAAAGAACTAGGAGGCGTGAGCACTCGAGAGTCAAATTTGCCCAGGACCCGCGTCCCCTAAGAAAGCAGGGCTCATTCGCCTTCCACAAACTCCGCAGCGGCAACAAAAGTCCCTTTCAAGCCCTTCCAGACGCAAGTCCTTCAGCTCAATTAGTCAGGCACACAGAGACACAAAAAAGCCTCCCATTCAGGCTAGTGGCTGGCTGTGGAGGACAAGGGCGAAGAAAGGATCTTTCTCCCACGCTTTCACTGGGTGTCATAACAAGCAGAAAGCCCTCTTACGGGGGGATTATTGGAGATAAGAGTCCGATGGAGGAGCCGGTGCAGGAGCTGGGGCTGCAGGAGTAAGGGAGGAGGGGATGGGGATGAGGGGTTTGGAGGTTGCAGCTTCCAAGGTCGGGTGAGCGCGGCGGCTGCCGACATCGCGCTCCATCGCAAATGTGTGGTTTGTTGGGTTTTTTTTTTTAAAAAAAAAAAAAAATTACGATATTCACCCCCGCCCTGGTACACACACACACACACACGCGCAGAATAATCCCGGTTCTCCATGGCAACCTGCTCCGTGGCCATCCCTCGCACCGGAGGAGGGAGGCAGCTTCGCCTTCGCCCCGGCCTCGTCGCCGGTTTGTCCTGGTGCTGGCAAAAGCCTGGGCCGAGACGGGCAGCGGGGCCAGGCAGCACGGGCAGGGCTCCTCTTGCTCCCTGCTTCTCCAAAAAGAAGCCGTTATCTCCAGCAAAGAGTGACAAGGAGGTGCACAGCTCTGTGGCAACGCTCTCCCTCCAGAAACCCACCCAGCCCTGCTGATGCTCCTGGAGATGGGTGGGTTTAAGATTAAGCAGAACTTTTTTTTTTTCCATTTGAAAAAAAACAAAAGAGGGGGGAAAAAAAAAAAAGGTGGAGGGGCGTGGTGGGTTTTGCTGTTCAAAGCCAAAACAAAGGGGAGGAAGAGAGAAAATCCTCCAGAGAATAGAGTTTGTCTGCAAAATCATGAGGCGGGTTGGTGGCCCGGGGCCACTGTCCTCTGTGGTACATGGCCAGCCCAGCGAAGCCTCCCGAGCCCTCAAACCTCCCCATGGCCAGAGGGGTCAAACCCTGCAGCTCCCGGGAGCACACGGAACAATCCTCTGGGCACCATCAGCCCCTTGCAGGATTAATCAAAGTTCCTGAGTGAATTACGTGCCTAATTCCCTTGAACAATCCAAGGGATAGTCCCAATTCCTCACGGTTTTCCCACTGACTCCACATGCGGCTGCGGAGGCCGGGGCACTTCCAGCTCTTTTCAAAGACATGATTCCTCTCCCAAAACAGGGGGCACAGAGGCAAATTCAAAGCAAATGCTAGAAAAAAATTATATTTTTTTTTCCCCCTCCTGCTCAGCCCTGAGCCCCTGCAGATCGCCGCTGCGGGATGCCCCCGCACCCAGCCCCATCGAGGAGCGGATGGCAAGAACATCCAAGTTTAGAGACGTTTTACAAGGATCGGGGAAGGGATATAAACTCTCCAGCTTGGGGACAGAAAGCCGAGAAACTCTCTCGGAATACATTATCCTATAATTGTAGGGTTTCAAGCACTTTCCTCCCAAGCAGCTGGTGCCTGCTGATGCCAGAGAAAGGTTACTTGGCCCAGATGCATTCCTGCCTGGTCTAAAACCATCCACTCTGATGAAATATCATAAAAAAATATTTCACTTTTATCTAAAATAGTAGATATTTACTAAAATCCGGAGGGGGGGGAACAGATGAAACAAAGCAGGCTCCTCAGGGAGCTCTCTTCCTCCTTTCCAAAGAGTACCCAGTGCCTCCCAAAGGGTGACGAGGATCTGGGGGACCCCCTTTCCCCTCCCCATAGCTCACACACTGATCCAGAAGCAATTTTTAATTTTTTTTCCACTAAATGGGTGAGTTTTGAGCTTCCAGCAGGCAGAAACCTGCTGAAGGTCAAATTAAACCTGGTTTAACTGCGTTGACCTGAGCAGCACAAGGCCACAGGATGAGCCAGCATCCCCCCAGAGTCACACGCAGGGCTCAGGGCCAAGTCACCCCACCACCCCGATGAATACCCAGTCTTCTGCATTCCCAACGCTTATTAATCAGCCTTTTTTCTTCCTCCGAGAGCCTGTGTTTTCTCCCTGTCCCAGAGCAAGCTCCATCTCGTGCCCTCCACCTGCCTGAAAAAATTCATCGCACAAGACCAAACTTAAACCCAGCAGATCCACCCGCTGTGGATTCCTCCTCCTCTTGCACCAGCATCATGGCACTACCCCCTTTGTCCCTGCTCTGGCAATACTAAAAAAAAAACCCTGAAAGTGGAATTAAAATGATTTTTACACCTAGCCTGGGCTGTCAAAGCTGAAGCTCAGGCCACGGCCGTCATGGCTGGGTGAGGATTACACAGCTTAGCTTTACAGTTACAGATGCCAGGTCCAAGGCTGGTCTCAGCTGTAGCAGGATAAATCCCGGAGTTATACGGCAGCACGAGACTGTGATCCACTGATAACCAGAGATGGGTTCAGCCAGGAGCACTGATCCAAGACGTCCCCGTTAGCCTCACAGACTTCAGTCCATCAGAACACTCCCCCAGCCCCAGATTTCAGGGGGTCCTTCACCCCGACTGGCACAGGGCTCCTGAACCAAGACTTTCCAGCTTTTTTTTTTTTTTTTTTTTTTC
>NW_020799134.1:747589-751449 GCF_003259725.1 Athene cunicularia | reverse complement strand
TTTTTTTTCTCCCGCCAAACTAACCACAGCCACCACAGCTTTGCGGGTGGCCAGATCCTGCCCGCTCCAAAGCCCATCGGCTGTCACCCTTTCGCCCTGCGTTCTACAGCGCTGGGGGAAAGGCAGCGAGCAGGGAGGTGTCAGGACTCACACACACGCGTCTCTTCCTATCTCTGTCCCTGAAAATGCCACAGGACAAGCCAGAATGCAGCCCCAGGACTATTTTTAGGGCCCCATCACCACCACACACTGGCAACGCTGTCACACAAACCCAGGCCAGCAAAACCTCCCGCAGCGGCTGCGGGTGACGGGCAGAGGCGAAGCTGCCAGCGCGGGCGGCGAGAGCCGCGGCTCCGCTTTCACATCCAATCACCCCGGTTGCATCTGAGCGACCTGCCCGCCGGCGGGCCGTCTCCTCCGAGCAGCCTGAAGACCACAGAGCTCATCATTTTCCTTCCAGCTGTCCTCCCCCTCCAGGGCACTGCCACCCGCCTTCCCCAGGCCGGGTGTAGGAGAGCCGTCCGGTCCCATTTGCTGGACACCCAGCACCACGTTTGCACCCTGGGGTGGGGAGCCAGGGGAGGAGGATTTGAGAAATCCGCCCTCCCCATCCCTTTAGCTCCTGGCACACAGAGACGGGCACTGGACACCCCAAAGCCATCGCAGGGTGTTACAAACCGCTTTGCAAAGTGCCATGAATCAGCGGCCAGACCCACATCTGCAAAGCCACGGCGGGGACAAGGACCGGGGTGGGCAGGGGGAGGCAGCTGCCTGCACCCCTCCTCTGCTCCCTGCTCCCAAATGGGGGGCCCTGGGGCCCAGAGCTCAGGCGGTTAATGCAGAGCATCGCCCCAGCCTCCGTTCCCACACACCCGCCACTTGCTGAAATTAAAGCAGGGCCTGATCTGATTCCTATGGCGGCTTAGCGCGCCCACTCAGCCGGTTTATCATAATCCCGACATAAAAATCGTTCCCTTGAAAACGCTCAGGGGTTTTGAAGCCCTGATTGTTTGAAGAGGAAAGACTCTGTTCTCGGCACAAAGACGAGCTCCGCTCTCAGCCCCGGTCCAGCGGCTGGAGGCTTCAATAAGCATTTTTGACCCCTGTTGGTACTGAGGGCAGGAAGCCTCACGCTTTCTCCTGGCACAGAGATCACCCCCAAACCCAGCCTGACAAGGTGTCCTGGACCAGGCGTCGCGTGGACCCGACGCCCCAAAAGCAGCGGCGCTTCTGGGACTGATGCTGGGAGCGAGCTGCCGCCGCCCGCCTCGAGAACACCTCGAAAACCATCCCGTCCCCCGGGCAAATCCGGCTGTGATTGCTTGGAGGAAGGAAATATATCTCTATATTTCAAAAATATGGAGATATGCACACACACATATATCTCATATCGATAGGATTTCTTTGTGCCATTGCGCACCTGCCCAACCCACAGCGCGCGGGGGCATGCGGGGCCCACAGGACCAAGAGGAGAAGGGGCAATTCATCCTCCTTGGAGACCTTGACGGGTCTGAGCCATCAAGGCCTCCTTTTGGTTTCAATTTAAAATTGTAAAAGGCCCGCAGAAAATTCCTCCAGTCTGGAAATTCCTGCTTTCCTCAAACACACAAAAAATCCTGCTATTAAAAAAAAAAAAAAAAAAAAAAATTAAACTATTTTTTCACAGTCTGGGGCTGAGAATTCGCTAACATCATTTATAAAAATTGTAAATGGTCTATCCCTCGCAAAGAAAAAGTTAATATCCACTGGCAGCAATGACCAACACAAGTATTTCTGCATGTTTGCCAGCCTGCGCCGGCCGTGGCGCATCGCTCGTACGACGCGAGAGGTGTGAAGGGGCTTCGGACTCCACGACAAAACCGATCTGCTGCATTTCTGCATCCCTGGCATCAGTGTCAAAGACAGGAGCTAAAGGCAACTGAGCTGCGAGCTTTTTCCTAGATGAAAGCGATATATTGAATTAAACTAATAATTCTCAATTTTTGAATTTGTGTAAACTGGTTCTTCGCAGTGACACACCGAACCATGGAAAAATTAGTATTTTGTTTGCTCCTTATTTTTTTTTTTCCCCTCCAAACACACTGCTTCTAAGCAGGAAAAAGAATGTGGAGAGCTAATCTCTCAATCCAGAACATGCGAGCGTATCTCCTATTAACGTCTCCAGCAGTTATGTAGCCATAAGGGAGAACGGAGTAGACAGTGCTGAGTGTTAACCAGTCAAATCATCGTGTCCAAGCAAGCTTAAACGGCCACATGTAAGCTGCAATTTGGATCAACGTCATGCCAACACACTGGGCTTTCTTGTCGCTAGTCTACTCCAGCAGCAAATCGAGGAGAAAAGGGGAAAAAAAAAATAAAATAAAATCAACTGTTTGTAAGACTATTCCAGTTCATGTTCCCAAAGGCCTTGGAGAGGGCCAAGCTCTCAGCGACGCAGCCAGTCCCGCCGCTGGGAACGGTCACCCACCGCCACAAAAATCCCAGATCAATAGAAATCTCCACCCTCGCGGAGAGCGACCCCGCTCCGACGGCACCCCTGGACCCCAGGGTGGGGGCTACAGCAAAGCTCATGGCGCCGAGATCCCCCTCGGGACCCGCCCCAACGGTCTGCGCCCGCCGAGTGGGGTGACGCTGGTTCCCAGTCGGCCTGCCAAGCTGGGAGTGCAAAGGGATGGGTGAAGACCTGGTGACACCGCGGGGGTCAAGCATCCCCGAGCAGAAGTGGGGGGGCTCACAACCGTTTCAAAGGACATTTTTTGCAGCAGGGAGTGAGGGGCATGAGCTCTGGAGAGCCAAGTCAGGCACGGTGGGCTTTAAATCCGGCACCTCCTGCCGCGGGACGTGGCCCAACACACACGAGCTCCCGACGTTGCTAAATTCCCCACCGAGTTGCGCCCTCGCCCCAGTTCGCATCCCCCCACTCCTGCTCCTGCCTTTGTTATACCCCAGCAAGTGACACCATCAAACATCGGCCTATGGCGGGGCCGCCTTGGCCCCGCACGGACCACGATTGGCCACCGAGGAACACCAAAAGATGATCGCACAGCATCGCTCCCAGCCCCGGATTGGCCAAAAGGCGTTTTTTTCTTTTTTTTTTTTTTTTTTTTTTTTTTTTTTTTCTCTCCTCTCTTCTCCCCCTTGAACGAAGACACTGGCCAATGGTGGATGGCTCATGGCAGCTCACCAGTGCTCACCCAGGAATAAAAATCCCTCGGCCACGGGCGAGCCACCGCGCCCCTCCGCACGAGGACTTACGGGCCACCGCTCGACGCCGGTGTTTGCCCACAGACACATCCCAGCCCACGAGCCTGGTGGCCACCAGCTCAACCGGCAACCGTTCTCCTCCCAGCCCGGTCTGCCCGGGAGGGAGGAAGGAGAAAGCTCCACGCGGTGACATCCCGCTGCCACCAAAGCCACGGGCGTCCAACTTCATCCTAAAGACACTCAGGGGCGCGAGCATCCGTGGAGGAGGCCGTCCCCTTCCAAGGACCAAGGCTCGGACGCTCTCTGGAGCTTCTTCTCCGTTGCCTTGTCCTCTGTGATGTCCTCCTCCGGCTGGGGACGAGCCACCAGGCCGGGAGAGCAGCACTTCACTCTCGCCCAAGGGAGCAGCAAAGGCAACAGAGCACGGGGAATAAAATAAGAGCGTGTCAAAAGTTCCCTACGCCGCTGCCACCGCCGGCGTGGGCTGCAGGAACAGCGCCAGGAACAATAGCAGCACCTCGATGAACCTCGGAGGGAAGACAGAAAGGTTTTCCTGGAGCTTTTCCCCAAGCGGATCACTACAGGGAGTTAACACAAGCGCTAAATTATTCTGAATTACAGGGCCATGGTGGGGTTGGGGCAGGGGGGGGGGAAAT
>NW_020799134.1:732695-736550 GCF_003259725.1 Athene cunicularia | reverse complement strand
GCCCCAGCCCCTTCCCCACCAGGTCAGAGGGGGGAGAGGTCACGCAGCAGCGGGGAGCTGCGAAGAAGGGGGTGCCCGCTGCAAAAGAGGGAGGGGGGCGGGGGGCTAATTCACTAGCAGCACCCCCAGAACTGCTCAGAGCCCCTTGGGGTGTGTCTATACCCCACCCATGGGTGCCCTGTCCCCCCCTCCGCGTCCTCACGCCAGGGTGCAGGGACCACGTGTGTGGGTGCGAGGTGCGAGGACGGGTGGATGGACCCACCCAAGGAGCTCCAGGCTCCCCCCCCACGCAGGACACCGGTAGGGAGATGCTCTCCGTGCCCCCCCTCCCCGAGGTGTAGGGGTGGAATACCCACCCCAAAACGCTCTGCTCGCAGCCTTGGGGGAGAGAAAAGGGTGCACCCATGGGTGCTGGACACCACCGAGCACCTCTGAGGCCGCAACGGCTTCGCCAGGCCCCGGCGTGGACCAGCCCGTATCTTCCCCAGTTGGATTTTTAAGGGAAATTCCCTCATTTTTTTGTCTGCCAGCTCAGCGAGGCTCCGCTCGGGAGATGTTTGAGCTCTGTAAGAAATGCCACATATGGTTCAAAGAAGATTTTTGGCTTTTTAAGTATTTGCACTGAGATGTGCACAAACACGTGTGACTGTAGACAAACCGCATGTGCTTATTTTCTATAAACCGTGGCCATGCAACCACCGTTGCCTCTAAAAGTGTGGATTGCTGCTGCTGGGTGACGTCCAGATCCAGGATTTTGGTTGAAATTCTCCTGGCGGCCCCGGTCACATCAAAATTTGGGGTACGGGCGTCTGAGGAGGTTAGCGGCTCGAGGGTTTGGGGGAGGGAGAGAGGTCTGGAGCTGGGTGATTTCGAAAGAAACGTCTTTGTCTCAGTGTTTAAAAAGCACCATCCCCGTGTCCTGCACTTTTCTGGGCATTTTTGCTGCCGCCTGGGCCGCGCAGTGCCACCGCTTCGGCATCCCCCCAGACAAAGAAAATTGCAACAAAAGCTGCGTTCTGAAGCAAGCGGTTGGGCGCTGAAGGACAGTAGCGGAGACGCTCCAGTGCCGTCCCCAGGCCTGTGGGGTTGTGCCAGCCCTGGACAGGCAGCCGCTGCCTTCCCACAGCCTCTGTCCTGGGCATCCACAGCCTTTGCTCCATCCTCAACCCAGCCACCTGCAGCCCTGGGGAGCCAAACCCTTCGCCCCCGAGCCAGCTCCGGGCTGGATAGCCTCGTGCCTTCCTCCTGCCTCTCCTCAGCGAGTCTTTCCTATAAGGTGGAGACTTTAATAGTTCACCCAAAAGGTCAAACCACAGGTAGATGCCTTCAAAGGCACCCGCAGAACCTGGGAGCTTTGGAGGGGATGGGTGCTGAAGCCTGAAAACAAGCAAATTCATTTAGATCAGATCATCTTGGCCTGAGATGTGACGCTATCCTCAGCTTGTCCCCAAACCGGTAGCAAAAAAAAAAAAAAAAAAAAAAAAAAAAAAAAAAAAAAAAAAAAAAAAAAAAAAGAAGAAAACCGAAAAAAAACCCCACAAGCCAAAACCTAAAGCAAACACTCAAATTCTCTCTTCCCAGAGTGGAGGGGAGCTCTGTTTTGTCTCAGTAAAATTGGGTAAAGTGTCCCCCCGGCACCTACCCCGGCTCGCCCAGCTGCCCGAAGCACTCAGTCCAGCAGGTGCCTTTTCTTCTGCTTCAAAGGGCTTTGATCTGGACAGCTCTTTTGGAGAATGGCGTTTGTTAGTAAGAGATGCCTGGCACGAACGCGGCCTGATTACAGCCCTGCTCGTTAAAAAAATGTTCTCTAGGTATTGAAGGGGATAACAAGGATATTTAAACATTCCCAGCGTGCACCTTTAAGCGGCAGAAAATAAGGGAAATTGCTATCGTTTAATTCAGTATTGCTCCTTTTGAACTCCCACTGGCTTTGCCTGCAATTGTTCCCTTAGCCGGAGCTTGAAGCCGAGTCGAGATGACAGAGGCGTCGGGTCTGCGGGTCCGGAGGGCTGGGAGGGTGAGCACAGCAGGACCGGCTTCCCCGCACGGCAAAAGGCCGACGGGGCTGGTTTCCATTCGGATTTTGAAAGATTTCCCTCAATAGCCCAGAGCAGGGTCTGGGTTTGGGGCCCACGGCCCCGGTTTGTAATTACTCTTGTATTTTGTGTGTGCCAGGGAGAGGGTGGAGCAGCGTTTCTTTTTTGTCTGTATCTCCGAGGAAGCTTTTTCCAAAGCGAGAGCAAAAAAATCCACAGCTGGTGTTCGTGGATGAGACACTCAGCCCTGTTCTGGTAGGGGGAAAAAGAAAGAAAAAAAAAAAAAGGGTCTAATTTTAGATGTTCTGAAATGCTTACAACATGCATCCCTCCAACTGCCTGGCACGGGCGCCCGGTGGTTATTTCCACCCCAGCACAAGGAGAGAGAAGGAGAGCTCAGCTCCGCTGCGACCTTCGCCAGGCTCTCCCCGGGTGACCCCGCGGGACGTTTCTCTCTGCCCTGGGAAGGCCCGGCCGTTAATATTTACAGAGAGGAGCTCCTGGGCAGCAGAAGAGGCAGGGCTCCTTTCATTTGGGGCCATTTGCTCGTATTTTGGTTCAGCCTCTCCTGACCAGAAAGTCTCTGTCCCCCCTTTGTGTGAAGCCTTGGCGGCCCTATTGATGACAACCCAAGTCGCACGACGACAGCCCATTATTGCCCCAGAAGTTCATTATTTCCCTTTTTTTTTTTGCCCTCAATCCCCCTACCCATTTCCCCCAGGGCCGCCGCGGTGTGCTGCACCCCCCCCGTGTGCCCGATGGATCCCATCCACCCCTCCCAGCACCCACCACCCACCAAAAACTTTTGCCAGTTGCGGAGATTTTGACCCCAGACCCAAACCGTTTCTCTTTTCCCCGTTTAACCCCAAAAGAGCTGTTCCGCAGCACCACGTAAATAGGGGGGAAGCTTTTGGGGGAGCAAAGACACGGCATCCCCGACCTGAAAGGGGGAAATCTCCCATAGAGGCAGGACAATGCAACTCAAAGGGCTCGGCGGGCTGCAGCCCCCTGCTAGAGCCAAGCCTTAGGGGAGGGTGAGGGTCTCAGCTTACCCGGCCTCTCATAAAAGTCTCCTCCATTCTAGCAAATAACCTTTATGTCCAGGGACTAGCAAAGTTTGCTTTCTCCCTCCAGGGTTAGTCACAGCAGGAGCGAAAGAGAAAGCAACCGCTTGTAGGAGGTTCCCTCAGCATAATAACCTCAGAGGAGTTTAGGTCTAAAGACTAAAAGGCTCTATTTACTTTCACTGACAAGGAACAATCTAAGCAGATGTCCTTTGATGGGATTAGTTATTAATCCTTGAATCATGGGTAAATGGGAAAATGATCCATTATTTTCTGCAAAATCCTTCACTACTTTAGATTTCAAGGATGGGGTGGAGGATTGTTAACAGAAAGGTCTCGACCTGTCTGTTTTTTTGGTTGGTTTTTTTTTTTTTGATGTTTTAAAATGTATTTTTTACAGTTTGTGCCGTGGAGCATGACTCTGAAATAAAAATTAATAATGATCAAAATCAAAATGAAAATTAAAAAAAAAACCAAAAACAAAAACACACCAAACACCAGCCCAAGAAAACCAAAACGGAACAAGAGGAAATGTTTTTGCTTCCCCTAACGACTGAGAACAATGCGCTGTGTCAGACATTTATCGATATATAGGCCCAAGCGCTCCTCAGGTAACAACACTGAGGATGATGACAATAATAATAATAATAATAATAATAATAATAATAATAATAATAATAATAATAATAATAATAATAATAATAATAATAATAATAATAATAATAATAATAATAATAATAATAATAATAATAATA
>NW_020799134.1:729642-732645 GCF_003259725.1 Athene cunicularia | reverse complement strand
GGTGGGGGAAGGTGCTGAGCGGGGTGGCAGTGTTTCTTTCCCGGTTGGGCGAGACGGGCTCCGACTTGATGCTGATGTTGGGGTTGGTGTTGACAGTCAAAGTGGTGGTGTGGGACAAGTGACTCCCTTGTCTGGGGTGTGAGGTTGGGAGAGGAGGAGGAGGAGGAGAGGAGGAGGGGAGGAAGGGGGAGAAACAGATGGAGGGGGAGATAACGGGAAGTCTCTTATTATTCATCTTTTCAGTGGCCTTTCACCCTCCAATCCACAGAATTTGTAACCCGCACACCCCGGGGCTGAATGAATCCAGAATTACGAATCTGGATTAGATTATACATCTGGATTAGACGATAAATCTGGATTCACAATTAGAATTAGGAATTATTTGGACTCCAGAATTCATAATCCGTGCACTCACCATGACGCATCGCTGCCGAGCCAGGATTAAACCCTGCAGGCAGCATCTCGTGATCCAGCCCCGATCCCACCCGCTGTCCCCCCAAACGCGTGGAGGAGAGGGACAGGCAGGGACACCCCCATCCCATGGGCTCACCCACAAATCTGGCCCAGCATGGGCTGCAAAAATCCAGTGTAGGGCTTGGGTGGGCGCTTTTGTTCCAAGCCAGGAACCTCTTCAGCCTCTTTACTACAACCTGAAATTGCAGCCAGGCTTTTCCCGCAGCCCCACTGGTGCAGGGGGTCCAGGCAGCTACTGGGGGAGCTGCTGCCTGCCCTGCCTGCAGAACGTGCTCCAGGCAGTGGAGAAACGCGCGGAATTCAGTGTTTAAAAGCCTGGGGCACCCCCACATCCACCTGGCGCTGCACGCTGGGCATGTGAGAGTCTTAGTCCTGAGCTGGCTTTGGGGCAACGTCACAGAATTTCCATCTTCGATTCCTGCCTCCGTCCCACAGGCTTAGCTTAAATCTTTTATTTTGACTAAAATCATAGAATCACACAGAAGATGGGTTGGGTTGGGAGGGACCTTACAGCCCATCCAGTCCCACCCCCCTGCCTTGGGCAGGGCCACCTTCCCCCAGCCCAGGTTGCCCAAAGCTCTGTCCAACCTGGCCTTGAACCCTGCCAGGGAGGGGGCAGCCACAGCTTCTCTGGGCAGCCTGTGCCAGGGTCTCACCAGCCTCATGGAGAAGAATTTCTTACTTATATCTCATCTAAATCTCGCCTCTGTCAGTTGAAAACTGTTCCCCCTCATCCTGTCCCTACCCCCTGATCAAGAGTCCCTCCCCGCTTTCCTGTAGCCCCTTTAAGGGGGGCTCTAAGGTCTCCCCGGAGCCTTCTCTCCTCCAGCTGAACCCCCCAACTCTCCCAGCCTGTCCTCACAGGGGGGGCTCCGCCCCCCCCAGCATCTCCGTGGCCTCCTCTGGCCCCGCTCCAGCGGGTCCGTGTCCTTCTGCTGTTGGTGCCCCCAGAGCTGGACCCAGCCCTGCAGGGGGGTCTCAGAGCAGAGCAGAGGGGGAGATACTCTGAAGAAACCCCGTGTGTGGATGTTTTATTCCAGACTAAAAGCTAGAAACACCAGAAAACCTCCTCCAATATGCAAGTTGATTATTTTTTTTTCCCCCCCGGGGGTAAAGCAATTCATTTTCACTATTAGGAGCTCCCCTCTTTCTCCACGAGCGGGACCACCATTTCCAGACACCTTATTCTGCAACCACCATCCCATTTAACCCCGGCTCTTGCTGGAGCTCAGCTCCCCGGTGTGAGTGGGGGCTCCTCCTGCTGCAGACAGCCAGCAAGAAGCAGCTGTCAGAGAGCATCACCCAGCCCACCCGGATCCCATCTGCGGACTCCAGGGTCACTCCTACGACAGTGGCAGGGACAAGATTCCCCAAACTTCCTGAGCTGGCTGGTCTGGCTCCTCCTGCAGCCGTGGGCACCTCCTCGAAGCACAGCTCAAGCCCCACTGTAATTGCTGGGGCCCTGCAGTGGGAGGCTGATGATAACCCAGCTGGGGAGTCACAGCTCGGGTTCTGCAGCTTTGACACCTTGGAGGAAACTCCCCGTTTCCCTCTTTTTCCTTTTCCAACATCAACCGAGTGGCTCCTGGTGCCCGTTTCACTTACATTAAATTTCCTAGTGATACAGGAACCAGGTGCTGCTGTTGCTGCTGCTGCTGCTGCTGTTGCTGCTGCTGCTGTTGCTGCTGCTGCTGCTGTTGTTGCTGCTGCTGCTGTTGTTGTTGCTGCTGCTGTTGCTGTTGCTGTTGCTGCTGCTGCTGCTGCTGCTGCTGCCAGGCAGAGATGTTGCCAAGGGACAGCCCCCCAGGTGAGCTGAACGCTGGCAGCGAAGACAACTCAGCGCTCGTCAGCTGATAATCTGGAAAGGAAAGAGCCCTTCAGTCATTTCAATGTCAAACCTACTCCTGCGGGGCCCTGAGCACGGCAAGAAGATGGAGACTGGCTCGAGAGACCCCCACCAAGCCCCAGCTGACGGAATCCCAGTTACTGCTGGGAGCTGCGCAGGGGTGCTGGGCACCGGCACGTCCCTTCGAGTCACAGACTGCTTTGGGCTGGGAGGGACCTTGAAAGCTCATCTACTCCACCCCCCCTGCAAAGCCTCGAAGGTTGACATCTTCAGCTCACTCAGAGCCAACTTGACCTTGAAAGTCTCCTGGGATGGGGCACCCACCACCTCGCTGGGCAGCCTCAGCATCAAAAATTTCCTCCTTACGTCGTTTTTCTTCTACCTTCAAGGCGTGAATTGCTAAAAGCCCCCCCCCAGCTCCACACCATCCAACGCTGGTTCCCACTGACCCCCCCCTCCCCAACAAAGCTCAGTAATGGCAAAGGCAGCCCCCCACCCCGTGCACCCCCCACCAATTCCACTCAGGACGGAGCGCGCCGCATGGAAACCCCACGCAGACACCTCCGGCCGGGTATAAAACAGGCAGACAAGCCCTCACCCCCCATCCCCAGGAGCAGGGAACCCCCAGTAGCTGCTGAAACCCCCCCGCGGGTGCTCCTGCCCCATGGCCCGGCCCCACGCGG
>NW_020799134.1:721118-729592 GCF_003259725.1 Athene cunicularia | reverse complement strand
CTCCAGACTGAACCCCCCCAGTTCCCCCAGCCGCTCCCCAGCAGACCTGTGCTCCAGACCCTGCCCCAGCTCCGTTGCCCTTCTCTGGCCACGCTCGAGTCCTTCAATGGCCTTTTTGGGGTGAGGGGCCCAAAACTGAACCCAGGAATCGAGGGGCGGCCTCCCCAGTGCCGAGCCCGGGGCTCAGATCCCTCCCCTGTCCCTGCTGGCCATGCCAGGGCTGGTACAAGCCAGGATGCCGTTGCCCTCCTTGGCCCCCTGGGCACACTGCGAGACAATTCCCACCCAGTTAATGGGTTAGGCCTGGAAAAAACAAGTGACACCACCTCAGGCTTGCAGTTTGCTCAGGGCACCTGTGCCCTACAGCGATTTCGGTGCTGGTAACACCCCCAGTGTCACCGACAAGCACCCCGGCCACAGACAGCGAAGGCGCCCGAGCGGGAACGCTGCCCCGCATGTGGTCATCGGCAGGAGAAAAATAAATACAGAGAGCTGAAATTCAGCCCCCCGCTCCGCCCTGAGTGGTAGCAGCGCAGGGCGCAATTAAAACCTATTTTGGGGATTTTGGCTGTACACGAACTGGCCGGTGGACCACACAGCTGGCGATGACTTCCACGCAGGGAGAGGAACCGACTCGTCACGCACAAACAGGCATCTCCTGGCCTACACCTACTAATTAGGAGAGGGAGTTCCCAACACGCCTATTCTGGGTTCTTCCAGACAAGCAGCTTCTTTTACATTTTTGCAAACTTTTCTCTGAGCAAATGCCAAAGTGAGTTACGCAGGAGACCGGCAAGTCCTTAAAGTCTTCGTGGAGGTTTGACAGGTGGCAGATGAACAATCCCTTCGCCAGGGCAAGCGTGCTGGAACCGTCGCCTGGGGCCGGTTTGAACCCAACCAGCCCGAACCTGATGTGACTAAGAGCTGGCTGGTTCACATTCTTCCCCAACTTTTGGGGGCCTGACGCTCATTTTTGTTAAGCCCCTATTACAACATCACCCGAAGCTCTCGAGAGCCTGGGGATGGGTGTAGCTGTAATTAGCATCCACTTAAAAGCACCTTCACATTGCCAGCACCGGCGCAATGGGCTACAGCATGACAGAATCATTCCCTCACAGCCCTTCTGCACATGACAGCGAGTTCTCATCATTTAAATAACGAGTTTCCCCTTAATTTTAATCCTGTGAAACTTCTAGGGCTCGGCCACGTCTTGCAGCAGCGAGTTCCACGAGTGATCACGCAGCTGCTCGGGGCGAGCCAGGCACGTGCGTGCAGCAGCCACTTTTGATTTCCCTCTCGTGTTAAACGACCCGTCGGAGGGTGAGCTGGTCCCCGGGCTGCGCGCTCTTACCTGTGTTGTACGCCGTGGGCATGGCGGAGAAAGGCAGCCCCTGCGTCAGCAAACTCGGAGTAGCCACAGAAACAACCGGTGTGGTTAAAGAGTGAGTCGCTTGGGAGACACCTAACCGCTGCGTGTTCTGCTGGGGAAGCAAACGGAGGGGGAGTTACAACCCAAATGCATTTTTTTTTTCTGTCGCCCTCGAGGAGGGGTGTGTGACCCCCACAAAATGTCAGTCTGCAGCTGGCCCCCCCGTGGCATGCACCAGCCCCTTTAAAGCAGCCGAGGCTCATCGTGGGGACTGTGGGACTAGGCAGGGCTGATCCTCTGGCCATTCCTCACTGCAACAAAGCGAAGTGCAAACCACACCAGCTCCAGACATGTAGGACCCTTGTGACATTCATTCGTGGGCCACTCGGGTCACCTTTCTTCACTCACAAGGACCAGCAACGTGCACGGAGGGGGAATCACAGTGGGATGCCTCAGCCTGTATCCCTTCCGCTGTGAAAAACAAGAGTCACTGTTTTTCCAGAGGATGAACGTGAGCTTTGCTGAGCTACTCGGGGAGTGAGAAAAGTACCAAACAAAACCAGGATCAGCGAACACAGCGCAGAGCTGACGCATCCTCCTCCCTGCAGCACCAATGGCCGCGAACGAGCCCCCTGCCTCTGAGGCAAGCTGAAGATGCTGAGCGTTGGCCTCAGGATTTTTAAAGGCACTCTGGCAGCCTCAAATTTAAAGGTCAGCGCTCAGCAACCTGCCGGCTCGGTGCCCTCATGAGGTTTGGGTGACTCAGGCATTAGCAGGTCCGCTGTGGAAAAATTCTGCCCTTGGACCGCTGCACGCCAGCCTCCCCCCGTGGTTTTGCAGGCAGTTACGTGGGTGGATCCACGGGTCAGATTCAGCCCTGTTTACAAGGCAGATAATCTGGGCTGTCTCTGCTGATCTGATTTAAATCAGCCTCAAGAGGCTTGACTCTAAGCTGAAGCACCCTGGCACACGTCACCCTGTGAAGACTGGGGCAGCACCCAGCTTAAATCATGCCTGGCACGAGGCTGGATTCATCCCCGGGGACACGGCGAGGAGCCTTCCTCCGGGCTCACTGCGAGGTGCCGAGGGCTACCACGGCCTTCTAGGGCCTGCGATGGTCCACGGCCACGCAGGACTCTCCTGGGCTAAGGCTGGAGGCTAAAAATCCCCCTGTCCCGGCCCCCTCCGGAGGAGGCTGACAGCACCCTGACGTGCTGGATTTGCGGCACCCTGCGCCCACATGCTGCCCAGCCCGCAGGTCCCTCCCCGCCACCCAGGGAAGGCGATTACCAGAGCTCTAATTGCTAAAGCCCGGGGGCTGTAGGAGCAGGTTTTCCTGGCACTTATCCTGCTGGCAACCGCCCTGGGCCGTGCCCACTGCCTGCGGGTTGAGGACGCTGCGGAGTAATGCCTTCACGGTGGGCAGGATTCATCTCCCTCCCTCCCCTGCCTGCACCGGGCCCCGAGCCAGCCCAGCAGGATGCGACCCGCAGCCCCATCCCCTCCGTCTCCCGGTTGCACCGGAGCTCTCTGGCTTTCCCGGGAGAGCGCTGGCACCGGGATGAGTCCGGCCGGGGTGGTGGGACCTGGGCTGAGCAGGGGGTGTCAGTGGGAACAGGGCAGCACCCACCCCTGTGACACCTCGAGGCGAGGCGGGGGGGGGATGGCAGACGTGGCTGCACCCTGGTTTTTCATCCCGATTCATGCAGGTTGGAGGTGCTGAGGTGTGCAAGCCGCCCCCCCCCACACCCTACCCCACTCACACCGCCTTGCAAAATGCTCCCAGTTTGCAAACTGCCATTCCAACTGGTGACAAAACCATGCAGGCATGCTCCCCGGGGCGCTCGCTCGTCGCCGGCTGGTGAGTGGATCCTGCTCTACCCTTCACACTTCGGAGAGTGTCGAGAAACGGGGGGACCCCCTCTCTGAACCCACTAAAAGAGCAGATGGTGCCCGGAGCCTCAAGCTGCCAGGAGCAAACCCTAACGCTGGGCAAAGGGTGAAGGGCAGCGGGGCAGGTCTCAGCTGACTCATCCCGCCGCCTGTGTGTAAAGAGGTGGGAGTTGCCATTTCGAGAGAAGATCTGGTGTGTAGGTTGAGCAATATGGAAGAGAGCAAATCTGGGGAGAAGGTTAGCGGAGCAAAGAGGGGGGCAGCCGCACCAGGCGGGGTGAATCCGCAGTGCTCTCCCCTTCCAGATCCAGCTGTGTTGAGTTCCCTGCCCCCCCTCTCCCGGATTTCATCACTCTCCACCTCCCCGCTGCCAGCTCGGTTTGGGCGACGACTGTACTTCACTTCAGGCAAAAATCAGCCGGGTTAGCTCAGCCTAACAATTAAAAACTGTTAATGCCAACCCGGCTGATTTTTGCCTAAAGCAAGCTGCTCCTGCAGCTCGGAGACAGGCAATGCCCTCTGGCAGCGGGAACGGTGACGAGCAGATGGGGAGGTGGGTGGTGACTGTCTTTGCTCTACAGATGGGGAAACTGAGGCAGGGAGCTGCTGGGAGGGAGGTCATTAAGCAAGAAGGGTTTTCGGGCATGGAGAGCAGCAGAATTCAAGTCTGCCAAAGCCCTGGCCAATCCTTCCCCTGGCCAAGAGCGTCTCCTTGCAGGCTGCGAGAGGTATCGGCTTACTCCTGTGTTTTTGGAGAGCTTTTCCCTGGCTGCGTTAGCTGCATCCTACAGCGGCTCTCGCCCTTTCCTCGCTGCGCTGACCTGTCGCCCATCTGCCCTGCACCAGAATAGCAACAGAACAGGGTGAATCATTGCCACAAACAAGGTGGTGTTCACTTTGCTGGCAGGGGGGGGAAAAAAAAAAAAAAAAAGGCCATAAAAATAACACAGAAAATTGCCCCTGTGCACAAAGGAGGTTTAGGGAGCGCACTACCAGCCGGTGGATTTACACAGGCTTTAAATAATATCCTTAATATGGGAAGAGCCTGAATTACTCCCTATCTCTCATGTGGTGGCAGTGGGCCAGGTCTGCCCGTGCTGTAAAGTGCGGTGGCTCCAGCACAGCCCACGGGGCAGGTCCCTGGGTGGTGGCGGTGCCCAGGCTGGCTCCTCGCAGCCCCGGCCCCAAAAGGGACCCGGAATGACCCCCCTCAGGGAACACAGAGCAGATTTTTGGCCGCGGTGGAGAAACGGGCACTTTACAGCCTCGTGTCAGCTCCTTCTTTTCCACAGGGAACCTGGTTTTCCTAAGAGGGCGTTTTTCTTGGGATTGATTTTCTGTGGCAGGACTGGACGTGCCATTGGCGCCGGCACCGTGTCCCCAGCGGAGGGTAAAGGGGATGGTGTCCACCCCCCTACGTGCACCCCACGCCTCCGGCGCGCCAGGGCAGGGACCGACGGGACAAGCGGCCCATGTCCCACCCCGCCGCGAGGCAACACTCAGCAGGGAACTCACCAGAGCCAAGTGATCCTCCGTCTGCCCGCGGGAGAACAGAGAGAAAACCGAGAGGCACCGTTAACTCCACAGCCCCGCCAACCACCACCGCGCTCGCCGGCACCACGCCCCTGCCTACCGCAGGGCACACACGGGTTACACACGGGTTACACATGGGTTACACGCGGGTTACACGTGGGTTACACCGGTGCCCGGTGCGGGGCTTTGTGCTGTGCTGTTGGCATCCAGCAAACGGGAACAAGCTTCCTTCCTCAAGTTTCACAGAATCCCAGAATCCTTCAGGTTGGAAAAGCCCCTCGGGATCAGCGAGTCCAACCCTCAGCCCGACTCTACAAAGCTCTCCCCTACCCCACATCCCCCACAGCTCATCCCAACGGCCCTTAAACCCCCCAGGGATGGGGACTCCCCCCTCCCTGGGCAGCCTGTTCCACTCTCGGACCACTCTGTCTGGGAAACATTTTCTCCTCCTGCCCAGCCTGACCCTCCCCTGGGGCAGTTTCCAGCCGTTCCCTCTTGTCCTGTCCCTGATCCCCTGGGAGCAGAGCCCAGCCCCGGCCTCTCTGCAATGTCCTGTCAGGAGCTGCAGAGAGGGATGAGGGCTCCCCTCAGCCTCCTCCTCCTCACACTGAACACTCCCAGCTTCTTCCCTGGCTCCTCACAGGATTTATTCTCCAGGCCCTTCCCCAGCCTCGTTGCCCTCCTCTGCCCTCGCTCCAGCCCCTCGAGATCTCTCTCGCATCGAGGTGCCCAAACCTGGACACAACCCTCCAGGTGTGGCCTCACCAGTGCCGAGCACAGGGGGACTGTCACCTCCCTGCTCCTGCTGGTCACACTAGTGCTGATACACGCCAGGATGCCGTTGGCTTTCTTGGCCACCCGGGCACACTGCTGGCTCCTGTCCAGCTGCTTGTCAATGAGAACCCCCAGACCCTTCTCCCCCAGACAGCTCCAGCCACCCCTCCCTGAGCCTGTAGCCATGCAGGGGGTTGTTGAGGCCAAAGGGCAGGACCTGGCACTTGCCCTAGTTGAAGCCCATCCCACTGACGTTGCCCACTGATCCAATCTAGCCAAATCTCTCTGTAGACCCTCCCTGTCCTCAAGCAGACTGACACTCCCATTTCACTTGGTGTCACCTGTGAACTCACTGATGACACACTCTGTGTCCTTATGGTGATCCTCAATAAAGATGTTGGGACAGAAATGGTCCCTACACCGAGCCCTGAGGAAGGTTTCCCCGCCAGCAACGCCCCGGCCGAGCTCCCACCGCTACGGCACAGAACAGGTGCCCCCACACCGCATCAGCTCCAGCACAAAGTTCTACACCGCGACCTGCCCGGTGGCAGGGGACCCGCGCCCAGCCCAGCCTGGTGGCACATCTCCGCCGGGCACTCACCAAATGGTGCATCAGCCCCTTCCCGCTCTGCGAGGTGATCACCCGTAAATCCGGCTTGCGGCTGTTGGTGGCGAGCTGCGTGCTGTGGGAGGGCGGTGGCGGGGACTTGGCCGGGATGATCTTGCCCAAGCTGCTGCCGTTGGACACGGGGAGGAGACCCGGAGAGGCTCTGGCACTCACATAGCCGTTTCCTGCGGGAAAAGGGGTGGCGGAGAGGAAGAGGGTGAACGTGGTGTGAGGGCGAAGGCACGGCGGCGGTCAGTGCACCGGAGCCGCAGCGGGGCCCCATGGGTGCTGCTCCCCGGCACCCCCAGGCTCCCCAAAACCCTCCTGCACCCCAGGCAGCCTCATCCACAAGCCCAGGCAAGCTCAGCCAGTGCATCCGCCCCACAAGACCAGGGAAAGCTGCCCCGGAGCAGGCAGGGGTAGAGGCAGCGCAGGCAGCCGGCCCCGAGCTCCCAGCGTGCGGGGCAGCTCCGCAACCTGCAGGGTCCCATGATCATCACTGCAATAACAACCAATAAATATTACGGGCCTCTTTATGCTGCTCTGTCAGGGTACTGGGGCCCTTGCAAGGGGGGATAATTACTGTTACGTTCACTTTTAAGGTCTCTTTATGGCACTGGAGCAGCGAAAAGGGTCTGTGGCAGAGCGAGGACTCGGTTCACTGATCCCACTGCCCCTTTGAAGATCTGAGGTTCCCTCCTCCTCCTCCTCCTCCTGCTGCCCCACTTAAGGATTTTATGTGCAAAGAGGGGGAAAAAAAAAAAAGAAGAAAGGAAAGGAAGAAAAAAATTTAAAAAGGAAAAGATTTGATGAACATCAGGAAAGGAATAAATTGGATCAGATTACTGTTCTGATGAGGGTTGTTTTTTTTTTTTATGAATAGGCCCCAAAGATAGAAAGGCGTTTAGCAATCACCAGGATTCAGCCCTCATATTCATTGCACGTTAGACCGGGAAAAATAGGTCGCTGATTGCATTATTAATCACATCTACCATTGCGCTACATCTGCATTTCAGCAGGCGGCTGGTGGTAGCAACGCCGCAGCCGAGGCGCGTGCTCATCGGGGGCAAGTGCCAGCCACTGCCTCTCCCAGAGCTTCCCCAGGGCTGGACACAACGGTGATGGGGCAAACTGGGCATGGGGGCCAGCCACGCGCCCCGGGAGCCGCAGGTCCGGTCCCACCGAAGCCGTCAGGGACGAGAGGTGCTGCCCCAGGATGCCCGTGGTGGCTGCGCTGCTGCGGGCTGGCAGCTCCCCCAGAGTCATCCGGGTTGGAAAAGCGCTCAAGGCTCCTCCAGCCCAACCATGACCCTCCCCCTGACCCTTCCCAACTCCCCCAGACCCCTCAGCGCTGGCTCAGCCCGACTCTTCAACCCCCGCAGGGATCCCGGGGACTCCCCCCTGCCCTGGGCAGCCCATTCCAACGCCCAACAGCCCCTTCTGCACAGAAATCCTTCCTCAGAGCCAGCCTGACCCTGCCCTGGGCAGCTTGAGGCCATTCCCTCGGGGCCTGGCGCTGGGGCCTTGGCTCCAGAGACTCATCCCCCCTCTCTGCCCCCTCCTGGCAGGGAGTTGCAGAGGGCCAGGGGTCTCCCCTCAGCCTCATCCTGCACGTCCCGTATCCATGTCCCGGCCCGAGGGAGGGGACAGGCTTTCCTGTCCCCATGGAGCTCTTTTCCCAGTCCCAAATCCCCGTGAGCAGCCGCGCAGAAGGCACGTGCCTGGCGCCTCAGACCCAGGGGACCTCTGTGCACCTCAACTACCTACGTTTTGCTTGCACGGCCGACAGCTTTTATATTTATTAACAACAAAGATGCATAAAACTCCCCGGGTGCTTTTTGCTACGCACGGTGCCAATGGCCACACAAAAGCCGACAGAGAAACAGCCAAGAGAAACGTTAAACCCCTCGATACTCTTCAAGGTGGCACCGACACGGATGTGCACGTGGTTCTCAGCTGCCCCTCTGAGGTGCACCACATCAGGGTGGTCCCGGAGCTGGAGGGGAGCAGGTTTGGGTCCCAACGCCACTGCTCACCCCTAAAGGGACTTCCCTGGCAGGGTAATTTGGGCGCTGCCATCACAAGAGCCGCCCCCAGCCTGGATCCGGCCCCCCCCGCGAGCCGCGGAAGGGCTGCGCTAGGATTTCAGAGCAACCCCAAAAAAAGGGATACAAAAGAAGAGCGCTCCAGGCTGCCTTTACACCATCCTGGTGTAAATTTGAGCCTGGCAGCACCACAGGGCCCTCACTCGGAGGGCACCGAGGATGGGGCTGGCCACGGCGCGCGGGCAGGACGCGG
>NW_020799134.1:713273-721068 GCF_003259725.1 Athene cunicularia | reverse complement strand
GGGGTCCCGGGCACGGTGGGGGTCCGGGGCTGGCCGTGGCCGGGCTGTCCCTGCTCCTCACACCCGTTTCCTGGAGCGGCGGCAGGAACGCGGGGAATGCTCCGGTGACGTCAATGCTGACATTCACGGGCCCTGCCAAGCTCCGCGCCACCACGGCTGCTCCCAACAGCTGACGTGGGGGCGGCATCGGGGGGAAAAGGGGCCGCTAAGGTGGCTGGGGGCCACGGCACCACGGCCCCTTCCCTCTGCCTTCGAAGGAGCTGCAAAGCTCCGCATCGGGTGCTGGAAAGGCCCCGGGGAGACGCCAGCCCCACGAACCACCCTGGTTTGGCTCCGGAGGCGCAGTCGGGGAGAAACTCCCCCGGTGCTGGCACGGCCGCTGCCCGGCACAGGGAAAAGGTTATTCCTGGTGCTGCAGAACCACGTCTGGACCAGCCCCATCGCGGGGCGGGTGTGGGACCCGGCCTCCAATTTGCTTTTAATTGAGGGCAACGCCGAATTTCACACGCCGCCGCCGCGCTGTCGGCTGGGAGCCTCACCGCAAAAAAGGGCCCCCCCCTCCCCGGGGGGGTGGCGAGCCAGGGTTCTGGTGCAAGCCTGCCTTGGCCGCTCCACCTCGCCGGGGCTGGACGGCACCCGCCTGGCGCAGCGCTGGCCCGCAGCCCGTCCTGCCCCAGCGGTGCCGGTAGCAGCAGCTGCTTCCCAGCGGGACCCGGGGGCTGTCGCTGGCTTTTGGGTTGTACCTACGCAAGCGTCGGCCCCAAAGACCTCACCCTGCAGCCAGCGGAGGCAGAGCGCAGCGGAGGAGGTATTATTAGTGCGTTTTATAGGCGAGGAGCTAAGCCACAAGGTCTGAGCCTTGTTAGCACTGAGGCCCTCGCAGTGGAAAGGGACCTTAATGAGCTTTTTTCCTTGCAGTAAAGTTCCTTTATAGGGCCCAAGCGCAACGAGGAATCAGGTGTTAAGTGACTCACCCGAGGTCAAGAGAGGAACTCGGCACGGGGAGCTGAGCCCAGAGCTGCTGGGTTCTCAGTGGCCACCTCAGTCAGCCCCTTGATGTGCAAAAACCCAGGGGAGACGCTGGCCCCCCAGGACACGCACCCCCCTCCCGACTCAGTCTCTGGGGTCTCCGCTAAAACCAGCAGCCCCCAGAGAAGGCGCTGGCCTGGAGCTCCACACACCAAACCCTTCGGCAGCAAAAGCCTCCCTGGTGTGGGGAAACTGAGGCACGGAGCATCCACAGGACTTGCTAAAAGTGGGCTTTTTTGTGCCAAAAGGTGGCTCCTCACTTACCCACGGGGCTTGGGCAGGCTCCGTTCGTGTTGTTGAGGTCTCCCCCGAGCATCGCCCCTGCAAAGCAATTGGGAACACGGTGAGCATCCCTCCTTTCGGGGGGGCAGGGGGTTAGAGGAGCACGAGGGAGGAAGGCAGAGGAAAATGAGCGGTGTTGCCTTCCCGGGGAGAAAGTCCTGGGCAAAATGAGCAGCATTCCTGGTGATCAGGTTGGGAAACATTATCCAGGCAGATCCGTTTCCTTTGGGAAGGAGCCAGGCGACACAGGAGCTCGCTCCAAAGGAGGCGGCTTGGAAAACACTGCGGCTATTTTATTCCAAGCCCCCCCCCCCTTCTTTGGGGGACACGGGGCCGGTGCTGCCGGGGAAGAGAGCCCCAGCAGCAAGACGTGAAACACTATCTCCCCTGTAATGTTCGCACCGAATGGAAACCATCCCCGCACGCTGCCAGGACGCTGCTACAATTCGGCCTCCCACGGTCCCAACGCTTGGAAAGCGCCGCCGCTCCCCGCCGTGCCGGGAAAAACCGTACCAGAGGCCTTTTTATCCCCAATAAACTCAACGTTTCGCCTCGCCTGCAAAAAGATTTTTTTTTTCCCCCTGCCTGGTTATTGAGTTATTTCTGAAAGCCACCTATTCACAGCTTGGGGCTGCCTGGCCACGCTGAGGGCGGTGATTTCGGCCAACAGCCGGCACGGAGGCTCCGGAGCTGTGACCGCAGTCATCCCGGAGCCCTGCGCAGGGGAACAAGGAGCCTCCGATCCCAAACCCCACCTCTAACCACCGCCCAACCCTCCTCACCCCAGATGGGGAAACCTGAGACAGAAATCCCTTTTTTTCCAGCCCCCCCCCAGCCCTCAGGTCTGGGCTTGCAGCGAGCCCCCAAAGGCGGGAGGAGCACTGAAGGGCTGAGCCGCTGCCGTGTAGGGAAAAGCGTTTGCTCCCCATGTGGGATTGTGATCGGGGATGGTGGCGGTCCCAAAAATATTTTAGAGCTTGAAAAAGGGGCAAGGTGACCCCCAAAACGGGGCAGACGTGGCACTGCAGCATCCTCCCTGAAGGGATGGGGATGCAAAGTCCCGGAGGAGGGACCTCCCCGGGATTTGGGGGCTGTGCCCCGCTGCGGGACCCCACTTGCACTGCAGAAGTAGGTTCACCCCCTCAGGTGAGTGATGCTGACCCCATCCCCATCCCCAAAAGCCCCCTCAGCCACACTTCTCCCGCGCCATCCCCGAGCAGATGGCATCAGCCAGCGCCGAGATACCAACCCAACACTCTGCTGCACATTTGCTTTGGAAACAATGCCGCAGCGCTCTGCTCTCAGCTCGAGTGCATTGCTAAAAAAAAAAAAAAATTTAAGGGGGGAAAAAAATAAAAAATCAAGCTCTTCTAACATGCAAGGGCCTGGCTCCTATAAACAGGATTTCTTCCGTGTCCCAGGCAGCGAGTGAATGAGATGCAGATGGCCGGACTTGGAACACCTCTGTGCTTGCAACCACGAAATTATCCCCCTTCAAAACGACCAGCAAGCGAGCAAGATGGAAACGGCGAGCCTCCAGCCGATTCTGCTTTACAACGAAGCCTCTTATTTTAATTTTTTTTTCAGCAGAGGGGCCTGTGAGAGGGCAAGGGAGATCCCTGCAACCAGAGCTACGGCTGGCTGTGCCCGAGGGGGGCTCTGCCACCCAGCCTGGAGTGAGATGTTGCTCTTTGGGACCAGTCCTAGAGCAGAAAGACCCGACCCCCTCAGGTCTGGGGGCCTCGGCCTGGTTTCTGAGCGCTTCGAGCCATCCCCATCACCGTGCGGAGAGCGCAGCAAGCAAAGCCACGGCTCCTACATCCTACTCCTACATCCCAGCCCAGGCACCTTTCTGCTCGCTCTGACCCAACCTGCTTCTGGAGGCACCTCCCAGCCCTTCTCACACCCCTCCAGCCCCTTCACAAAGCCCCCCCCCAAGCTCACAGAGCCCCGGGGGCCGCAGGTGAATGCCCACCACCCAGATGTCCGGGCGGTCACAGGCCCCAGCTCTTGCCATTTGCAGCCCATGTGATTGTTACAGACCATCTGTGACAACCAAAATAGCAGGCAGGGGCTTTCTGCATGCTATTATTATTTATGATCACACCACAGGAGAGCCAGGCTGTGGTCACACATTGTCGTGCCCCCCCTGCCCCTCCTTTTCCACTGCAGGGGACATGGGTGACAAGCTCCTCTCCCTCAACCTGCCCTCCGCCACCCATCCCCGGTCCCCACTGGAAATGACTGCTCCCTCCTATCTGTCAGCAGATCCGCGTGAGTAATCGCTCAGCGACCAACTGCAACCAGCAGAGCCCGACTCAGAAAAGCCCTTTTTAGGCAGCAGTCCCGTGTCACCGGAGTGCCACCGGCGAGCGGGATGCCGGCAGCCACCCCCAAGCCTGGGAACGGCGCCGGGTGACTCATCTCCTTGCGCTGCCCAACCTCGAAACAGATCCCTGCAGGGATCCGGCTCTCAAAAAGCCCTTGGTAAGGTGGTGGCGGGGGTGGGGGGATCACCCCCAGTTTGAGGCCAAGGCACAAATTGGGGGGGATCAACCTCTGGCAGAAGGAACAAGCACCCTTGGGCAACAACCCTTCCAGGGACACATCCTGCCCCCGGGCAGGGGATGGAGATGTCCTCGGCCCCCCCGGGATGCTCCGTGCTCAGTGCTGCACGCCCAGCAAGGCTCTCACAGCGAGGATGAGGAGCAAGGGGTGCGAAGGGTCACGGCATCGCTCACCTGCGCTGGCCGGCCTCTGCGGCAGCCCCGGGGACACGGTGTTTCTCTGCAGCGCCGGCTGCTGCGGCGAGAGGAGCCGGGGGTCCGTCAGCGAGGAGGTCACCAGGGACTGGGTCACCAGCGAGCTGCCCGGGTTGCTGAACTGCAGCGTGTTTTGGTTGGTCACCGGCACCGTCACGGGCATGGCGAAGTTCGGGGCGGGCACTGCGGACTGAACAGAGAGCGGCGGGTGAAGGGGAGCAGGCGCTGCCAGGATGCTGAGCAAGAGCAGCTCTGGTCCTGCAGCACAGCAGCAGCAGCACCCCACTGCTGAAAAATGGGGGGACAGTCCAGGCTCCCCTAAGCCCCCATTTCACTGCTGACCTGCGCTGGCCGGCCTCTGCGGCAGCCCCGGGGACACGGTGTTTCTCTGCAGCGCCGGCTGCTGCGGCGAGAGGAGCCGGGGGTCCGTCAGCAATCAGCTGTTCCCTCAGACACAGCAACTAGTTGCTTTGGTCTCATTTTCAGGGGGGTATTTGTTTACCCGCAGCGTTTTCAGGGCAGCCCGTGGCGGGGTGGTTGGAAACACCCCAAAACAGGAAGGTGGTGGGCAGCAGCGTGGTGGTTTGCCCCCAGTGGAACCGAGAGCGGCCAAGCTCAGCGCTGCCCTTCATCCTGCCACAGAGGCCCAGCGGCCCGCAGGGGTTTCACGAGGCTGCTCCTCACCCGGCGGGATGGGAAGAGCCCTCCCAAAGAGCTGGCCGTGGGCCACCAGTTGGGGCTGGCACTGCTGCTGGTGGCCGAGCACCTGGGAAAGGCTCGTTTTGCTCTGCACAACCCCCAGCTGACACTGGGATCCATCCTGGCAGCTCCGGGAGCTGCTGGGGAGGAGGAGGAGGAGGAGGAGGAGGAGCTGACCCCGGGGGAAGCAGCAGCACTGCTAAATCCTTGCCCTCAGGTCGAGGACCGGCTTCACCTACCAGCATCCCCGCTGGAGCCAGACTGGCTGCGATTATCCTGCCCGGCTGTCTTATGTCACTGATTTGCTCTTCGTTAACAGGAGCAGGCACCTGCTTAGAGGCTTTAGCAGGGGCTTTGCTAAAGTCCCACTTTAATTTGTTCAGGGCTGGAGAGGCAGAGCAGCCCAGTGCCGGAGGGGACCACCGTGGGGCTGGAGCTGGGACCCCCCCAGGCTGCACCAGCCAGGACAGAGGGAGCCCCAGCTACAGCTGGCAGGGGGGCTGCTGCCCTGTGGCCCCCTCCAGAAATCTGCTCGTAGATGGGTGATTTTCTTTTGGGCTTGAGGGGAGGACAGGAGGAAGGAGTGGGACGGTGCTCACCCACACCTCGCTGCTGGAAACCCTCCCCACCGGCCCCTCAAGGGCATCTCGTCCTTCAGGGCCAGCCCGTGGAGGACACGGCGCTCCCAGGGCCACCGGCCGCTCAAAGCGACCCAGGCTCAGCCTTTCCCAGACCTGCTGGGCAGAGCTGGAAGGCAGAGCCCTCCCATCTTATTCTGCGCGGCTGCAGAACCGCGAGCAGGAAGGTTTCTGGGGCGCTGCCTCCACACCGAAGCAGCGTTGTGTAATAAATCACCGCAAACGCGGCTGCGTGCCCGCGCGTTCCCGGGAAGGGGAGAAGAGAAGCTGACGCCCGCCCGTCGCATCTTAAGCGACGCCTTGATAAAACCGGGAGGTCAAGGGGCACCAACCCGAGAGCGGAGTTGTGCTTTTAATCCGTATCTATCCCACGGCACCTTCAAACCAGCGTCCGGCCGCGAGACGCACAGCCAGCCCCATCAAAGCGGTCCCGGGGCTCCCCCCTCCCCAGCCCCAGGGAGGGCACAACTAGGGAGGGCGGTTTGCCCATCACTCCAAAAAATCTGGGGGAGAAGATGCACACATCAGCCAAACCCCCAGGATTCCTGCTTTCATTAAAAGCGATTACAAACACCAAACGCAGAAGCCAGGCCGAGGCCTCTCTTTAGCGAACAAGGCTGTTGTTAAGTTTTCCCGGCTGTTGAGTCTGGTTAGTTCTTGTCACACACTAAAACCAACCCAGCTGGTTAAAAAGGAAAAGCATCTTCTTCAACCGCACGCGCTCCACCTGCATCGCTCAGTCCCTCGCTGCACGGGGAGGTTTAGTGGGGGAGCCAGATGCTACGCCCTGACTATGAAGCGCCCAGCACCTGAATGCCACCAGCCAAAATGACTTTAAGCCCGGACTGTTCCTTTATGCCACGTCTGGATGCTGCCTCGGGCCAGGGGAGCCTGTCCCGAGCCCTCCCTTTGCAGCAGAAAACACAGACACTAAGTAGTCCCGGCTTTCTGAGGTTGTTTTTGCACCGAGGAGAAAGCTCTGCTGTTTTTTTGACTTATTTTACACCACTGGGGAAGGGGTTGCGTGAGGCAACAAGGGGGTGCACATCCAGCCAGGGCCGTACCCCCACCCCTCCGAGCCTTGGCGGGGTGGAAACCTGCCCCCCACTAGTGAAACCTGGGAGGATGAGGCAGAGCAACCGAGCTAATCCTGCGCTAAACCCACCCCGGAGGGCTGGGCTTGCTGTCACAGCAGAGCTGGGAGCAGCCAACACCGCCCGCACCCCGTTTTGCTTCAGGTCCCCAGCTCCCCCTGGGCTCGGGGCAACCACCCCCTCCCAAAGATGCAGCTTTTTGGGGTCCTCCAGAGGCTCCTGGAGCAACACAGCACTCACCTGCTGAGTCAGCAAAATAAAGAGCTGTGGATTTCCCTAGCCCTAATTCTCAAGAAAATCCAGAATTTTCACCTGGGGCCTTGCAAAGCACAGAAGGGCAGATTAATTCTTATGAGGGGGTGGGGTGGGGGGTGTAATTTTTGCAGTGCTGCATCCAGCCCTTGAAAATGAGCCTCCTCTCTGCTCCTGGCAGCATTAATTATGGCTGCAGCGACTCGGGGCTAATCCCTCTGAAGAAGCCTTGCCTGCATCAATAGTCTCTGCTCCCTTGAACTAACAACTAATTTGAAACGTGTCCCCCCTCCTCCTCCCATCTCCTGACACAAATCCCTTTCAGCGCTGTCCTGATGCCACCCCGGTGACGGCTCCGGGATCACAGGCTAAAACCTCCCTGGATTTCTGCCACGGCCACCAGCTGCCCCGAGGGCTCGCTGGATTTGGGGGGAATTAATGCGGAATAACCCAAACTGGGCTTGGAGGAAAGTGAGGGGTCGGCATCCGCCGCCAGCTCGTGTCTTAACCCAGGAAAAAAATCTTTATTTTTTGGGGGGAAAAAAGGGTGAAAAAGAAGACCCTATTTGCAGCAAAGAAGGGGAGAACAGAGCCAAGGAGGCTCAGGAATGCCGGAGCTAATGGGAAGGGTTTCCCCAAGGGTTGCTCCTGCTTTTTTGGGTGGGAAACAGGAGGGACCCTCAAGGTCCCTCATATTCTCACCCATCAGACCCGGGGTGCATTCGGGGCGGCGGGGGCTGCGCGCATCGGCTCCCAAGGCACAGCACGGCTCCGAAGCAAAGCCATGCAAAATCCAACCACCGCCCCCCCCGACACCTGGAGGCATCCGGGGAGGGGTAAGGGGGGGCTGCAGACCACCAGCTACTCACTGCGAGCCGGTAACTCTGCATCATTTTATCAAACTCCTCATCAATCTTTTTATATTTCTCTTCCGTCTGCGGGGTCAACGCAAACACTTCATCCCCTTCCGGGCTCTCGCACTCCCTGTGCTTCTTGTTCAGCGCCTGTTACGTTTTGGTGGGGGGTGAGGGGGGGGGAC
>NW_020799134.1:700990-713223 GCF_003259725.1 Athene cunicularia | reverse complement strand
GTTGGGGAGGGATCAGGGGATGAGGTTGGAGGGAAATCGAACAGAAGAAAAACAAAACAAAAAAAAAAGAACATATAATGAAGGTTTTCCGGCCAAGGGGCAGGTACTTACACCGTATCGCTTGAACAGGATATCCAGATCCTCGCTGCCTTTACGATATTTATCCTCCATCAAGGGGCTCTGGTCTATCGAGTCATCGCCGTCGGGCTCCGGGCTGTCACAGCCGTTAAAACCTTTCTTTCTTAACGTCTGAAAACACAACCGGGAGAGTTTGAGATCTGGGAGTGGGGATGGACAACACGGGCAGCTGCCTGAGATGGGCACGTCTCCCCCAAAACATCCCCCGGGATCATAAAGACACGGAATTTCTCCTTGCAGAAATTTATACCTTTGCCCCAAGATGTCGTTGACCTCAATGGGGTTAAAGAGTCAGGATCAGGCCCTTGGGTTTCGACGCCAGAGTGTCTCTAATTTAGGAATTACAACATGGGGATGGATGGATGGAGAGAAACTACTTTGCTTTCAAAGGATCTGTTTACGCCAGAGCTGAATTTGGCCCCGTACCAGCTCAGACACATTCGTCACCTACAATTACTACAACGACAAGGAGGGGAAACAAACCTTAATGATATCTGCTCTCCCGCTAAAAATAGGGAAAAAACCTTCTTACAAATAGGAAAATTAAAATCAAAATAATAATAATAATAATAATTAAAAAATTCAAAATAATAATTAAAAAAAAAATTCTTGCCCTCTGGGCAAAAACAGTTGGGTGGCATTTACCAAACAAAGGTCCCACTGCGGGTGCTGGAGGCAGCTGGGGGGTGACACAGGGTGGGGGACACGGTGACAACACGCGGGCAGCAGCTTGCAGAGAGTTAATGAGGTGACATCTCCCCCTTCGTTAAGAGGAACCCGGTAATCACAGGCTGGGGCTGTGCGCAGGGCATGGTGAAAACCCCCAAAGTTCCTCTTTCGTGCTCCGTAACCAATCTGCAGATTGCGTTGCACATGCACATTTAATCATTCTATTTTCAAAATACCAAAAGCAATTAGGCGTTATTATGGAACCATCACTTGCCAATTTTTTTTTTTTTTTTTAGAAGTCAAAGCTACAGAATTTCCTGGAAGTCTTGATCTCTTTTCATGCCAAATTCAGCAGGGGGAAAAAAAAAAAACAAAACAAAAAAACCCACGAGCCTTGACGATTCTCCTCTGTCTTCCTAAACAGTAATAAATATCTCTATTTTGAGGCCAAAACGTACCCTGGAGTGGTTCGACATCTACCTGCGAGCTCTGGGAAACACGGAGCTCGCGTGGGAATTTTTCCTGGAGTGGATAAAAATCAGAAACGTCTCCGGAAGGGCTGGAAACGCCGCGGTTGAGGGGGGGGGATTTGCTCAGCATCCGCCGCCTCTTCCCGCAGCTCTTCCTTGGCGGACGCTTGCACCGGGTGGCAACGCTTAAGCCACAAGCACCAAAGCCGTTTTCCTTCCAGCTGAAGCTTTCTGTAGTATTTTCAATTCAATTTTCAATTTTCAATTTTCAGTTTAACGCTCGTGACGGCGATTTCATCCCCCAGCCACGGCTCTGGCTCGCTCCTGGCCACGGTGGCATCTGAAGCCCCGTTTGGTGTCACCAATCACTCCTGCTACCTAATAATTATTAGCTAATTACCTAATCATAACTCCTAGCACCCTCATTCATGTTACTTATTGTCTCTTTATAGAGAGGGGTAGTGGGAATCCGAGTTCTTGGGAGGACCCCAGGGGTTTTTTCTGCAGGTTCCTGAGGATTTTTCCCTACTATTTTGCTATTTTTATACGTGTCCTTGTTTGTTTTTAGAATGAGCCAAAAAAAGGAGCGGGTGCTGCCTGTGGGGAAAGAATGGCTTTGCCTTCTTTCTCTTTTTTTTTTGGAAACTGCACTTTGCGGATTTTTTTTTTCCCGAAACCTTTTGTTTCACCGATGCAGCCTGTAGATGGAAAGTTGAGCCCTTCTTTAAAAAAAAAAAAAAAAAAGCAGCTTTTTCCTCCTCTTTCAGAAGCAAAATGGAAAATGTTGTTCCATGAGCAGTGGAAGGGATGAAGCTGGGTTTCCTTTGGGTGCGTGCGAAGGGAGACTCTCCAGTGTCTAATAGGGGGCTGTGCCCACCTTGCAGCAGTTCTCTTTGCAGGGACAGTAACTGGATTTCTTGCCTTTGCTCTCCCATCCCCAGTCGGGAAACGTGACAGTAATCCCTCATGTCCCTGGGAGCTCCTCTCCTCTGCCAGAGGCTGCCAGTGGGTTCAGGAGTCGCAGAGTCGAACGAACAACCTCCGTCCCCCAGCACCCTCGAAGACGGGAACCTCACAACTGAATTTTCAAGAGGTTTCAGCCAAACAACAACATCCTTCTCCTTTCTAAAATTTGCAGCAATGAAGCGACCCGGGAGATTTTTAAGCATCTTCCAACTCCCCTGGCTCTGCACCATATTGACTGCCCAAAGATAGTGCAGGGAAGAGCAACGGGCAGACACCACCGGCCACAGCATTTTGCCATTTCTAAGTCCACATGAAACCATCCCGGGGGGCAGGGGGGGGTTGTTCCCTTAACAACTCTGTCGAGGAACGTGAAGAAATGAGGTGAACGCAGCTCTGTTCACCCAGACCCATGAAACCCCCTCCAAGCAGCTCATCACATCTCCCCTCTCCGCATTTCCCAAGCTGTTTCTCCTCTGGGGGTCTAATATATTTGGTGTCTAATACAGCCTCAACTTAGACAGCAGCTGTTGCTTTGGTTTCTTCCCTCCTCTCGGCCACTAACTTGGTAAAATTAGTCATAACTTATCTTGGAGACCCACACCTCCCTGCCAAGCTCAGCTCACAGCATCCCGAGCCGTGAGAGGCAGCTGCTCCCGTAAGGAACCCGCCGGCAGCACCAGGAAGCATCGAGGTGGTTGTTCACGGAGGGGGAAAACCCTTCCCGGGTGCTGCGGGAGCTGCGGGCAGGGAGGGGAAGAAGGGACCAGGGACAGGCTCCAGAACTGGCCCAGGAAAGGGACCGTCTGCAGCGTGGTGGGATGGGAAGCACCAGCTCTGGGTGACTGAGGCCCGAGCTGCAGCAGGACACGAGCCACAGGAGCACAGCTCGCAGCAATTTCTGCCCAAAAAAAAAAGGGTTGGGGACAACAAAATGCCATTTCCAGCCATACCAGTGCTGGCTGCTGTTTTTTTTCATTTTTTTGGACAAAAAGATGTGCGTCCCACGTTTTCTGCTTTTTGACAAGGTGATGTAAAAGGAAAACAATCCTGCTGGAGCGAGAATCAAACCCCACGATCCCTGTTTTCAGGATCTCTGCAAGGTCTTTTAGAGAAGAGTTTTCCTCCTCGTTCCTCCTCATTCCCTTTTCCAGGGGAAAAACAGAAGGTGCAGAGAGGCATGAAACCTTTTTGTCACTGAGTTGCATCCAGTGGAACACGACTATTTTTCATATGAAGATTAAAAATCAATTCCTTCACAGCAGAAAACTTTCAGAGGAGAAAATCAGAGTGAGAACTTCACATGGTAAAAAAAAAAAAAAACAGAACAAAAACTCATCATTGGCCCATCTCCCTCAGGTCCCCCCACTCTACTGGGAGTCCCCCCATGGCAGGATCTGCTGCAGATCCCGTTATTCCAGGCAACGCTCCTGCTCCCGTGATCCCAGCTGGTACAGGAGCAGATTTCCAACCCAAAAAGGGTGAGAGAGCAGCAGGAAACGCAGAACATGTGAGAGGAAACGATGCTCGACCAGGATGTGATCGACTTCCCTTAGAGGAGGGAGACTCAACCACCCCAGGCGTTGGGGAAGTCTGGATGAGGGTGAGGGTGAGGATGAGAATGAGGATGAGAATGAGGATGAGAATGAGGACGTGGCACCGGCAGCTGCCTCTGCACTACGCCACCTCCCCAGCATCCTGCAAAATGCCTGATTTTATACACCCTGGGGAACGACAACCCCAGGAAGGAGAATTAGGGAAAATGACACCACCACCACCACCCCCAGGACATTCAGGCAAGAAAAGAGATTTCTGTGTGACTTCAACTGGCTCTGGAGCATCCCCGTGCCCGGCTAGCTCTGCTCTTGCCCAAGTCCCTCATCAGAAGCTGGCACATCAGCCGGGCTGCGAGGAAACGAGAAGCGACAGCGAGGAGCAAAGCCGGCGTGATCCCAGCCCGGGCGCGCACGTGGCACCCAGCGTGCCTGTCTGGGGGCCTCAGCTGTCCCCCGCCTGATTAAGGAAAACCCCCTCTCTGCATTACGAGAGATTTTCTCAGACTTAAAAGCTTGTAATGGGCAGGACTTGGCCAGGCACGGAGGGAGCCGCAGGGGTTGCGTGGCTGAATCCCACTCCTGACGGCTGCTGCCGGCCCCCGACAGCTGAAACACGGAGCTGCCCCCGCAGGGGATGGTCCCAAAAAAAGGCAGCCGGGGTGTTGAACCCCTCTTGAACCAGGGCCGGGTGCATTCACCCCTGAGCAGCTCTGCCTCTTGATAAATATCCAGGGGGATAAACCCCTCAAGGGCATCCCCATGCAGCACGTGATGGGGTGTCCCCACCAAAAAAAAAAAAAAAAAGGGAGGGGGGGATATCTCATACTTTCTGTTGTTTTAAAACATAGCATGACCAAAATTTGTACCACCTGGAGCTGGTGGTAACAGAGCCTTTGGCCCCAGGAGCCCCCCACCCTGGCCGGGAGGGGAGACCCTGCCTCAGCTGAGCCTCTGGAGCCCCCACTTGCTTCCCCTCCACCAAAAAAAGGAAATCAAGAGGCTTCTGCCTCGATTCACCCAGGTCCCAGTTGCTCCTCAGCCTTTCTGAGATGCTGCCAGAATCCAGGTTGCATCCTCTGGTTGAAAGGGGCCACCAGTGACAGGGAAAGGAGATGCAGGCAGCAGCCCCTTAAAATCCACCTAAATTCAGATTTGGTAGCAAATTCACAGCCTGGGCCTTCACGGCTCTATAAATTCTTGATGCTGGGGAAGATCTGAGGATGCAAAGATGCTCCTGGAGGAGACAAGTTCAACTGGGAGCCACCAAGAAATACGAGATAAACTGGGTCTGTGCACGATGGGGACAAAGCCCGGCTGGTGGTACCTGACCTGGTGAGGGGACATGGTTAGGGAGGAGATGGAAACCTGCCCCAGAGCAGGAACGCTCTCCTAGGGGAGGGATTTGGGAGAGAAAAGAGTAAAAATCTCAGAACAGCCCTAAGCCTACTCCAAGACAAAAGGAGGGTGGGGAGGGATGCTCAAGCGGCCTCAAAACCCGCCTGAGCCCAGTGGGTTTTGCTCTGAGGCTGCTTTGCCGGCGAGACCCGGCGTGTTTGGGCTCTTTTTCTTGCCATCCCCCAATATCCTTCCGCTCCCGATGTTCCTCTCCTCGGCTTTGGATGCAGCTCCAGCTTTTCATGTGGTGCAAACACAGTATTTCTTTGGGTGCCAAGGACTGTGTGTAACTTGTCGGCTTGGGAGTGTTTGCATCTTGGACCATAAGGGAACAGAGAACGCTGCCCAAAATGTTTACAGTATTTTTAGGCCAAGACAAATCTGTTCGACGCTGCGAGCGCCGCAGTCTGAGCATCCCGGAGAGGCTGGGTGAGGCCGTGCTGACTAGCACAGCAGGGAACCATGCCTGCAAAACCCTGGTGTTTTCACGGTGGCTGGGCACCACCTGGCTCAAACGGGCCAAAAAGGACATTTCTGAACCATTTCTAAGGGCTGTACTCAACCGTGCGCTGGCAGAACAGTCTCCAAAGCCCGGCAAGGGCAGGGAGGTGCTGCTGGATGCTTGGCCGTGGCTCAACCCACGTCTGCTGCAGCAGAAGATCGGTGGGAACGGGGCGGATGATGAGGTGAAAACCTTTCAGAAAGACACTTTTCACGGAGGGGGGGAAAAAAAAAAAAAGGAAGAAAAAAGCAGCACGATTTAGGAGGTAGGTTGGTTTCTTTTTTTTTTTTCCTTCCTTCTCCATGAAATCAAAGCCTGAGACTGCTGCCCAAGATGCACTGGAAGGATTCGCAGCCCGAGCGGCGGGGGAAGCCGATTCCTCCAGCAGCGCTTTGAAGCGGCGAAGCCTCGCGCCGTGCTCCGTCTGACCAGAGCGGCTGCCTCCGGCCCCCCCAGGGCCCTCCGCGGGGCCGTGCTGCTCCGCTCACCCCCCAACGGCTCCGCGGGTGTTGATTTCTGCCCACCTGCAATGTCAGGAATTACCCAGCCAAGCCTTTCACCTGCTGGAATGTGCCCAGGTGTGAAGGCAGATGCCCACACGCTGAAAAGCATCAACTGAGCGGCTCCCAGCCAGGGCAGAGGAGGCAACCGATGGCCGAGATGCTGCTGGCCCCCTCCTGTGAGCCAAATGCCCTGTGCTGGAGCCTGGCAATGCTCTGCCAGCACCAGGGATGAGGACAAAGTGGTGGAGAGGGTCAACCAACGGCAAATGGTGGCCAAGCATCTCCTGCGATGCCGGTGTGGACACGGGGCCCTTGGCAGTGCTGAGGTTGGTCAGACTGGACTCACCAGCCTCAGAGAGCCAAAAACTGCAGCCAGAGAAGCCTTGAGCAACTGACCTACCTGTGAGGTTGGCCGTGCTTTGAGCAGGGGTTGGACCAGAGGCACCCAAAGGTCCGTCCCAACCTGAATTACTCAGTGATTTAGCTGCTGGGGCCCTCACAGCCCCATGTGTCTGGAACAACGGCCAGGGGCAATGTCACCAGTTGCACCAAGGCATCCCAGTGCAGCTGCCCCAAGAGATGCCTCCAAAACCATCCCAGGGTTTGCCTGGACCACGGGAAAGTCCCACAAAGCAAACCTGTGCCTCAATTTTATGGCAGTAAGTCAACACATAACTCGAGACAGCTTCAAACTCTACCAAACCAGAACTGAGTATTTTTGTAGGCTGGATCACAGAAGAAGCAAAATCAGGCCAGTACTGCGGGTGGGAGATCTGGTCGTGCCCATCCCCACCCTACACCGACCTCCTGCATCCAGCTGCGGTGCCAGACCCGTCCCTGGCTCCACCACAACAGCAAAGGCCTCACCTCGATGATGTCTGCGTTGGTCCGGCTCTCGTGGGGCTCGTTGTACTCGGTGTACTTGAGCAGCACCTTGTCCATGTCGGTGCTGGCATACTGGAAGAGCTTGTTGGAGTGGTTGAAGATGATCAGGGCGATCTCGCAGTCGCACAGGACGCTCAGCTCGTAGGCTTTCTTCATCAAGCCGAACTTGCGCTTGGTGAAGGTCACCTGAAAGCAAGGAGAGGTGGTCAGGAGCCGTGTCCACGCTGCCACGGACCCGACAGCTCCCGGAGAACACTGGGAAGAGCAACTGGAGGAAGAGAAAAAAGGAAGGGGAGGGCAGAGGGAATATTCTGTCCTCAGTTTCCCCAACTGGACAACCACCCCAAGCTCTCCTCTCTCACCCCCCTCTTCCAACTGGTTCACATTGTCGCCTATTTTAGGATCCTCCAAAGGCAGACACTTCACAAGCACAAAGATGATTATCAGCGTTGGAAATCACATATTGCCAAATCAAGAGAAAATAAATTTCAGCAAAATCCCCAGCAGAGCTACCATCTGTCCGGGGGCTGCGGGTTGTTGGGTTTTTTCTGAAGTTGAATATTCAAGCAGCGGAGATCTCGTCCTCGCTTGCTGCAGCAGCGCTGCGAGCACCCGACCCCGGGAGCTGCAGAGCTGGGGGGCTCAGCCACCCCGAAGCAGGTCAGGGTGCTGCTCCACACCCCTCTCTTGCTTCCCCACGCTTCCCAAAGGCACCCTGAGCCCCCCCCACCAGGGGCCCAGCTGGGTCCTGCCTCCTTCCTGCTGTCCCCGTGACCTTGTCAGGGTATTTTTTTTTTGCATCTCCTGCCCACCCAGGGTCACCGTGCCGTGGCTGCGTCCCCCGTCCTCCCAACCTGCCCCACCTTGAGCTGTCACCAGATCTGTCACCCAACGAGGCCTCTTTTGCTGGACTCATCCTTGCGAGCTGCTGGAGGGACAGGGAGAGAGCTGGGTGCAGGCTCCAAAAGCTGCTCTAAAACCTCCTGCTGTGTTTCCCAGCCCACGTTCAGCTCTCGCTGCAGCGCTCTGAAGGAGCCCCAGGGCCATGGGGAGGGAGCTGGTTTGGGGGTCTCCATCCCGGCTGCAGCACAGCCGGGCGCTGGAGGTCCCTCATCCCCCCGCAACCAAATAGGAAAGGCGTGATGCTTGGCCAGTGCCCTCTCAGCAAATAAAAAAAGGAAAATAAAAGGCAGGGAGGTGACCGCTTCGCTTTAAGTATTGATGTCAGGGGTGAAGCAGCAGCCCGGGGAAGGGCTGGAGATGAGCTGAAGATGCCCTTGGGTGCTGCGAGCGGCTCCTCACCACGTGCGTGCACAGGAGGGCTCGACCCCACTTAGGGCCTCCACCATGGCATCGATTTTGCAGCTGAACACTTGAATTTGCAGCGTTGAGGGAGGAGAGCGAACCAGGCTGCTGCCTTCGCTCAGCTCGAGTTAGCCGTGTTACAGTCACCGTCCAAAGAGCTTAACCTGGAGCTTTACCCCGGCCGTGATGAGCATTGCCAGCAGCACCCAGCATGCACCCACCGGGGTCCCGCACCCAGCGCCGAGCACCCCTCGAGACGGAGCCGCATCCCCCCCTGCCCCGCGCAGTGCGAGGGCAGAGCAGGGGCAGCCCGGGGATGTGCACGGCGCAGGGGGCTGCCCACCCCCTCCCCGCCATCTCCCAGAGGTGATTAACCAGTAACGAGATTCGGTTCTAATCGCCTCATCCCCCGGGAAGCGCGGGGCGGGCACCCCGCGCTGCCGCTCCCCGCCACGTGCTCCCGCTCGCGCCGCGCCGGGGCGGCCGGTGCCAGCGCTCACGCGTCCGCCCCAGGGCCGGCACGCTCTGACACAAATTAAATTACTTGAGGGCCAGCGCTGGTGTCATTGGCAATTCCCCCTTCCCCGTGGCATCCCGGATCCCTTGGCCACCCAACACCCAGCCGCAGCCATCGCCGCACCGCACGGCTTCAGACGGGACCCAGCTGCGGTTTTGCCGCTGCAGCCCGCGGCAGGACAGGCACTAACACCATCCCAGGGCTCCCGGCGCCTCGCCAGCAGCGTTTCTGGTCTCACGTCCCAAGCAGAGACTCGCTGTGCCCCACCGAGACGTCCCCGCTGCTCTGAGTCACACTTGAAGCAGCCCGCGGAGCCCTCGAGAGGAAAACACGTGGCATCTCCGCCAAGACAGAGGGAACAGCCGAGGGAGGTTGTTTCTGCAGCCGCCGGTGCCGGGGACAAAAAAGCACCTTGCTGGGTGCCACGAGCCCGTCTGGCCACTGAGATCAGAGGCAACGGGGTGAGGCCATGGCGTGCAAGCAAGGGGGCAGCTCTTGGCCATGAAGACCAGGAACAAGCGTGGTTGGGTTTTGCCCTTGAGCAGTGAAGGAGAGCATGGGATATGGTGTAGGGAGAAGGGTCAGTGTGAGGTTAATGGTGGGACCTGATGATCTTCGAGGGCTTTTCCCACCGAGATGATTCTGAGATTTTGCCGTTCTAGGGGGTTACCTGCCCAAAATCAACCACCAACCTGAGCAGAGCCAAGCAGAACCCAAAACACCAAATCACCCCTCTCAGATGAGGGGATAAGACCCTCTGCAGACAGGGGCGGGGCAGGGGGAGCACCCCTCTGTCTTGGCACCCCTGCTTCTTGCAGAGAAAAGCGACGATTTGCCATTTAACCAGCCCCATGGCACGAATGCACCAGCTACCCCCGCCCTGTGCATCTCCCCATGACCCGGGACAGAAACCCCAAACCTTCCCCTACTGCCGTGCATGAGCCTCATCTAGAAGAATTAACCTCCTAAGTCTAAGAGGGTAATCAAATCTCATGCTTCAGGGCATAAGCCGATCACCAAAGGGGTCAGGAGGGAATTACTGCCCCACACTAGAGGGGGATTTTTGCCTTTCCCCTGATGCAGACCACACCGGCCGTTGCCAGAGTCAGCAGGTTGGTCCTGAAGGACTGATGGTCTGATCTGTTATGGCAAATCCTCTCCATAATTCCTCTAATGACATTAGTGACTCTTACTTGCTCTCCTCTCCTGGTTTTGGCTTTGGATAATTCTGGTCTCCTCCGCGTGGTCCATGCACCCACCGGAGGCAAGACCCGGGCCGTGATGCTGTAGGCTGGGTGCGAGATGCACGGGAAGAGCGAAGGAATTGGAGAGCCCCTGCCCAACCTTAACTCCCCCCGAGGTTCACTACGCCTTGGCAGCCCCGAACCGCCGTTATCCATGAACCCCACGAGCAGAAACACGGTGTCGAGAGCGGCTCTGCCTCCACCTCCTTGCACGGCTGCCGGTGAATCCCTCCACGCACTATTCCTATTCCCCGTCCCTCTCTCTCCTGACACCCAGCGGGTGCCACGGGAGCCATCCAGGCGCTGGCACATGCCGAGAAGGGTGCACGCTCGCCCGCCGTGGCCAGAGCTGTGAGGTCTACGTTGCCACCAGCAGGCACGAAACCCCACGTGTCATCAATTCAGCAGTGCCGGGCTGCTCAGCTCCCGGGGTGCAGCACAGGAGAGAGGAGCTGTGCCCCCCACACCAAGCCTCGGGGCTGGGGGGGCTGCCCTGGAGACAGGGCCGGGCTGAGGATGCTGCCAGGCCCCGGGTTTCAGCCAGCTCAGCCGACAGCCCGCGGGCACAGCGGCCACGCGGGCACGGGTGCTTCTCATCTCAGATCTGAGACAACGGCAGGAGAGGAAGGGAAGGGGGATGAGTTAAAGTAAGACGGGACATTGGTGAGGCCGGATCCCTGCATCGCACACGTACAGCGCGGGGCAGGAGGGTTGTCACCCCCTTTCTGGAGGTGATGGATGCCCCAGCCCCGAGCAGCTCCCGCTGCAGTGGATGGAGCAGATCAGCAACCCACAGCCTGGAGCAGCCGTTCAGTCACGAAATGTCCTCTCTTCTCCGTGTGTCCTTGTTTCCCAAAGAAAAGGAGCCGCAAAAAGAATTGATTGCAAAGCTTGCGTTTGATGACCAATTAAACAGCTGCTGCTTCGCTGACACCCGACTGAAGGAGGGCTGGGCTTTCGGGAAAGCGAAGCGATCCGTGCCGCAACGCTCCCGCGCTGGGTGTTGGAAGAACCGGCCCAGGCAGGGACACAACTGCTGTCAAGGGAAAAAAACAACGTTCCCCCAGACCTGGGAGCTGGGTTTTGGGGATGACACCTGACAGAGACGTCCTAAAGCCGCGGCACCTGGCCGTGCTGAGCGGCTAAACCCCACCCGGGCTCCGCTTGGCCGGCGAGGGGCTGAGTCCCCAGCCCTCCTGGGCCAAACCCTGCACCAAGGAGCAGCTCAACGGCCCCCAAGAAACGCCTCCCACCGCCTTTGCTTCTGCCTTTGGCAGAGAAATGCCTCTTTCCTTTCCTGAAGGCTTATACAACAGGGCTAGGCTGTGCCATCAACCTCCAGCATTACCAAATATTTTCCGTTCATCTGAACTTCTAATGGGGCTCCAATAGCTGCAAATCCCTCTCCCCCCTATGCAACGCTCAGCAGCGCTGCCCCATAAAACCCACTCCAGCTTCTTTAATAACCCCTAACGCCCCATTTACTGCTAATTGTGGAAATAAACAGTGCCATGAGCAACTGGGACATTATCAAAAAGCATTTCATGCCCATCCCATCCCCCAGCCACCAAATAAAACTCTAATGAAGAAAACCTGCAATTTTCTATTGTTTTGCTGTGGAGCAATAAACCAGTTCATCCAATTCTGTTATTTGCCACTTTTTAAGCATTAGGAATATATAGACATATTTTTATTCTTCTAGAATAAAAGCAGTAGAAAAGAGGTGAGGCAGGCCATGGTGGCTGGACTAAAAGCAGAGGCCGGGATCTGCTGAGCCAAACTCAAGGACCGTGGAAAGCCACAGAGCAAAGGGACCCGCCTGAAAGTCTTGTGGTTACGGGGAAATATAGTGATGGAGCCACCACAGAGCAAACCTGGGCTGGCAAAGCGCTGCTGCTCAGCTAGTCCAGCTCAAGGAACACCTAAATTAGGGAAAAAATCTGTTGGGTTTTTTTCCCCCCTTTGAGATACACGCATGTATTTCTAGACACATGCGCGTTCGTGCGTGTCTAGGGCTTGGCTTCAACAGAGCACAAGAAAAAAAAAAAAAAAGCTTGGACCCATATAAGTTTTCAATTAAAAAAAA
>NW_020799134.1:691276-700940 GCF_003259725.1 Athene cunicularia | reverse complement strand
TTTTTTTTTTTTTTTTTTTTTTTTTTCTCTTAATAAAGTCATAAGCAGTCGAGTGGCTGGTGATTAGCTTGGGCAATTTAAATCCGTCTCCAATTTCTGCATTAATCTTCAATTTGGAATTTTAAAATGTCTTTATTTGATTACTTAAAAAAACCTATAATCAGGCACAGAAACCTAATTCTTATGGGCGAGGGGAAGAAGGACTCCGAAGAAAGCTGAGACAGGCCGGGGTTTGACTGGTTTGACTGGGAACCCACATCCCTCGACGCTGGGGGCTGTCCTGGGGCACCTTTCAGCACAGCTCCCCCCCCGCCCCATTCCACCCCATTTTTCCAGCGTGCTCTGCACTGCAGCGAGGGGGATCAAGGGGGGAAATCCAGCTGGTTAATTTTTCCACAGGTCTGGTTTTCTCCTGGTTCTCTCTCCGAGTGGCCGGATGAGAGCAGCGATAACGCCGCATTTAAGGCGAGGGTGCCCCGTGCCAAGACCTGGGCAGAGGGAAAAGCCAGTCCCAAAATAGCTTCCTATCTGCCTCCACTTGGCAGCCCCCAGCCCTCGGTCTTGTTAACAAAAAGCACCAAAAAAGCGCTCTTTTTTCTCCCCTCCCATCATCCCAAATTCACCCGCAGCATCTGCAGCCAGCACCAACCGAGCTCCTCCTGCTCCTCTCCTGCCCTAGAGCACGGAGCCCCCCCAGACCTCGCTGAAGCCCCCCGCAGGGACCTCAGCCCCATTCTTCGCCTCCTCATCAGACGACGCTGCAACAACAAACAAGCCCTGACGGTCTCACTCCCACACTTGTTTTTCGGGGTTCATTGAGTCGTGTGAGTCACTTAATCTTTTTTTCTCTGCTTTTTTTTTTTTTTTTTTGGTTCGAGCAGCCAAGAGGGGAATGGGGAGACTTTTCCCCTCCTGACATCCACAATTTGTCCTCCAGGGAAGACGAGCAATGGGGAGCCCAGGAAGGGGACCAGAGAGAGAGATAACGGCAGCAAAAATCCTTTTTTTTTTTTCCCATGTAAATCCCCCCAGGAAGACTCTTTGCAAGGACGAAGCATACAAGAGTGTTACTTGCTGCTTGAATCATTACTTCTCAAAACTGGTGTGTGTTTCCCCTCCCAGAAGCAAACGGGAGGGACCATCCAGCTGCGAGCAGCACCGGTGTCGTGGAGGATGCTGAGCTGGTGCTGGGGGGACACCCTTTGGCTGCTACACCCCATCCCTCCGCGGGCAGCTCCAAAAAGGCCAGTCCCAGAGCATCATCGGTCCCAGAGCATCCTTGGTCCCAGAGCTTCACCAGTCCCAGAGCATCGCTGCTGGAGCTGGCACCGGCGAGCAGGGGATGCAGGCACCAAAAGCATCCCTCAAAAGCTGGCGATACAGGAAGAACCAAAAGGAAAATGAAGATTTTTGTTTCATCCACCACTGGGAGCCCCCACAGGGGAGAGTCCATGGTCCCGGGGCCAGGGGCCAAGGCGAGGCTTTTGCGCGTGCGGAGAAAATGTGGCAAAGGAGGAACTTTTTGCCAAGTTCGCTTTGCGGCTTTTCCCTTCAGAGTTGCCGTTTCCTTCAACTGGCTGAAAAATATTCACCTTCACCATCTTCAAAACCTTCAGCAGCAGCGTGAAGTAGCAACAGCTCCACATCCAGACCCAGGGCAAGATGCTAATTCTTTCCTTGTGCTGCAGCTCTTGGACAGAGAAACCCTCTGAAATGACAGTGGATTTACTGTCCAAACCAGAGAGGAACTCTCCAGAAGCAACAATAAACACTGGAGAACAACAGGCAGTAAATTTAAACCAAGTGAAAGGAAATATATTTTAACACAATTCGGTTGTGGGACTTCTTCACAGGATGCTCTCACGGCCAAAAGCTCTTGCGGCGTCCGAAAAAAGGGGATGAGATGTTTGTAGGGATGAGGAGAAAACCCCGGCGCTGCTCATCCCTGCCCCGAGCTGTGCACAAGCCGGTGCTGCCTGCACGGGAGCGGCGGCATTCAAACCACCCTCCCCTCCCTGGGCCACAAATAAAACCCAGGTGTTTTGATACAAATCACCTTTTTTCAACCACCAGACCACATTCCTCCTGCTGCTCCCAAATCCTGACTCCTGGGTCCTCCACAGCCCAGCTGGATGGGGACCATTGTCCCAGCCTTGGGGTTTGCTCATGCCACTGGATAAAGTCTCCCATGGGAACAAGGCAACTTAACAGCACTTTTTTTGGCTTGTTATTGTGGGGGGAAAAAAGGAGCTGCCGTGTGATGCTCCTGATCCCTCTTTCCCTGCACAGGAAGGAAAACAGCCCACAGCGAGTGTGATCCTTGGATGGGACGCAAAGGAGGGATGGTGGAAAGCACAGCACTGTTTGCTGCTCTCCAAACTCATCCGACTGAGGGGATTTGAAACTCCTCCCTTTTATCTTCATGTTCCCAGTGTTGGAGTTGGGGTTTTGGGGTGAGTTTGTTTTGAGGTTTTGGGCTTGTTTGTTTGGGTTTTTTTCCCCCAACATATTTTTAAACCCAGGTATTTTCACATTTCCTGCCCAGGTGGCTGTTTCAGAAAGTCCCACCACAGGCTCAAGTTTCTGATCAGCATCTGCAAGAGCAAGAAACCTGGAGAGACTCCCCCACTCCTGCCCACCAGCTGGCACTGCCGCTGCCTGCTTGGATCCAGCCCAGAAGCACCCACCCTGCACCCTGCCCTGAGCCGAGCACCTCCGGAGCTCCCTCTCCTTCGCCAGAAAATCATTCTGGCTCCCTCATTGCTCACCCCGGGGCACTGGGATGCTCCATGACCCTCCTCCACGAGCAGGTGAAATTTAAGCACCTAAACATATATATAGCCAAGGACCCAGAGCACAGGCCTTGTAAGAGGAGTTAAACTCCTACAAAACTTTTAACATTTGGAGTCTTGGGTGTTCAGTAAAACCCCCACTCATTAAATCATTTTTTCTTCCTTCTGAGACAGCAGCTTTTTTCTCCTCAGCCTGGTTTTCCAAGGGAACGAGGCTCACATCGTCCCGTGGCGCAGGCGGGATGAGAAGGCCCCCACCCCATGCGGTGTCTGAGCCCACGGGACCTTTGCACCCCATCTGGGATGAGGCACCGACATCCCCAAGCCACCCCACCCCAGTGAGTCGCACGAACACCGGTGGATGGGTTAAGCCCAGCCCTTATAAGACCCTAGAGAATCTCCGCAGCTCTGTGAGGCAGACTGGCTTGCCCAAAATGTGACCCAAGGCTGTCCTAAACCAGGCTCGGGACAGCTCTAACACCACGGGGTGCAGTCAGGCTCCGGGGCCACCCCGGGCACCCACAGCCTCCCCTCCCACGATGCCGCCATCCCCAGTGGTACCCGTCTCCATGGTGACCATCTCCACGCAACCACCGAGCATCTCCGCCGCTACACCCCAACGAGGAGGAACCGCCGCAGCGCAGGGGCCCAAGGGCATCGAAGGGGACCTACAAACCTGCCATAGAGCAAATCACAGACTTTGCACCGAGGAAAAAAAAAAAAAAAAAAAAAAAAAAAGTCCTCCCATCCTTCTTCAGCACCCGGAAACCTCGGCGAGGGTGAGGGAAGGGGAAATTCAGCGAGAAGCGCTGGGACGGAGGCGGCCCGTTAGCGCCCACATCCCTCCCTCCTGCCCTACACCCCCTCGCGCGCTCGCACAAGTATGACTATCACAGCAATTAACACACATGCCAATTAACTACAAGCAGGTGCTGGTTAACTCTGTGCTGAGTAATTCATACCCGGCTCCAAGTAAATTGCTTTAAATTGGAGAGACGGGTGAGGGAGCAGAGTTAGCATTTTGCAAATGGGGGAAGAAAGAGAAAGCAAAGAGAAATCTCAGCTGGGAGATGTTTTTATAAAACAAGGAATTTGGGGGTGCTGAATCCACAGCTCCAAAGAGCTGGGGAGGCAGGAGGGCTGACATCTCTTCCAAGTCTTTTATTTCTGGATTTTTTAACCGACTATATATATATATATATCTCCATACATTTCTGATCTATTTTACCTATTTCTAAACGGTTTCACCTCGGCATGGCAGGAGCAGCAGGGTTCTTTGCACCGCTCCATAATTTGTCACTTTTCCATTTCTACTAAATAGCCCCATATTTCTCTCTGCGTGAGTAGGGGCACTCAGAGGCTCACATCCACTTTCCACAGCCACTTGCTATTTTTAATATACTTTTATTGCATCCCTTTTTAGTTGCCTCCTTACTAAAGTTAGCCACGACACGGCCTCTCCTCTCAACGGAGCCGAGATTAAGCTGTCCTTCCTTAAAACCCCACCTTGTAAAGCCTTGTGCTCTCAGCACGATGTCAGCTTAAATAAACCAAACGTTGGCTGCGCAGCTGCAAAGGAAAGATCAAAAAGATGAATCCAAAAGCTTTAGGAAGATAAATAAAGGCAAATAAACGCATCCTTTCCAAAAATGTATTTTTCCTTTCAAGATCTGCGCGGCCTTTTCCCCGTGTGCTGCCCCCACGCTCCCCAATCCACTCGTGCCTGTGCACAAATAGACATTTTTTTTTTTTCTGCAGCCAACGTTAAAAGCGACAGCAAAATTTGGATGGGTTCATTGTGGCGCTGGTTTGAGGGACGTTTCCCCCATCTCCATCCCCGTAAACCAGGGCCAGCACCATGGGGATGTCCTTGGCCGCGGGGAAACCTGCAAAAGCAGCTTCAAAGGACAGTTGGAGGCTGGGGGGAAAAAAAAAAAAAGGGAGGAAAAGGGAAAAGAAGAAAAATGCTCTTCTGTGAAGATGCTGAAAGGACCGAGGCAGCTCATCTTATGGAGGAGGTGAACGGGAGGATCTGATAACGGCACAGAAAGTCCCAATTTGAAAGGAGAAAAGCAGGTGGCAGCTACGGAGGAGCAGAACCCACCCCAGCAGCCCGCTCTGCCCAGGCTCCGACCGCTCTCTCTGCAGGACAAACTCATCTTTTTTTTTCCAAGGATTTGCAGGAATTCTCCCCAAAATGGGTTTATCCTCACTTGGCTCCATCAAGCCAAGGGGCTGGTTGAGAGTTACAGGTCCAAAGGCAGCAGGATGAGGGATCCTCCCTGCGGGGAACAGGGCACCTGACAGGACCGAATTCTCCACACCCAGCCCAGTGGGACCAAAATTTTGGGGGGCTCAGGGTTTATCCACATACAGAAAAAAAAAAAAAATCACAATAACCTGCTGCGTGGACAACTTCCCCCATCTTGGAGCATCTCCAGGCGAGGCGGGTCGTTGCAAGAGAGCTTCAGCACGCAACCGGCGTGCACGGGGGCTACAAGGTGCAGGATTTGTCCCGTCTCTCTGCCCGCGCTGGGGTAATGTTGCTGCAAACGAGCTCAGCCTGCCATGGGAAGTGGTTTACGCCGCGCTGCCGCCGAGCCCTTCGCCGCCCCGTGCTGGGGTCGGGGCTCAGGGGGGAAGGGGCTGAGCGGAGGAAGGGAGCGGTGATGCTCTGGAGGTGGTACCGATGCTTCGGAGGTGGGGAGAGCAGCCCCACGCTCCGCTGCAACGTTCCCCGCTGCAAATCTGCAGCTTTTCCCGAGAAAAAAAAAACGGGTGAGTCGAGGCGCGGCGGCGGCGCTGCCACGGGGAACAGTCCGGCAGCACCAGCGCAACGCTCGGGTTTGTCACCCGCTGCAAAGGAGCCTCAAAAATAATCCCAAGTAAACCAGCAAACAACAGTCAGGGTCTCCAAGACTGGGCATGAGGCTCCCGGGTCTCGCACCGGGACAAACCGACAGAGCCGCTTCCCCGCCCGCGGACTGGGCTGCACTTCCAGCCCTTGAGGATATGGATTTAGCTCGTCACCTCTTGAACCCAACTGTTTAACTGCAGTTCTTGCCTTCCTGTTTCCTTTCTCGCTGACGGCCAGGCCTGTCTTTTTGTGACTTAATTGTTTTTTTTAACATATCCTCCATGCTGACACCAAGGACTTTTAGTTTCCTTCTTGGTGGTTTCTGGACCTGCAGGACCCACTTCCTTCTCCTCCGCAGAGGGGGGAAAAGCCCCTTCCCCTAAAATCCAGCACCTGGATTTGTGTTAATGGTGCAAAGCCACCGGTGTGGTTCTCGCCACCACAATCGCTGATGGGCCGACGCCGGCTTTGCTGCGGGATCGGGGGGCAGGAGCCGTCCCGACACCCCGGAGGATGCAGCGAGGGGGAGATGCACCCAGGCGGGACCATCCTCGGCATCGCCGCAGGCAGCGCAGGCTGCGCTTCCCCAACCCCACTGCACGCACCCCTGAAGGACTCCAACTCGCCAGCTTAGCATTGTTTAGCATCTCTTTATCTACAAACCGAGATCAAAACCACACAAACATGCTAAAGTCTCCTCCAAAGCTTCTATTCTGGTTTCAGGATGATGCTATCTGGGTTCCTGTGTCGAGCCTCCAGATGCAGGCAGGGGGAGGGGAGAGGAAGGCGGCCGAACCACGGCTCCAGAGCAAACCTCCCGCTCGGAAACGCAGCTGCGGGGCCCTGCTCGGCCAAACCCTCCCCGGGGCCGCATCCTGCTCACCCCGCAGGTGCAAAGGCAGCGAGGAGCTGCAATCCCTCCCGCGCACCTGACGCCCGCCGGAGCGCCCCGATGTCCCCGGGATCGGCAGCAAAACCAGCAGCTCAGGTCCTCCTGCCCGCGCAAGGATCAGTCCCACCGGCTGCAGGTACAAACCTCGGGAGGCTCCGGAGAGCAGGAGCGAGGCTGGATGCAGTCAGGCCCCCGAGGAATTTGAAAAAGACACATATATTCCTGACCCAGATTCAGGCGCTCTCTGGAGAAAAGCAGATGCCAACCGCGCAGCCAGCTCTGCTGAGCTGTAACAAAACCACGCGCCGTGCCAAGACCGGCAGAGTCTGGGGAAAAAAAAAAAAAACAAAAAAACCAAAAACCGTGCAGCCCTTAAACGATGCTGGAGAACTGGCATTCGCCTCTGCAAGGAAGGGTGGATGAAGAAAGGATTTGGGGGGGAATTATTAAACCCGGGTTGATTTTCTCTTCCCCTGTGGCTTGCGCCAATGTCTGCACCGGTGTGGACCTGGACAACACCCCCCAAACGAGGGTGATGGCCCCGATGCTGGCACAAGGACTGGAGGCACCGTGGCAGCACCCAAAGCCATCACCCCAGTGCCCTGCACCCCGAATCCCACCATTCTGTCCCACGTTATGGCCACCCAGGGATGCCACCATATCCAGCACCCCAGGAGCGCGCCCCAGGGTGGGGACAGGTGCTGCAGAGGCTGGGTGATGGCGGGTGCCAGGAGAGGCTGGAGGGGACACGGGGCAATGGGCCAGAGAAGGAAGGTGGGCAGAAGCCCTGGGCTAGGCCACCAGCAAGCCCGTGAGCCCACTCAGTGGTGGCCAGAAGCCACCAGGGGACCGTCATCACCCCGTGCCAAGGCGAGGACATGCCCTGGGGGAGGAGAAGAACACGGGACCGGGGCAAGTGGGGACCTGCAGCGTTTCCCAGGGTCTTCTCTGCCGGAGGGAGATGCCCCAGGCTGGGACAAGCCACCGCAGGGCACCGTGTTCAACCAGAGGGCTCGGCCAGCCCCTTGCCAAGGGGACCTTGAAAGTCCCCCTGGGAACAGTGACGTGCCAAGGCTGTTGCAGACACCAGAAAAGCCCCGCGACCTTGAGCAGCGACCTTGGCGGTGGCATCCTTGCAGCAGGGATCCCCCCCGAGCCTGGCTGCACTCTCCCGGATGGCTCAGCAGCTTCTCAGGGTGTTCACGCTCAGGCTGGGGACCCCACAGACCCCAGCACCCCCCTTTCCCAGCTGGGATCAACCGCTTGCACAGGGCAGCCCTGCGCCACCTCCATCCCCATCCACCCTCCGTCCCCAGGAGGAGCAGCCGGACCACGTGAAGCCGTTCCCCTTCCTTCCTGTCCTCTATCCATCACCAGCTCCAGAGCTGGAGACCGGGGGTAATTTTCCCCTCTGCACTAAGTAGGGTTTTCTAAATGAAGGGAAGTGAGAGCCCATTATCCGGCTCCGTCGCCCACCCCCACGGCTCCCTGCAGGGCATGAAATAACCACCTGCCAGCTCCCCGTAGCCCCGCGCCGTGGCAATGATATCGCAGCTTCCCCTGTCACTATTGTCAGAGCAAAATTTAGATACCTGGTAATGAGGAGGTTTAATATGACAGATGAGAGGTTGACTCATTAAAAAAAAAAGAGCGAGAAGGAGAGAGAGAGCTGAGTTCGGGGTCGGATCCTGCGCACGTAAATCCGGAGGTTGTCAAAGTCTCATCCCTGTGCTGGTGGGGAGCAGAAGCAGCTCCCGACCCCAAACCGGAGCCACAGGGGGGGACTTTTGCCAGTGCTGAGGCCACAGGAAGGAAAATGGGGAGACGGATGCGGCAACAGTTTTGGGGGCCACCCAGTCCTGCTCCCAACAGAGCTGCCTTTACCCTGGGGTGGGAGGGTTTGAGCTTAGGAAAAGCCTCAGTGCCCAACAGCAGCGATGCTTCGCTTTGAGGGTTTGGGTTTTTTTTTTCTCTCGAATGGGAAATGGAACAGCAAGATGCAAACCTGGGGAGGGGCAGCACCTGGACCCCAACATCACCCCCCATTTCCTTGGGCAACCCCCGTCCTGAGGGTGCAGGCCAGCAAGGTCCCCACTGCAGCACCCTCACTATGGTCACCAGAAGCACGTCCATGAGGTGCAAGTGCCAAAACACAACACGTCGAAGGGGGACAACTGCTGCCTTCAGCTCCCGCACGGGGGGCAGGATCCCACCGCAGGGACACGGGAATGGGGTCCCCAGGGCTGACTCAGCAGCGTGAGGAGGGTGAAACCCTCCCTGCAGGGAATTTAGGGGCTCTCCCTGCAAAGGGACAGGATTTCCCCCACTAGCAGAGGGGACAACTCTCTCCCCACAGTGGGTTTTACCCTGGGGGAACTCCATGAGACCCAACTGCTGCTCCGGGCTGTCCTGAGAGCGATGGGAACCCACAGGACACAGGGAAAGTGAAACTGTCCCGGGGGAAACACTCCTCACTCCCCTTCCATGTCAAGGGGGTGGGATTGGGGATGCATCCTCCACTGCCAGCCCAGAGCATCCTGCGGTCTCCCTCCCTTTGACCAAGAGCAGTGAGAAGAAATGGACATTAGAAAAAAAAATTTCGACAGAAAGAGTGGTCTGAGAGTGGAACAGGCTGCCCAGGGAGGGGGGAGTCCCCATCCCTGGGGGTGTTTAAGGGCCGTTGGGATGAGCTGTGGGGGATGTGGGGTAGGGGAGAGCTTTGTAGAGTCGGGCTGAGGGTTGGACTTGATGATCCCGAGGGGCTTTTCCAACCTGAATGATTCTGGCGTTCTATGAAATCTCCATCCCAACCCCAGCAACACGGCCAGGGACCCCACACCCCATCCCCACCCAGGAAGGGACACCCAAGAGCAGCTCTGCAGACCCTCCAGCACCCAAAGCAATGCATGGGCTCAGCCTGGGAGCAGGGGCTGCCGAGAGGCCAGAGATCCCCAGCACCATCCCAGAGCTCAGCCCTTGAGCACGATCCTCCCTGCCAGCACAAGAACCTGGCAGTGCCACTCCCAAAGGCTCAGCCCTGTCACAGAATCCCAGACCCATCCCTGTTGGAAAAGCCCCTGAAGCTCCTCCAGCCCAACCATGACCCTCCCCCTGACCCTTCCC
>NW_020799134.1:688617-691226 GCF_003259725.1 Athene cunicularia | reverse complement strand
CCAACGCCCAACAGCCCCTTCTGCACAGAAATCCTTCCTCAGAGCCAGCCTGACCCTGCCCTGGGCAGCTTGAGGCCATTCCCTCGGGGCCTGGCGCTGGGGCCTTGGCTCCAGAGACTCATCCCCCCTCTCTGCCCCCTCCTGGCAGGGAGTTGCCGAGGGCCAGGAGGTCTCCCCTCAGCCTCCTCTTCTCCAGACTGAACCCCCCCAGTTCCCCCAGCCGCTCCCCAGCAGACCTGTGCTCCAGACCCTGCCCCAGCTCCGTTGCCCTTCTCTGGCCACGCTCGAGTCCTTCAATGGCCTTTTTGGGGTGAGGGGCCCCAAACTGAACCCAGGAATCGAGGGGCGGCCCCCCCAGTGCCGAGCCCAGGGCTCAGATCCCTCCCCTGTCCCTGCTGGCCACGCCAGGGCTGGTACAAAGCCCTACCCCATGGGTTACCAAGATCTTTCAAACCAGCCTCCCAAAACCTCTTCTTTTCTTTTTTTTTTTCCACTCCCAAGCACCGGTGAGTAATAGCAGCAATGCCAAACGTCACAGGGCTGCTGCTTTTATTTGCATCTACCAACTGCTAACTGCATCCAAGCCCAGAGCAGCCATCGGCATCCAGAGACGTGAAGGCAACGTAGAAGCAGACGTTGCTCCTGCATTGCCCCATCCCATACTCCCAGTCAGGATTTACATGTCCTAAACTCCCAGACAGGGAGCACTGGGCTCCCCCAGGGGCTGCAGGGTCCAGCACGTGCCTGGGGTGTGGAGGAGCTGGTGAAGCTGGTGAAGCCAGGAGCATCCCATCACTGGGAAGGGGCTGGTCCAGCTCATCGTGAGCATGAGAAGAAGGATAAGAAGCAGATGAGCTTAATTTGCCACTGACATGGCAATACTGAACACTGGGAGGGTAACGCTGGAGCAGAGAGTCCCTTGGAGAGATGGATGGGAAATCTCTGGCCAACACCACTAAAAACCAGGCTCCTGCCTCCATCCCAATGCTCAGACCCAACCATCACAGCTCCAACCAGCCCCTGGCACTTCCAACCTGGAAACAAAACCACAAAAATCAGCGTCCTGACCATCTGCTTTTCTCATAGCTGGATCTGCCCATCCAGCTGCACATGTTCCCCCCCATTTCCACCCTAAAAAACAACTTTCCTCCACAGCCCACACTCGGAGCCTGCTGCCATCTAACAGCTGGACGCTTACCACCAGACACCGCTGGTTTTTAATAAAGTAAACACAGATCCACCAACAGCATCCATTATTTGGGACTTTAACAGCACCACAATTTTCAAGCAGAGGCTCAGGCCTCTGGCACAAGGAATCGAGCAGAAAGAGCCATCCCTTGGCTCCAGGACCTACAGCCCAAGTGCTGCGAGAGGAGAAGGAGCCACCCAAGCTCACCCAGAGACACGGACGGGGGTGCAGCCACCACTGAACCCCAACCAAACCTGCCCTAAGCGAGCAGCAGGAACCGGGATGAGATGCCACGCAGCAAACTCCGCTTTAACTTCCTCTTCCCCCGCACTGCCATGAAAGAACGGCGACGCCAACCCGGCACCCGAATAATGTATCAGCCCCTGGCGCTTGGGGGACCCTGATCCGAGCCTGGGCACAGCCAGCGGGGACCGTGGGGCACCCAGGGCGGCTGCAGCCAAAGCCAGGGCAGGGGGAGGACACAAACCAGCTCGAGGTCCCTCGTCCCCAGCATGCCTGGGGGATGTCCGCCCTGCCACAAAGGCTTTGCCATCTGCGGGGATGAGATACAGCCCCGCTCCGCCGGCTCAGAGCCGCTCGCACACACACGCATCCGGAGGCAAAAAAGCTGACGAGGGACGGGGCTGGATCCTCACCCCGTGTTCCCAAACCACGAGGCAGCAAGGCGGGTGGGTGAGGATCCAGCCCCGGCTCGTCAGGCAGCCGAAATGCAGGACAGCTGGCTCTCAGCTGTTGCCACTCACTCACAAGACGCACATTCTTAGACACAGGCGCACAAATCCTGTCCTCCCCGCTCCCCAGCACTGGCCGGGCCACCAAAATCAAACTGGTGCATGCCACAGTCTGCCCACACCGATGGCCATTGCCAGCAGCTCTGACTGGACCCACTGGGTGACGGAGACCACGAGCACGGAGAGGTGGACTCGCACATCCTCCAGGAATAGCGGGGGAAATCATTGTGTTTTAAAAGGTTCTTTTTGAACCCACCCAAAGCTCGTGTTTTAGGAAAGAGGATTTAGACAGGGGGTCCCTGACCAGCTGAACACAGCTCCACAGCTCCACCAAAAGCCACGTGCCAGAGGGGTGGTGATTTCGGCCAGTCCTGGGTATTGGGGGTGTGTGGAATCACAGAGTGCCAGAATCATCCGGGTTGGAAAAGCCCCTGAAGCTCCTCCAGCCCAACCATGACCCTCCCCCTGACCCTTCCCAACTCCCCCAGATCCCTCAGCGCTGGCTCAGCCCGACTCTTCAACCCCCCCAGGGATCCCGGGGACTCCCCCCTGCCCTGGGCAGCCCATTCCAATGCCCAACAGCCCCTTCTGCACAGAAATCCTTCCTCAGAGCCAGCCTGACCCTGCCCTGGGCAGCTTGAGGCCATTCCCTCGGGGCCTGGCGCTGG
>NW_020799134.1:681206-688567 GCF_003259725.1 Athene cunicularia | reverse complement strand
CCGCCACCACCGCCCAGGCCGGCCCCCGGTCCCCCCAAACCTCTGCTCGGGGAGGCTCAAGGGCAGAGGCAGATGCGAAGGCAGGAGGAGGTGGTTAAGCGGGCGGGCGGGGGGGAAGGGAGCGGCCAGAGCCGCTCTCGCTTGCGAACAGCTGCCGAAAGCGGCCCCTGGGCTCGCTTCCTCCGCCACCCCAAACCCGGGGACACCCCAAACGCGGGGACCCGCAGGATGGGGACGGACCCCACGGCGCAAGCAGGACCCCCAGGAGGACCAGCCCCACTGCTGGATCGGCACAGTTTGACGACGTTTCTGCCCGGACATTTCTGACCAAGTTGGCTTTTCCCCAAGGGAAAAGGGCTTTGAAGACTTTTGGTTTGGTTTTGTTTTTTTTTTTTTCCTCCCGTCGGTGGCAAAATAGCGGATGAGCTCAGAAAACCAAAGCGCAGGGCAGAGCCGTGACCACGAAAGGCCACCCGGCTCCGCGGGGAGTTAAAAGGTGACCTCCAGCACCACGATCGCGTTTCAGCAGCCGCCCCGGTGGCAGGAAACTCATCGCCTTACCAAACCCAGGACCCCACCTCTCCCGAAGTTGGAAATGGGCACGAAGCGGGATTTTTGGTAAGCCCACCAGCTGCTTTTTACGAGCTCTCCCCGGAAAACAGGGAGTACCCTGCTGGATGCAAACGGCTCAGCGCCAGGCGAGGCGACACGCTCACGCTTGGGAGCTCAGGAGCTGCAAACCCAAGTCTCCACCAGCATTAAACCTCCAAGAGAACATGAGGCAAGGGCTCAGCCAGCCGAGGAGCAGACCTGGTGACCCAAGGGCTCTTCCCAAGCAGCTGGAAATCAGCCTTGGGCTGCAAAACCTCATGGAGAGAAAAGCAGGCTGGCACAGACCCTGCAGCTTGTGCAGGCGGTAACGGGCACGTGATTTACTGAGCATGGCTGCAGTGAGACGATACGACCGTCTTCAGGACTTGAAAGAGTCGATTCAATTAAGGTCACAGGCCCTCCAAGAGTTTTCTGCAGCAGATGCGGTTGGGCAGAGCGAAGTTTTCCTGGTGTGCCTCAAACGGGGCTGGCCTCAGGAAGACAAAATGCCTATTGATCGCGGGCAGCGATGCTGCACGTTGCAGGACGCGAGGACGTGGCTTCGTCGGGATTAAATCGCCCGGTGCTGCTCGTCGCACGCTTCCGAGGCAGGGTCGATACTGCTCTTCTAATTGTTCAGCTCCTGTCGCTCGCAGAGCGAAAGGGGATGATGAGTTCCAAGCAGTCCCCAGAGGTGCTTTTTGAAATCCTCCTCCCCAAGCTGCACAACTTAATGCCCCGCTCCTCAGAGCCAGCAATTAGGCAGCTGCAGAAATCGCTAAACTGCTCCTCGCCTGCTCAAAACTCTGTGCCGGCACCGGCAGCAGCACGGGGCTTTGCGGGAGGACAGCGCTGACCTGAAAAACCAGAATTTGCGTGAGCCTAAAAAATAAGGAGCTGTTGGAACTGGTCAGCAGGGAGTCGGTGGAGCTGAGCATCCCGTTTATCAGCAGCCAGCAGCGATTTGGGGGAGAACACGTGTAATTACAGAGAGATCCGGGCAGCATCCGGGACAGGCGGGACGGGACACGCGTGACGGGACATGCGTGGTGCACCAGGACCGCGACGCTCCGCAGCCGGGGAGGGTCCTGCCCTCCGCTCCCACCCCTGAGCTCCCACACACCCTGCAGCAGCCAGCCCCATCACTCCTACGCTCTGTTTAATTATCTATCTCACTAAAAAGCGTGTCCCTGGGCTGGTGTTTATCTGTGCCCGACACGAGCGGACCGGAGCCGTGGTCCTGCACCAGCACCTGGGATGGAACCGGCTGAGCCTCCCCAGTCCCGCTCTCCTCCGGGACACCACGGCCCAGCGCGGGCACAAACCGAGCATCACCGAGACACGGCGGGGCCCTCCCACCGCTTGCACCCTGACACGAGCCCGCGGAGCTGCTCCGGGTTTCCATCAGCGTAAGCGAAGGCAAGATGAAGCCCTTGGCCCTGACCTTGCGGAGGAAACGCCGAATGCTGTCCCCATCTCCCAGCACCAAGCCTCCAAATAAATTACCTGCCCCCTCTCCGGCACTAAAAAGCCATCTCAACGCAGCAAAACTGCTCACTAAGCAGCGATGATTGAGTCCCCTCCTTTCAGGAGCTGGGGTCAGATTATTTTTAAAATCTTTCCTTTTATTGATCTCAATATCAGGTACAGAAAGATACATTACACGAAACCTCATAAAACGGGTCCGTGGCGTTGTCTCTACCACAACCTCACTGCAGACAAGGGAGACGCAAACATTTACTGTAACAGCAATAAACAGGCAAAGAAGGTCGAGAAGGGAGAAAACCCGGACACGGGGCCCTCTCCCAACGGCACCTTATTTCTGGGGAACACAAGGGACCAAATAATAGTGCGTCTGGCCAAAAGTTTCATCCACCCAGTGCAGTAAAACCTTCCTTTGCGCTGACACCGCCAATTTGAAAACAAAAAAACAACTCACTGAGCCCCAAATCAGCCTTGTGGCTGCAGCTGGGATCTGGCAGAGCCACGTCAGGAGGAGAAGTGAAGGGGAAGGGGGGCTGCAGGACCCCGAGTGGGTGCCACCCTCCTGTCCCACGCCAGCTGTGGGGACTCTGCTGCCTGGTCCCACTCACCGGGACCCCCCTGCACCCACAGCAAGAGAGGGGTGTGCAGCCAGGCGAGGAGCTCCCCGCTGCTCCTCCTGCCACCAGAGCAGAGCTTTAGGGTCAGAAACAGCACCAGTTTGGGAGTCCGAGCCCCTGAGCTGCATCCAGCTGGGGTGACCTCCATGGGGGCCCCCTCCTGGCCCCCAGCCCAGAGCGGGGGAGATGCACGGCCCTGGGCAAGCAAACTCAAGGGGGAAGGCAGCGAGAGCCCCAAGGTTGGGATTTCCTTTCCTACCTGCTACACAGACGCCGGCATCTTCTGCTCCTGCCAGAGGATGAGCTGCGGCCACCGCTCCTCAATCAAACTGCAAAGAAAAAGCGAGCAGGCATCAGTCTGAGGGGGTGGAGGCAAGGACAGGGCTCCCCGCACACCCCATCCGAGCCCGGCCGGCCAGGGGGGACAGTGCGGGGCTCCCAGTCCCCCCTCCCCAGAGCAGCCCTGGGGTCCCCTCTCGCACCATCCTGATCCCAAACATTGCTGGGATCGGGCTGCAGAAGCCAGGTGGGACCTTGCCAGGCTCCTGTAAGGAACCAGAAGCCACAACGTCACAAAATACGGAGAGAATTCAGGTGCCCGGAGGTAGGGATGGGATACGGGAACCTGTGGGACCGCAAAAGAAAGGTGGGAAAAAGGACGAATAGAGACGGGTATAAAGTGATGGGGGGAGGAAAAGAAACTACAAAGAGCTCGAGAATGAAACAAACCCCCAAAATTATCATTAAAGAGGGACCAGATCCAGCCCAGCAGTGAGTGGTCCAAGGTTTCAAGTGAACTTCGCCGCCTCTGTGAAGACCCTTGTGTGCGCCCCCGGGGGAAAAGCATCAACCCAGGCGCTTGGGTGATTTCTCCTGGGGAGCGCAGGCAAAGTGGCCCTCGCTGAGAACAAAACGCCATGGCCCGGAAGGAAACGTGGCTGCTAAATTCACCTTGCTGGCCACTTGAAGATGGGAAGCGATCCACGAGGCAAAGCACGGCGGTTCCAGCCAGCCGAGCGCTGGTCATTCACCTACCGGTGGCTGTCACCGTCTGGCGTGAGACCGTGCGTGTCCCCTCCCGTGCAGAGCCTGGCCCCCACGGCTCGCTCCCATGTGCGGGAGGAACGGTGCTTTTTCCCCACTGAATAAAAGGGAAACTGAGGCACAGAGGCCAGCACCTGGCTCTCCCAACGCACCGCGAGCTCCTGCTCCCGAAGCTGAGCTGCAGCCTCACCCCCGCCGCCTGCAACAGAGCGAGGAATTGTGCTCGGCTTTCCGGCGTCCTCATCCTCCGCTTCAACCACAAAACCAGCCTTCCTCTCCCCGGCTGCCTCCCCTCCCACGGCCAGCTCATTTCCTGACATTACAAAATTCAGCCTGAACAAAGCCAGAGCGAGAAGCGCGTGGCTCCGGCCGGGGCTGCCCCTACCCCTCGCCCCCGGGGAGCCACGTGGAGAGGACACCCCAAAAGATCGGAGGGATAAGCGGCTCTTGAGCCTCTGGAGAGCATCAGACCTCACACCGTGTGGGCTGGGGTCCTGCGGATGGACCCGCCGGGGGGTTTCCAGCGTCAGGACAGACGGATGGGTCTGGCTCCACCACCTCCACGATGGGAGAGCAGCAGGGACAAGGATGGGGGGGGCTGCACCCGTGAATGTCCAGACTGACCGGTTGCTCCTCCAAGGACCACCCCTTTATTTCCCTTAATAAAAAAGAGGGTCCCACACGGGGACAAGGACACCCACAGAGGCGTCACCTTGCAAGTGCCAGCTCCCAGGCGGGATGAGGGACAGCGTTAACCTGCGCTTCCACTTTCTATCTTATCTCGGCTGGCAGCTTTGGGGTCAGGGGCTGCTTCTCTGCAAACAAGCCCCCACCACCGCACCGAGACCAGCTCTGAGGGATGGAGACGTTAGTGCGAGCGGGACCACCCTGGCCCCAGATGCCATCCCCGGGGTGTTTAATCTCTCCACAGGTTCCTGAACCCCCACCCGCCCCAGGGGGCTCAGGACCAGCTTTGTCACCATCCCGAGCAAGATCTCCTACGTCTGTACACGGAGTTGTGCCCCCTGAGTGGGGGATGCCAGCAGACAAGCTGGGAGCATCCCCATGGGATCCAGGGTCCCCCCCTCGCATCCCACCTGAAGCCAAAGCCACGTGTCCGCGGTGCCAGTCCACGTGCCACCGCCATGGGACAGCCGGCACAGCCACGCCAGGCACCTCGCACACAGACCCCAGCAAAAATACCCGTGGCTGGTTATTCCACACCCCCACACCCCCCGGCTCCCAGAGCTGACCAGGCTGTTACGACGACAACCATCAGACAACACCCAACTCCCTGCAGCCCTCAGCCACCACAGTCCCCAGATTGTGACAACTAATGGCAACGCCTTTGTGGGGCCATTTCGACAGATCAGCTCCCCTCTTGCTGCAGCGAGGTGGGAAACCCTGGGAGGGGGGGCAGGATGGGTCTCGGGGTACCACTCGCTTGGGTCTGATCCCAACCCAGCGCAGGGTTGTACCCCAGCATCACCCAGCTCCGGGTCAGCCCTGGGGACAGGGATGGGGAAAGAGGCCGGAGACCACAGCGCACACAAACACGAGCCCAAGGGCCTGATCCTCTCCAGCTCCGCTGCCCCAGGGTTGCTTCACGCCCCGGCCAAGCTGCCAAAGCCGCTGCCCCTCAGTGCATCCAGCACCAGTAAACCCCAGTGAACCCCCAGTCCCCATTTTGCAGCACTTCAAGCCAGTGCAAAGAAGCAGAGCCCCGACCCGCTGGTGCTGCTGGTGAGCGAGCGTCCTGGCGTGGCTCCCAGAAACTGGATTCTGGGGTATTTGGAAATGTCACCAGCTGACACGGTAAGACCAGGGCTGGGCCGTGCCACCGCCACCCCGAGGGACCCCGCGCAGTCCCAGGGTCTCATCCCTGGAGCACTGCCCGCACTCAAAGCCTTTTTGTTTTAAAGGGAGAAATGCTGTCCAGAAAGGGGGAAAAGAATCATGTTTTCAAAATGCTCTGTTACTTTATAAGCTGGGGCAAGAAAAAAAATCACATAGGGGAGGGATGGAGGCAGGAAAGGCAAGTGAATTCCCCTTTTTAAGTGAAACAAAGGAGGGGAGGAAAAGGGGGAAAGAGAAAATCTTTCTGTCCAGCTTTCAAACAGAAATGCTGAGCAGACGATAAAATTGTTCCCGTTTGAAAACCAAAGCTCCGGTTTTGCCCAGCAACAAAGCAAAACGCTTTGATGGGGTGGGATCTGCCCCGAGAGCAGCAGGACAACCTCCCTGAGGTGGGGGGGGGACACCCTGGGACCCCCCCCCAGGTTTTTAACTGATGTAGTGGGGCTGGTGCAGCCTGCCTGGAAGGATCCCGGGGGATGTGGAGATACGGCTCGCGGTGAGCACCCTGGATATCTGCTCAGGTGATGCTCGGCAGTCCCTGCGCCACAGCCAGTCCTTGCTAATACCCTCAAATGCATATATATTCCCATATATAAATATAAAAACCCCCAAATATATATATATTCTGATATACATATAAACCCGCTAAATATATATTTTCTCACATATATAAAACTTCCCATATATGTAACCCCCCCAAATATATATATACCCATATATATAAAAAAACCCCATATATATTCCCATATATACAACCCCCCAATATATATATTCCCATATATATCTAAAAAAACCCCAAATATGTATCTATTCCCATATATATATATATATCTAAAGAACTCCAAATACATATGTATTCCCATATATATATCTCTAAAGAACCCCAAATACATATATATTCCCATATATATATAAAAAACCCCAAATATATATATATTCCCATATATAGCTATCTAAAAAAACTTTAATACATATATATTCCCCTATATATATAAAAAACAACCCCTATTATATGTATATTCCAATATATATATAATAAATAACCTCAAATATATATATTCCCATATATATATATATATATATATAGTAAAAAGCCCCCAAATATATATGCCCTCTCATATATCTCCCCCCCAATATATACAGCCCCATATAGCCCTGACTACATCGCATATAGACGTAATACCCTGAAATAAAGAATCCCCTTGAGGTGGCGGAGGGAGGGTCTCGGGCACCGCCCGTCCTGGCCGTGCGCAGAAGGCTGGAAGGTGCTGAACCACCCCAAGGAGCTCCCAGCCCCGTTATTAAATCGATCAGCACCCAACTAAGCCTCCGGCCCAGCGAAGGGAAGCCTCGCGCAGCGGGGGGCCGGGGTCCCCGGGGTACCCCACCGGGCGCCCGCCACGGGGGGAACGGCGAGGGGCGATGGACGGGGAGGAATCGCCCGCGGCGGGGCTTCTCCGGGCCGAAGCGGAGCCCAAGGGGCCAAGAGGGAGACGCAGATTGTGGGGGGGGAAGAGCAGCCGACCGCAATCTCTCCTTCCCCTTTTTTCATGTTTCCTCTAGCAACGGGCTCGAGGCCGCAAGCATTTGGATTCCAAACCCGAACTTCCCTCCCTGGGCTACCCAGCGGGCTCGCCGCACTTGTGGACCCTCACCCCAAAGCAGGGCGGCCCCAGACCCCGGGGCTCCAACATGTCAGTCTTGGGGGGTCCAAGCAACAGCAAGGATCAGCCCCAGCATTAGGAAAAAAAAAAAAAAAAAAAGAGG
>NW_020799134.1:674496-678848 GCF_003259725.1 Athene cunicularia | reverse complement strand
CCCCCCCCCCGCTCGTGGGAAATTCATAAAAATGAGACGGTTTAGAAGTGGAAAGGACCCACAGACATTCAGGAATGGGGTTTGTTTCCTTCTCCAGCCCTGGGCAAACCCTTGGACGGGATGCAGCAGGAGGGGAAAACAAGAGCCAGTAGCTGAGGAGAAGAAGGGGCTCTCCTCGCCCCCCCGCCGCAGCATCTGGCCACGGGAGCCGGTGGGAAGCTCTTTGCCAATCCAGAGGGATTCATCCACTCCCCCAAGCAAGAGGAGAGCCGGGGCAGGGAGGAGGCCGTTGGATGCCATGCCCAGAGCCCATAAATTACAGCAGAGAAAAAGAGTTGCATTTGCCCTATTTCTTATCTCCTTGGAAATTGCGCTGCTTTCCCAGCTGCAAAGGCAGCTCTGTTCCCAAGAATTTCAGCAAAGCCATGACCTCTTTCCAGGATCATACAGTATATGGTGGCGGGGAGCCAGAGCTAATTATAGGCACAGGAAAAGGGGAGAGAGGCATTTGGAAAAGCTCTACCTTCCCAGCGGCGGGGAGCGGGGCGGTGCGGCGGGAGCACCCCAAAGGGCTGTGAGACCCCAGGCAAGGAGAGCGAAGCCCAGCGACCCCCTGCGAGCTCCTGGGTGTCACCGTTCCCCTTTTTCCTGGAAGGATAAAAGCCACCCCAAAACCCCAGCTCACGCCGCTGCCCAATTCCAACGCGTTCTGGTGCAGAAGAGAAGCCCCACGGGGGGAGCGGGACCCGCTGCTGCCCTGGCACAGGCCGAGCAGCAGCACGAGGAGCTGCAGAAATAAACGCAGCACGAACCAAAGCCGCTCAATCCCACCGCAGGAACCCAAGCGTTCAGGGTTCCATGCGAAGGCGCCAGTCACCAAGCGACACCACGAGCCCCTCACCGTGCCCTCGTGGCGCCGCCACGGCCAAAACACAGGGATGCAGAGATGCTCCACAACCTGGAGGCAAATAAACGGGCGTAAAACTTTAAACAGCAGCTCTCGAGTGAGCCGCGTGCCATTTTAGAGCCTGGATCGTTCTCCTTTGCTGGGCAATGTCAGAGGAGTCACCTCCCTTCTCCCGACCCCGCTGTCTCTGGCGTGTAGAAGCGGACGAGGACACATTAACATACGTGTCTGCAAGAGCTTCCAGCGAGGGGGAAGTTGGACAGGAAAGCACTAAAACAGGCAGCAATTTTTTAGCCACCAAGCTCCTCTTCAGAGCCACATCTCTACACAAAACGGGGAAGAAAAAAAATCCCACCTAATTTTTTTTTTTTTTTTTTTTTTTTTTTTTTTTTTTTTTTTTTTTTTGGAGGGGCCGGCGGGGAGAAGGAAAGCCAGGAACCCTCTCGCTCGCCGCAGTGGTTTTCATTTTCCACCAAATAAAATCGAGTCTCAACTCCGGCTGCTCGCTTATCCCCCCCGCACGCTCGCTTCCTTGTTTGCCTGCGCATGTGGGAACGTGTGGGTGTGCGGTTTTTGTTTTGCTTTTTGCAATCACTCTGCAGACCATCTCCTGATGCCTCGCAGATCGCAGCCTGCAAGGCAAACGCGCTCAGCCCCGCTTGATTATCCGGCGAGACAGACTTTCCACCTCCCCGGCTTTAGACTAGCGGTGAGGCCGCTCTCCTCCTCCAAAGCGGCTTCCAAAAAACGCGGCTCGCGGGTATCCCGACCCCCCTGGGTGCCGCAGAGCTGCTGCCAGCACCCACTCGCCCCGAGAAGGTCCCTGTGTTTGGGGAGGGGGGGGGAGGCTGCAAAAACTGGGTGCTGCAAAGGGGAGCGTGGCTGCGCCGGGGGGAGACGGCGGCACGGAGCAGCGGGGCACCAGCTCCAGGCTCGCAGCGGGAAAGCGGCCGCTCGCTAAGGGAAGGAATCCACCCACCGCGCCGGGTCCAGCCGATGCCCTTTTTAAGGCTCCTTGGCAGCGGGAAGGGGGTTAAGCACGCACCAAGCTCACCCTCCTCCTGCCACTGCTGTTCAGGGTCACCTCCCCTCAGCTCACCGCATCAACCTCGCCCTTGGCACGCGGGTCCACTGCAGTGGGGGCCCGCCAAAATACCAAGGAAAACCTCAGTGCAGAGCAAAACCAGCTCTATTTTACGTTACACCCCCCGACACCCCAGCGCTGACACCTCAGATGGGCTCGTCCAGCGATGGATGGGGAGGTAACCAGAAGCGACGTCCCCGCGGTCCACGCCAAAGCCCCCGGGACCGCAGGCCCCCAGCACCCGCTCCTGCTGTCGCCCAACTCCTCTTGGAGCAGCCGGGCGGAGCAGCGGGCACCCATCCCCGCAGAGCGGAGCCCACCTCACCGGGGCACGTCCCGGCAGAGCACGTGGCACTGGGGGGGGCCAGCATGGCCCCTTCCCGCCCTGGCTCTGCGGGCGAAGCCGCCACGCGCGGCTCTAAGCCCTAACGGGATAACAAGCTCACAATGAGATCCTAATGAAGGATTAGCGAAATACAGTTTAAAGAGATTAAGGCAGGGTGCAGCACTGAAACTTTTTTTTTTTTTCCCCCCAGAGAGTCCAGCAGAGGTGAGACCCGAATTTCAGCCCCTGCCAACGCGGAGGGAGCCGGCATCCATCACCAGCTCCGGCAACTCGGGATGGTTTTTTCCACCACAGTCGTGCAAAGAGGGGCCAGGGCTGCAAAAAGGATGGAGGAACACAAAAAAAAAAAAAAAAAAAAAAAAAAAAAAAAGATTGCTTGTGGCGCCTGAAAGCCCTGCCCAAGGCACTTTAAAAGCGAGCCAGAGGCTTCCTTCATCTCTCCCCTCCCACACCAGTCCCTTCCCATCTGCATCCCAGCTGCGCGCGGCACAGGGCGCGATGCTCTCAGTCCCGTTCGTAATGACTGTTGATGTTATCCGCCTGAGCCGGAGCCTTCCAAGGAGCCCCAGGGAAGCAGGTACTCAACTCTCATTCAGGGAAAGTTATTAATATTAATTTCTTGGCTCTACACAAACAGAGCAAGAAGTCAGCCCTGGCCTCGAAGAGCTCGGCGTGACTGCCAGCCCCACGCGCTCCGAAAGGTCAGGAGTCTGGTTCGCCCCCAAATCAAACGGTGATGTTTTAAAATAGAAAGCAACACATCTGGGATTGCTTTTTGGGTTTTTTTGGCCACTTGTATTTTTCCTGCAACCGCAAAACACCAGAAACTTTCTCCTCCCCCAAAAAAAAGGGACAACGTGACTCTCACCCCATCACGGGAATCCAGGAACTGGGAATTTGCTAAACCAGCCCCAAGACCGGTAACGCCCAGGGTCAGGGGAATGGGCAAGTGAGGCTGGTGCTGAGCAGGCAGGGATGGGCTCGGCCCGCGGGCAGCGAGGCAACAGCCCGAAGCCCACCCCTAATTTCAGCCAAGTTGTCCAAAGCCACGCGACGAAAGGGAGGTGGGGAGGGGATCTGACAAACATCCCTGTTGAGAGACTACAAAACAAATCAAATGAAGATGTTTGGAGCGGATCCAGATGTTTACTAGTGACGCACATGGAGGTATAAATAATTATCCGGTAGGAATTTTGTTCACAGGCAGCTCTCCCTTATCTAATCAGATCTCAGCGCGATGCGGCCTCGGTCCCCCCCGCCGCTTAAAAAGTCTTGAGAAAACCAGATGACAAATAAAAAAAACCTCACTAGGGGCACCAATTTAATCCCATTAATCACTGGACGCTGGGACCAGAGCTGCCAGGACTCAGATCTCATCCAGGCACAGCTCAAGAAGGGAGGATTTTTTTTCCCCTGCCGCGGGAGCGCTGGCAAAGGGTCAGATCCTGCGTGAGGGTGCGGAGCAGGGCCGGGGAGCCAAAGCCTCGCACCCTGCGCCGTGCACAGCACCGGGTGCGGGTAAGGTGGCATCTGCGGGGACAGGAGCCGGCCCACGGCATCGGCCGGATCCCTCCACGCCGGCACCAGGAGCTCACCGGCCGCTCCCGCCTGTAAAAAAACAGCTGCTTAAAATACACTCGCAAACAAAAACCTCCCTTGTCCGGCTGAGCGTAACCGATGGGCAACTTCAGAGTCCGGACGCTGCAATTACCTAAAAATAAAAGGACCACAAACCCCGAGATGCTGAACAGCCAAGAGGGATGAAGCCGAGCCTGGCAAACCGGAGGGACCGCGGCCGCGAGCGATGGTCACGGCATCGCCAGAAAGCCCAAGCCAAAGGGTTCGCACGCGACCGAAAAATAGGTAGAAAAAAAGGCTTTACCAGCTCCAAAAACCCACACCTGAGATGATTTTTCCCAGCCGTTAGCATCACCTGACCCAGCACGGCTGCCATGGGAGGTGCTGGCGGGCCCAGCAGCACCATCGCCGCCCCCCACGCCGGCAGCCCTCGCCCC
>NW_020799134.1:671569-674446 GCF_003259725.1 Athene cunicularia | reverse complement strand
GGGGAAAAAAAAAAAAAAAAAGAAAAAAGAAGAAGAAGAGGAGGAAAAAAAATTAGAAAAGAAGAGTCCTGTTTATTTTGGGGGATGAGAGAGAAAACTTGCAATGCACAAACCAGGGGGGGACAGAGAGCGTGGCTCTGGCACTCCTGCAGGCACCGCACGCTTTGTAACAGAAAAGACTTTTGACTAAAAAGCCTGGATTTTGGGTGGGAATACTGAGCTCGCGGAGGATGCCCTTTCCTGGGGTGCACAGAGGCGCTGAGCCCAGCACCTCCCGGGGCAGACAGACCCACGGTGAGGAGCACCCATGGGTGCTAACGGCGGCTCTGCCCTGCCCTGGCGCGTCCTCCAGGTCGCGGTGAGGGGAATTACCCAAGACAGGCTGGAAGAAAAGCCTGCTCCAGCCGTGACCCAGATTCCCCTCCAGCCTGATCCCTCACTGAAGTCATAATCCTTGGAGGGCTTCTGGTCCTTTTTTTTTTTTTTTTTTTAAATACATCCCTGCGTGTTGCCATGGCGACGAGGGTGATGCTATAATTTCAGCATTATAGGCTTCAGCGCGAGAACAGGAGGGAGAAGGTGGTTGAAATATGGACGAGCTGCACTGGTAATGTATTTAGGGAAGAAAAAAAAAAAAAAGAATAAAAAAAGAAAGAAACAACCAAGGTGGCACCTTGGCTTCATTAGCAGATGCTGGAGGAGCAGGGCTGACCCGCAGCTGAAGAGAGCAGGGGACCTGCTTTTGGGCATCGTTTGGGCAGCAGCTCCCCCAGGGATGGACGCTCCAGACCCTGCAGGGTTTCGGAGGCTGCAGCAGATTGTCACCCTGCCAGGACAAAGTGACAAGTCCCAAACTCCCAGGCAGCCCTCGCAGCACCCGGGGCGGCCTGGAGCAGGAACACCCTATCTCAGGGCACCCTTAGCTCTGCCCACCACAGCTCAGCACCCAGCCAGTGGCAAAACCAATCAACTTTGCAAAGCAGCAGCTCCGAAAGAGCCGCCCAGCCCTTTTTTACCTTTATTTTCCACCACCTTTCCCTTCCACCTTGCTCTGCTCAGGTCAGGTCCCGGTGGCATCCCATCGCCGATGGGATGTGGGCGCCCCTGAGCTCCCGATGGGAGAAAAATCCAGCCCTGCTCTGTGTTTTCGCAAGGCGAGGAGATACCTCTGGGTGCTTTTAGCATCACACTATGGTGGTTCAGGCCCAAAGAGCCCCCCGGCTGGTGCCAGTGAGTTTTCATGCTGGAGGGTGACCTGTGACACCACAGGAGGGATGAACCAGGGCCCAAGGCAGAGCCCTGAGGGGTTCAGCCCCCCAAAAATCCCTGGAGCCTCAAGCTCTCCTGCAGCACAGGAATAGGAAAATTGCATGAGCAGAAGCTAAACCACTTTTAGCTGCATTTCCATCCCCCACCGTACCCCCTCCCACCCCATCACCAGGCACTGAACCGGCACTCGTCATGACGAAAAATTTCCAAAAGACACACAAACAAAAATAAGATCGTACACAAACACACCGCCCAACGGCCCGTCACCCCCCGCCACGACCTGCCAGTGGGCTCACAGGGTCCCAAAGGAAGCCAGAAAGCCCCGAGGGACACCTCGCCCCACGCCACGCTCGCCCACGCCTCCTTCCAGCACGCGGCTGCGAGCGGGGAGGTGAGAAAAAGGCGCTTTGGTCCAGCGCGCAGCACCTGGCACAGCGTCCAGCACCGCTCCCGCCCTGCAGCACCACTTGGGGTGTGAGAAAGGCCCCGATGGTAAAACCCGAGTGGCTGGTATCGGGAGGCACGTGGAAACCACCATCGGTCCCACGCCGGAGCCACGGTGCCTGGACACAGCTCGGAAAGGCAGCTGACAGTGGGGATCCTTGGAGGGTGGCGTGATGCTGGGACAAAAAGGGTCTCCCCAGCCTGTAAATGCTTGGAAAAAAAAAAAAAAAATCACAGCGCATCATTGCAAAAATGGGAAATCCAGGCGTGGGGCAGCAGCAGCAGGTGCTGCACACCAGCCACGGGACCCCACGCCGGGGCTCCTCGCTGTGAAAAATCTTGTATAACCTCAGGGGAAAAAAAATAAAAATAAATAAATCAAGAGTATTTTGTTTCAATCCCCAAAGGGAAGCCAAACCCCCCAAACCGCCGGCTTTAGCGTCCAACCTGCCAGCCCTTGAGCCATCAAGGTTGCTTTTAGCGGTGCCCTGAGCTCCATATTTAGCCTCAAAGGTATTTATCTTTGAGAAGCTAAAAAACAAAGCTGCATTTGCATAACAAAAAGACCCCGTTTGCTCGGTACATGTGTAGCATCGCGGGGAGAAGGCATGCAAAGCAGCCTTCCTCCCTCGCCAAGCAGAAGGCGCTGAAGGTCACCCGAGCGGATGCTGAGCTCGCGGTGGCTGGTCCTCTCCGCTGGAAAGGACAAGGCAAGAACATCTTCCCTTACGGGAAGCCTCTTCCCGACCTTCCCACTTACATCTCATCCAGCTGGAGCAGCGCTCTCCGGCGCGAAGGCAGGCGTGAAATCCAGCTTGCTAAAAGCACAGGCTTGTCTGGCCTCAAACCTCAAAAGGTCAGAGGGCAACGAACAGGTTTTTTCCAAACTCTCTTGATTTGCAACCAGAGCCAGGCTCACCGTTTCCTCTCCTGGGTGCCAGCGAGGGCGCGCGGCTCCGTCCCCCCCTCGGGAGCGGCGTCGGTGGGGGAGCGGGGTGGCGAGGCGCCCAACCCTCGGCAGGGTGCAGCCAGGGTGAGCCCCTTCCCAGGGAGACGTCGGCCCCAGCGCGGCTCCCACGACCCCTGGGGACGCCGGGAGCACCCAGGACCTCAGAGCTCGCCGGGACCCCCCCACCCTCCCGCAGGCGCAGCTCCGCGCTCACC
>NW_020799134.1:668529-670556 GCF_003259725.1 Athene cunicularia | reverse complement strand
AAACGCCAGCTCTGGGGAGAGGATTGATGGAGGGAGCAAGAAGCAGCATACCAGCCACCAGCTGCCGCGGGAAGAGCCTTGGCTGCCTTCGCCACCAGCATCCTGCTCCAACCATTTGTTCTGCTTCTATTTTAGAAAGCGATGGGGCTCGGCGCTACGCGGCTCCCAACCTCCCCACCGCCGAGTGAGGCGACAGATTTCTGCAAAGAGGTAGCGCCGGCTCTGCTCTTCCCCATCTTGGCAGCGGCATCCGCGCGGGGCTGGGGATATTTTTGAACGAGCGAGTCGAGAGGTGCTAGTTTTCCCGGCGGCTCGTTGCCGGCGCGTGGGAAGGACGGCCGTGCCGAGTCAGGGAAGGTTGGGGATGGATCCGTGATTGATCCCTGCGCTCAAAACCCCAGGAGATGGGGCATCGAGCCCTCTCCTAAACAGCGCAGAGCGAGGTGTCCATCGAGCTCTCCTGTAAAGTGTCACCCAAGAGGAGAGGCTGGAGAGCAGCCCAGAACCCCAACGCCGCAGCCCTGAGCCCTTCCCGGGAGCCCCCAAGCCCCCCACGCTGGTCCAGCCCAGATCCGTGGGATCCCAAGGGCTGCTCCTCACTGGAATGCCACAGAAAACCGCCCCCAGCTCAGGTCCGGGCAAACACTGCCTTCACCCGACTCCGCCACCCAGCTCCATCGAAATGAATTTGCTGCTATCGCAAGAGTTTTCTGAAGGGCAGAGACACATCTCCAGGGAGCACGTGGTTTATCCCCCAGGATAAACCTCCTCACCTCCACCGCGACCTCCCCGGTGCTGCCGGCGGGGACACTCGATGCCGCACGCAAATCCTTTCTGCTTCCCCGCCACGGTATTTCCAGCAAGTTCCCAACCGGACGGGCACCCAACGGCAGAGGCAAAGTCAAAACCCCCTTTCGGCAGAATTGCCAAGAGTCAATTTTTCAGCAGCTGCAGGTTTTTCAGCCACTCCAACCCAAATGGCACCAGGGTCCCCTCCCAAAGTGACGCCGAGATGCGGCGGGTGCTGCAGGACACCGCACCCCGGGGACGCCCGTGCTCGGACAAGGCGGGTTGTTCCTCCCAAAGCTGAAAGCTGGCTCACATGCCAGCGACAGCTCCGCGGGGACATTTATCAGGATATTTAGAAAACGCGTGACAGTTCAGACCCCACCTGTGGTTACGCAAACACACGGCCCTTCTCTGCCTCCACACTGCCTCAAGATTGGTAAAAAAAAAAAAAACAGGCAGAAGGTCCTCTCCCATGGATGCCACCACGGAGCAGGAGCACCCACACCTGGGGCCTGATCCCCACCGCAGCCCCTAATCACGCTATTTTAGGAGAAAATGCTAAAGTTTTAGCAGAAGATGCTCTCAGTGCAGACCACCGCGGCCTGGGGCTGCGGGACAGGACGGTCTCTGTGACTGCAGGCTTGAGGGAAAAAAAAAAAAAAAAAAAAAAAAAAAAAAAAAAAAAAAAAAAAGTCTGGCTGGTCCAAATAACTCGTTCACATTTTTTATAAAACTTTTTTTCTTCCCTGTCAGTGGAAACTCCTGCTACGGCACCGTGTCTCAAGGTTACTGCTTGGGGTGGGGGAGGATTTCAGGTTTTACAACCGAAAAATTCCAGACAGAAACCCAGAAACATTGCCAGATTTTTGCTAAACAGAAGTCCTTCAGCCAATTTATTTCACTTACTTTTTTTTTTAAGCTTGATGCACCAGGTTTTAAGCAAACCCCAGGTTTTTCAGCCCCCAAAATTTTGATTGCTTTGATAGAAAACTCTAACTGAGGCCGTGAACATTTTCCATCCTCAATTTCTTTTTTCAGGAAAACCAAAGCAAACAAATCTGAGCCCACATATTTTCCCCACCTGCACGACACGGGATGTGTTCCTGGGTATTTCTTTCTGTGGCGCTTAGTGATTTTTCCCTGAATTCTTCCAATAATTGGAAAGGAAAAATTATCTTCTTTTTTTTTTAAAAAAAAAAAAAAAAGTTTTACCTTCAAAATCAGAAAAAAAAAAAAAA
>NW_020799134.1:664810-666899 GCF_003259725.1 Athene cunicularia | reverse complement strand
GCACGGCACCTCCACGGCAGCCCCCCGCCGCAGCTCGCCACGGCCCCGCTTGGGCCCCCTGCCCGGGCGTTAACGGGATCTGACGGGATGCTCCCAGGCCTCGGGCACCGCCGCGGCTCTGCACGGCATCTCGGGCTACCGGGGGCACCCGGCGGGGTGGCAGCGGTCCGGCAAAGCGGGGGCCACGCCAGCGACACGCAGGCCTCTCCCTCTTTCACCTCCGAGCCCAAACGAGCCAGCTGATCCCCGCAAGCCATCGTGGAAGGGGGACACCACGCAGAGTCCCGCGGCGGGACCCTCCCGGCGATGCCAGCCTGACCCCGGGAAGCACTCTGGCTTGGAAAAAAAAATTAATAAGGAAAAGCAATTCCTGCCCCTCACCGCTGATAGGGTTTTAGGTTTAAATGACTCGCCCAGGGTCGCAGTGGCAGAGCCCGTAACTGAGCCCCTCCTGGTCCTTCAGGATGAGCCGGGAGGCATCACCCCCCACCCTCGCCTTCCTCCTTCCTCCGTGCGCCGGGGCCTGCACCAGCATCGACACCTCCCTCCAGGCAGCCGGGTCCCGCTCCCGGACTTTTCATCCGACACTTTGGGCTTTGTTCTCCTCCGTACAAAGCCGCCGTCAGGCTGCCCTGGCAGCCCGGACAGACCTCGAAGTGGATGTGGTTTATGACCATATTTAGGCTCCTTTACGTTGCCAGAGTCGCAGTAAAGGGCTGCGGCGTTAAATGAGAATCAGACCCCACTTGTTTCACTTGGCAGCCTGGGAAAAATCCACCCCGGGTGACTCCAGCACCATCGGTGCCTCCACCCTGCCCGCTCGGGGACAGGATAAAATAGCAACAAGCCCTTTCCAGCCCCGTGGTTGCACTTCCCAAGCCCCACACCAGCGAGGAGGGGGGGGGATAAACACATGAAAAACACCACCCCCTCCTCCTGAGAGCAACACCGAAGCGTGGGGAAGCAAAGGGACTTGCCCAAGGTCACCCGCTGACAAAGCCAGGACTTCCCAAGGTCCCTGGAGCCCCCCGGCAGGACCAAGCACAGGCGGGGACGTGACCACCCAGCACGAGGAGCCCCCGAGCTGGTTTGTGCTGGGAGGTGGCGGGGTGGGGTGGGGGGAGCCAGAGTGGGAGCACTGAGCCACCAGCCGCAGGAGCCACCAGATCCTTCCACGCGAGGCGGTGAAACCCCTAGCCGTGGCTTTTCCACCGCGCTGGCAGCACCGGCGAAACCCGAGCGGCGGCCCCCACCGCTCCGGGGCCACCGGCCACCTGCTCCGAGCCCAGCACAAGTGCGGATGCCTCAGCCTGGCAAAGCCACAACAACTGCAGGGGCTGAAGGGCAAGGTTGGTGGGGGAGGAAAGGAGAAGCCACGAGGCCTGGCCAGAGGTCTGTGACCTTCAGAAGCCCACGGGCAACAATCCTGAGGGCAGGGCAGGCGGCTCACTTTGAGCTCCCAAGGGACACGGGCAGCCCCAGCGCTCCCCACGCCGGGGCCACCAGCACCGAATTGGCCCAGGGAAGGACAGAAAACACCCAGAATAAACCTTACCTACACCCAAAATCCACAGCCTGTCACCCACTCAGCCCCACCGGCAGCGAGGTTTCGGGCTGGCTGTCCTGGGACGGCGGTTTAAAAGCCCCCACCTTGGCGGAGCAACGAAAAATCCACGTGGGGCCACATGCCGCAGGGAGAAAAGGCTTTGGAGGGGCAGGATTAGGCCTCCCCCGGCGCGGGGGGGGCAGGCAGAGGCGTTGTGCCGAAGCGCTGCCCTGGGAGGAGGCGCGGGGGGAATTCGCACCAGCTGTGCTCCACTTCCCAGCATCTGCCTCCCTGCCCAGACCCCTGCCTGCAGATGGGGGGGGGCTGTCACTGCTCACCAACGCGGGGTGGCTCCAGATAGCCTGGGAGGATGAGGAAGGAAGGAGGGGGACACACACATGACACCCCAGCTCGTGGCTGTGGGGTGTCAAGGGGCTCCCCGGGCGCGGAGGGAAGAGCCGTGCGTGTGCGCACACGCGTGTGTCTGGCTGGGTGTGTGTGCGAGGCGGGGTGGGGTGGGAATAAAATAAATAAAAAAAAAAA
>NW_020799134.1:659515-660889 GCF_003259725.1 Athene cunicularia | reverse complement strand
GGGATGCTGAGGGGTGACTGTGTCACGCACGAGGCCATTGTCCCAGTATGAGGGGACTGGGGGCACTGGTGATGTCCCAGCCCCGTTGGGTCACATCCAGCTGGAGCACTGAGAATACGGGCGCTCCCGGCAGCGCTGGAGCACAGAAACAGCCGCGGGGGAGTTGCCGGGGTGGGGGGGGGAGCAGAGCCAGCCATTGCATTTCTACCAAAGCCCTGCCTGTAACCATCAACCATCACCCATCTTGCAGCAGCACACGGTGGCCCTGCAATGGCCTCCTGGCTCTTCCATGGCACAAAGTGCGGCACAAACCCAAAAAACCCAGTTATGTCCCCAAAGGGGCGGTGTGCGAGGATGGGGTTGGGGTGCGCACGCTGGTTGGGGCTGTGCATCATGGCCGGCTCTTCCTCGAGCCCCATCCCGGGCCGGGAGGGCAGGAAGAGGTTCCCGATGCCGGTGACTCAGCCAAGGGGGGGACGTTTTGCAACGCGCCGGGTGTGGGAGGAGGCTCCGGGTGCGTGGAAGGTAGGCGGCAAATTATCCGAGGTGTGAGGTGAGCGTGCGGCTCGCGGAGGCTCGTGGGCAAACGCCGCAGGGAAAGCTGGGGGGCGAATGGACCCGCAGCCCGGGGATGGGGGTCGGGGTCCTGCTCCGGGGCTCCTCAGGGGACGGCGGGTGCTCGGGGACAGGAGGGGGGGCCACAGCCAGGAGCTCCATGATGGGATTTCTCGGGATCTGGTGCGTGCCCCCCCGCCCTGGCAGAGTGTGGCCCCTGCACCTTTCCCCACATTCATCGGGGACAAACTAAGTAAAAGACACAAATACCTCTGTCAGGGCAAGGGGTGAGAGGAGAGGCCGGGTCCGACCCCAAGCGTCGCCAGTGGCATGGGCCCCCCCGCCGGCGTCACCCCTCTGACTCAGTGACACAGTTTCCTGCTGGCTCCTTCCCCCATCATGATACATATTTCTAGTGGACTTTTCAGTGTGTTTGGCTTTTTGGGGCTGTTTGTTGTCAGTTAAGTTATTTTATTATATTTATTGTTAGAAATAGGGCTATTTTTAGCACCCTGTTGGTTTAGATAGAGATGGGATTAGTCATCTCACCAAGAGCTGTTTGCAGTCTCTCCTCAAGGATTCTCTGGCGTTTGTTTTCCAATCAACTGAGATCATGTATCCAAAGAAATAAAAAATAAAAATAGTCATAATAATGTGCAGCAGCCGAGCTCCGGTGCTTCTCCTTGAGCTATGGGGTGGAAACAAGGGAAGGATCCAACCCAGGATATTTATGAGACGAAGACGAGAACATTACTATGAACCTCAAAGTATTTTGGAAAGTCAGTTTGAGCTGTAATTTTTTTTTTTTTTTTTTTTTTT